>NW_026578000.1:4200000-4652500 GCF_029603195.1 Condylostylus longicornis
TTTATGCATGAGAACGATCCCAAGCACACATACAATTTAGTAAAATCTCGGCTCAATCAACAGGAAATTAAGGTTTTGGGTTGGCCTGCTCAAAACCCAGACCTCAATCCGATTGAGAATCTGTGGAAGGTGTAGATGCTTATGTACAAATAAAAAAACCAACGAATTTGAATGAATTATGATCCGTTATAAAGAAAGGTGGGAGTCCATTCCTCCCGAAAGATGTAGAGTTCTTGTGGAAAGTTTACCACGAAGATTGAGTACAGTTTTATCTAACAATGGTTGCCCAACCAAATACTAAACGACTAATTTAAAAAAAAAATGATTTTTGCTAAATATTGTCTTATTTTATTAACATTCTTATACGTGTGCTATTTTAATGAGCAACTGAATTTCAAATATTTTTAAAAAAATACTCTATTTTATTGTTAATTCTTATTTTTTGTTTCTTAAATGAAGTTATGTTCTTTGTTTTAGTTAATTTAAATAAATTTATGTTACAATTTTTTTAATATTACCTAAAATTTACGTTTTTTTTTAACATTTTGAATTTTTTCTGAAAGTGTGCTATTTTAATGAGCAAGACTGTAGATGTAAGAGAACTAGTCAATTGATTCATATATTATATTATGTAAGTGAAAAACTTTTCTTTCACCTTATTGAATATTTGATTTGTTATAGTGGATTCAAATGAGGGACGGAAAAGGAGAGATCCTATTGGAGTACCATTCGGGGGGGGTCGTGTCGACCTAACTTAATTGGTTCAAAAAAATCAAAAATCTATTTTTTTTTTTCTATTAAATGTTAACTTCTATAGTTATGCAATACTTAAGATTACAAATTATTTTAAAGCAGTAAAAATATTATATAATATACAAAAGTATGCATGTATGTTAATTTAATAAAAATAATACGAACACATCATTGTATTGTAGTACACAATATTATATGGAATAATAAAATATAACTGTATACATATACTTTACAGCTACACATAAAAGATAATATTAAAAAATGTAAATTCCAAAACTGAGAGAGGGAGAGAGAGAGAACGTAGCAAAACAAAAACGTAATAAATTTTTGATGAATATAGACATAAAAAAAAATATTAATATAAAAAGAAAGCGACCACTAGACTTATTTAAAATTTACTTATTAAAATATAAAAGAAAAATTTATTAAAAAAAAAAGAAAGGTATGAGGCTACTCTATTTATACATTTTAAAAACCATTGGCGAAGATATTATTTAAGAAAAGAAAAAAAATAAAAATACGGTTTTTAGTTTCTTAATTTGGTAACTCTACCTGTAACACCAAACACATCACAAAAAAAATTAATTTGTTAAGTAAATAATATTAGTTGTAACTTAATTATTTTGTGAATATAAATTGGAAAACAGTCAAACTCTTATAGCAAATTATTTATAATTTATTTAACTAATTTTTGGAATTTATAATTAGGATTGTCATTCTGAGAAACGGACTGAGAAATCAGGATTCTCATTCTGAGAAACGGGCTGAGAAATCAGGATTCTCATTCTGAGAAACGGGCTGAGAAATCAGGATTCTCATTCTGAGAAATCACTGAAGCTTATACTGAGTTGAAAGACATTTTATCGTAAATATTATTTTACCGTAAAAAAAATTTAAATTTAAATCACTATCAACTTAGTTAATTTCCTTAATCGGTATAACTTGTCTTAATTCTCAATTATTTCGCTTAATTTAGTCGAATTTTTTTCGAAGAACTGTAAAAATTCAAATCTGGTCTATTAAATTTTTAATAAAATAAGTGAAAATTTCGTTTCATTCATAAAACGCATTAAAAAGTCCAAAACATAAAACAAAAAAAAAATTCTATTTGCTTGCTTTTTTTGTTTTTTTTTTTTGTCTTTTTGCATTTGTTACACCATTAAAAAATTTTTCATATTTCCTATTTTTTTTTCTTGTTTGTTTCAAAACTTTTCTAACAAAAAAAAAAAAAGTAAAAATATGAAAATGAGATCCCTTAAAAACAAAAACGTGAAAAAAAAAGTTACTTAATTTACCGCGATGAGACTTAATAATCACTTTTCATAGTTCATAACAGAAATAAAGGAAAAAAAAAAGTAAAAGGACATTCCAGAGGATTTTAGCCATTCTAAATAACGGTGTTTTTTTTTCTATTTTACTGTTTTTCTTTCATAATTTTTCCTTTTTTGCTTCGCTTTTTTATGAAAGCGAAGCACGCTACACACACATGCAAAAATATAAAACGCAAAAGTTTTTTTTTTGTAAGTCAGTCAGGGCCATATGTCTCATCCGTTCGTATTGTGCTATGGTATAGTACGTTTTCTATAATGCCTGATGCTCTTTTCTATATCCTTTTTTTTTTTAATAACATTTGACCTAAATGAGTGCTTAAAGCAACAAATTTTATTCTTCCTATCTTTTGTTTTGTTTTTTATTGTGTTGGTTAATTTTTAGTTGTTTAGTCTTTTGTAAACATATATATATATATATATATACATACAATATATTAAAATACACATGTATATGTAAATATAAATGACATTATTATAATTTTTTTTATAATAAAAATGTCCTCTTTTGTTACATATGCTCTATAAAATTGAATAAATTCAAAAAAAATGTGTTTTATTAATTTTGTTTTTTTTTAGAATTTTTGTACATAGCTAGTTATGCAGTGATTATATTATTACCCCTGAAAATATGCAATGTATAGGAGAAAAAAAGAATAAATTAGTGAAAATTTATTTGATATCTTATGTATGTATGGCACAATTATAACCAATTTAATTAAAAACAATAGGGTAATTTCAATTTTTACGTATAAAAATAAAAAGTTTGTTTAATTCAAATACAATATTGTTTTAATTTTCACATGTGTGTGTTTCGGTACACCTATAGGAATTATTTATTTAAATATTCTTTTCTTATTTTTCTCATCCTTGAAACTCTAATTTCAGTTGTATTCTATATGAAATTTGGAAAATATGCTTGAAACTCATCCAAAATCGTACTAAATTGAGTGAAATTTCAAGAAATTTTGTAATTAACATTATATTAAATTTTATATGACTTAATTATTTATGTATGTTTCAAAAGAATTTTACCTATTTATGATATGTAGGAGTTGAACTAGTTCGATTTTGTGAGAATTAATAGACAGTCATTGTATAAAATTGTACAAAATTTCAATAAGAATTTCAAAATGCTCTTTTTCGAACTACATCCTTTTGAAAAAAAAGTTTCCAGATTTATAACTTACGAACTTTACGTTAAAGAATAATCATCGCCGATTTATTTTACAGGTTGCTCTGTATTTTCAGTTTTACAATCAATTAGATTTGATTCCATACATACGATTTTTTGCTGGAAATTAGTCAAAGCATTATCTTTGAAATTATTTGTCATTTTATGCAAAACACCCTACATATATAAAATATATTCTTTGTTATATTAAATGTCTGTCAAATAGTTTGTTGCGGTTATGTTAAAAAACATTTTTAAGTTGATAATTTTTTTAGTTAGTAATAGTATAATAACTATATAATATATTATATAATTAAACTTAACAGAACAAATTAAAAATTTATGTATTTATATTAATTTTTATATATTAATTTTGTCATAAATTTTGACGATAAATTATTAAAATTAGCATTTTAATATTATAATTTTGAACATGATTAATAAACTTTTATTGTAAATAAAAAAGTAAGGTTTGTAAAGTAGCACTTTTCTCTTTAATAAATATAAACATACTGTTTTAAAAAATTAAAATGCTTTCTGATTTTACAGAAATTTGGAGAACTTGAAAATACTGTGAGTTACTGAAAAACCAAATTTCACAAAATTTAAATAAAAATTGAATAGAGGTGTGGAAAAAAAAAATATTTTTTTTCAAACTAATTCGCCGGACGGGGTATGAAACTAATAAGAATTGTTTTTTTTTTTTATTAATATTTTTGGAAAAGTACTAAAAACAACATATAATTTTTGACATGGTATGTTGACCTGAGTATAAAATGTTCTATATGCATTGCTGTATTATTGTCTTTCTTTTTAATATTGTGGTTTAATAATTCATGGCAATATATTATAAAAAATATCGAATAATCATCAAATTATTTTAATGACAAATAATGTCATAATTTTTATGCAATATTTTACTCAACAAATATTTAATTTTTTCCACAATACCATTTTCTATTGTCCAACCCATATATTCATAAAATTAATATATTTTTATATTCATATTAAATGCTAATGTTTCCAAAAATTTATAAAAACAAGGAAAAATGTGCACATCTTCATTGTAATACTTCATATATAAGTACTGCAGATATATAACCGTATAAAACACACCATGCTTATGTAAATACAGGTATAAAATTATAAATTCTTTATATACATAGCAAGTAAGTAAATAACTAATTAAAATGGTTTATTCTTTTTTTTTTGTTGATAATTTTAATCTTATGGTAAATAATGATTCTATATGAAAGAAAACCAAAACAAAAAAAAAAAAAGATAAAACAAATGTTTCTCTACAATTTTTTTTCCTTATTTTCGGTTTTTTTTTTCAGTATTGTTTTCTTCATTGTTTTTTATAGTTAAAGTCAAGGTTTTAACCTTTAAACCAAATGTGAAGGACTTTTAAATTGAAAAAAATGTACTATGCATGAATGGTCTGTACATGAAATTTCTTTTACAGATGGTTCTTATATGTATGAAAACTTATACTTTATTTGTGATATAAAAATTTTATACCATGACATGACAAAAAACAGATTCATTAGAAAAATTGAAAAAAAAAAAATACAAAATTTTACTTTTCTTTTTTTTTTTTGGTAAAATTTTTAATTAAACTTTGGACATTCATTAACTCATCTTCTTGTAATATTGTAATATAAAAGTGGAGTGGATCTTTAGAATAGAAAATTGTTTTCTTTCATTATTTCTTCTTCCTATTTTTTCGTTTGGTCTTATTCCTTTGATTTTTTCCTTTTATATACGAACAAAATATATTTGTATAATTTTCTTTGTCTTTTTAAATTTAATAATTTTTTCTTAAATTACTTTTCTCTTTTTTTTTTCCGCTTCTATATAATTTAACTGAATGAATATATTAATTACAAAATTTAATTGTACTTATTTTTAAATAAGAAGAGCATTTTTACTTTATTTTTATTTATAAATAAAATTAAATATAAATATAATATTACTGTTAATTTATACGGAAAATATAGCTGTATTACTATTAATAGGATTATTCACAATAAATTCTATAATTTCTATATGTTGAATTTCGTAAAATGATTTGTATAAGTAAATTTTTTCAAATTCTAATTTGAATTGAATTAGCAACAAATTTTAATTCAAATTAAACTTTCAAACAAAAATATATTCAAATATATTAAATTGAGTTACCAAACTGATGAAAAAAACCAAAGAATAACTAATAATATTTTTAAAATTTTAAATATGTACTTTAAATATGTACTTTGAAATTTTCTCAATTCATACATAATTGAAATAAAATATCTTAAAAATATTTTCAAATTCAATACATTATAAAATGTAATTACTTAATCAAATACTTAAGATTCACACTCATATTTAACATAATTATTTTTAAATAGAATAAAAAAAAAAATTTTAATAAATATCTTATTCATGATTTACTTTATAATTTCATTTTAAAAATATTATTGAAATCATATTAATTAAAGTGAATAAATAAAATTTTACAGTTCAATTTACCATATACACACACATTTAACATTTATAATCATATACATATTTTATATTTTGAAAAAAAAAAAATTTTTCTTTAAATAACAAAATCCTACTCTTCTTTTATAACGTTATTAAAATATAGTTGACCTCGTAAAATTCTATTCTTTACTCTTGATTTTTCTTTACTATTTCCTTTTATATTGTTATATTATAATACTAATAATATAGTTATAACGATAAGAGAAATTTGTGTTTCTTAAAGAAAATAACAAGAAAAAAAAAGTATAAGGTAATCTTACAAAAACAGAGTTTTTGAAAATTTTAGTACTTTTTATAAACATGCAAAAATATATATATAAAAAATATAGGAAGAAAATATAAGAAGTCGTCCTTCATTAAAAAAAAAAAATCTTAATTTTCAAGAAATCAAAGCAGCAAAAACAGAAAGTAAAGTTCTTCAAATAAAATAAAAATTTTCTATACAAAACAAATGCAGCAATAATAATTACCATTGTACTTTTCTAATTAAGAAAAAACGAGAAAAAATAGAGTTGACCGTATCAACTCTGTGATAGCCGTACGAATTTATTATCCTATATGCGAATAAATAGACCATAGCTGAATATGAGACAGACTATGACTTTAATTTGTTGTATTACCATGTAAATTTATGCAAAATTTCAGCACTGTGTTTTCAATATTTTCTACGATATGACCAAACTACTATCGAAGTTGTATGGATGCTATCAGAAAGAGCCAAGCAATTTTAACAACTTTTATCAAACACATTAGCCCTACCAATATATTCATTTATGTAAAATTTCAATATCACAGCTTTTATAGTTTCTGATATATAGTCCAATAATTTTTGAAGTTGTATGGAAGTTACTAGAATAAAACAAGCAATTTCAGCGACACTTATCCATCACATTGGCTCTACTAATATATTCGTTTGCGTGAAATTTCAATACCATAGCTTTTAAAGTTTCTGAGATATAGCCAAATAAATTTTGAAATTGTATGGCAGCTACCCGAAACAATATATCAATCATATCCAATTTAAATAGGGTTTTGGCATATACTATAATGAATCATTTGTGAAAATTTGGTGACCCTAGCTCAATTAGTTTTTGTGTTATCATTGGGACGGACAGGCGGAGAGATAAAGCTAAATCGACTCAGAATTTTGACGCTGATCAAAAACATACCCTTAAGTCTATATCTCAAAACGTTATTTCTTAGCGTTACAAACGGTAAGGTAAATTTAGGATACCCTACGAACATACGTTCATATGGGTATAATAATATAAAACGTTTATACCCATATTTATTACATATATGTGTTTAGGGTACATTATGGTGTATAATCAAAAGCTATCAAAAGAAAATTGCATTTAAAACGCTTTTCCCATTATCATTTTTTAATTTTCCGTCTTTTTACACTTATTTCCACCCTTTCCTTTTCATTCTTTTTTCTTGTACTTTTAATTCATTTCTTTTCTTAAAAATTCAGAAAATTTTCTTTTTGTTTTTTCATCTTTTTATTGCTAATTAAACTAAGATATTTTAAGAAAATATGCAAAAAAGGAAAAATGATATGGAAATAGTTAATATATATGAAAATGGTTTGTAAAAAGCACAATTTAATTGAATATTTCGTTGTTAATTTGATTCTAAAGCAAGCATTAACAAAGGAAAATTTGATTCCTCTAATTAACCAGCGCCACTTGACGCCTTATACCGTTGCTTTAAAATCAAAATCACATATTTTCTTGTAACGTAGCCTTATGTTAAATATCGTACTCTGGTAGTACTCTAGATCAAGTGTAGGTTTCCAGCCCATTTGTAAATTATTTAAACTGCATATTTGATCTGAAGTTGGTGCCGTAATCTTGTACGGCATAAGTTCTTTAGCCAGTACCGAAGATACATTCTTTTTGACTTTGTACATAAAAGTGGCGCCTAAATAACCAATTGAACCAGTAATTTCTAATGGTGCTGATGCTCTAAATAATAGCTCAGTCTGATTGGCATGAACTGGTGTATCCGAAATAAATTGACCAATCGATCCGTTAACCGTATTCGGAATGCTTAACAGTTTTAGTGAAGGTACTCCTTTTAAATAGATTTCTACTACGTTCATTAATGTCGTGGCGATTTTGTATACTTCTGCTGAAGAGGGGAAATCATCAAAATTTTCTGTAATACCTAACCGTCTTAGAATTTGCTCAGCTCGAGGATGTAAAGCCGTAGCTTTTCTATATCCTAAAGTGTTATCTAGCCATACATACTCTAATGAGTTCGGCTGCCATGCTGGATCTCTTTGGTTATCAACCGTAAATTGTAAATCTTCGCATATACGTTGGGCGTAAGTACTGATACACGGATAGGAAACTGGTAGATAAAGTTCAGTATCATAATTCACAAAATATCCTGTTTCGGAATCTAAAGCATAATTTTTTAGCTTAAATTTAGTTTCAACACTCGAAGGTATAACTGCATTTCCAATTCCTGACAGGTATAATGAAACGGACTCAGGTATTTTGTATTCGCCTTGATCGTATATCATGTTAATAATCTCCATTTCTTCAAACGTTACTTTATACCTGTTCTGCCTCATAACCGTAAGAGCACGAGCCCAAGTAATAACAGCTATGTAATAAGAATACATACTGTGGGAGATGCTGTCCTTAAAGTTTTTTGATCGAATGCAAATGTTTACATAACTCTCATCTATAAGTTTATTTATTCCATCGAATCCAGTATAATGATTAACTTCTTCTGCTATGGGATTAAAAACTGACTTGAAAGTCTTATGATACAGCGGATTGTTTTTTAACTCCATTTGTGTCTTACTGGGATGGAGTCCTTGTGAGCGTGTTGGCTTATCTTCAAATGACTTATCTTTTCTTCGAACCCAAGTTTGCCAAATACTTCTTTTTATTATAAATCTTTGATGATTTTTGATCTGATACTGCGATTATTGATCGGCTTCGTGTTCACGTGGATCATCTTTTAGGTTATTCAGTTAATAAAAAATAAATACATACATACATTTATATCTGTACAATATGAATATACGAAAATGTCAGTCCAAACGATGTTCCATTTTCATTCATTTCAATGTTATTATAATTTATAATTTATATTTTAAATGACAATATTACACCTGATTTTTT
Source organism: Condylostylus longicornis (assembly GCF_029603195.1). NCBI lineage: Eukaryota > Metazoa > Arthropoda > Insecta > Diptera > Dolichopodidae > Condylostylus > Condylostylus longicornis. The sequence continues at coordinate 4,208,925 of NW_026578000.1, forward strand.
ACTATAAACAAAATTTTTTTATCGATATTTTGTTCATATATAGATATTTATAAATATATTAAACAGTATTTAAATATCTGTATATGTACATATAAAAAAACTCTTAATTACAAAATGAATAATAAAATTTATTATAATTTCTAAATTTGTGAGCACAACAGACGACCAAAAAATTTGATCCAATACAAATATTTCATCGATTCAATGTTTTAAATGAGAATATTACCGTCTTCTTCATAACAACTATACAATATATGTACCTACATAATAGAACTACAATCGTAGTATAAAATAATAAAATGTAATCTGCAGAAAGACGTTTACAAAGATTTCTTGGAATATAAAATGCTGGCGAAAGGAACAAAAATAATAAATAAATATATATATATATATATATATATATATATATATTCCGTTTATTTTCATTTAATTTTTTTTTCTAAAGAAAAGAAATTTACAAAAGTAAATTTTAAAAAAAGTAAATGAAAAAATAAAAAAATGTGATAAATATCCTAGAAGACTAACCAACATTAACATTTGAAATTAATATTGTAAGATCGGTGTGATATTTAAAACGTCGGAAAAATTGTTAAGCAGCATTATTTAAGAAAAATAGGTCAGCGTCACAAAAGAAAATAAAAAAACTTTATATTTTCTTTTACTTTAATTTAAATATGTGTTGAAAATCAAGTTTCAATTGCAAGAGTTAAGAGTTATTGTAGTCTAATCTTTGTTATTTCAAGCTGCAAATGCTTTTTTGAAAATTATAACACATTTATTCGAATTCGAAGCTTCTACACATAACGTATATGTACATATGTATAAAGATAGGTACTACCCCTTTTTTGATATGAAAAAATTTTTTGAACTTCAAGCAAGCCTTTACGTTTTATACAATTATAAGAGAAAAGCATAAAGAGCACTTAATTTGAATAAAATAATGGTATTTATTTTAATGGTATTATGCAACTTATTTTTCGTTTTTTTATATTTTTCTGGTTTAAAAATGAAATTAAGATACTGGAAACAATTTGCGAAAAAACAAGTTTTAATTAAGTTAACACTTTGGAACTAACAAAATCAAAAGATGTTGAAACATAATATTTTGCAACTTGTTTCATTCAGATCCCAAGAAACAGTAACGTTTAATTAAATTTTAATATATTTAACTTGGAAATGGTAGCAATGGTAAATCATTATTAAATTATGTAGTAACCTCAAATATGTAAATTTATTTCAAGATTTTAAATTTATACAAAATTCATTTCAAGGTTTTGTAATAAAAATACACAATATCAAAGGAATCATTCACACCTCTTATATCCTAAAAATTATTTAAATAGTGTAAGGATGTATAAAATTACTTACCTTTTGGAAGATATGGTTAGGATTAATACCCAATTCTAAAACCAAATACAAACAATTTTTTAAATAAAAAATAATTCCCAAAAAAAAAAAAATATGATAGTAACCTTCCAAAAGAGGTGGTTCATCATCGAATTCTGTACCTCCACCAGCACCAGCAGTATATCTATCGTTTGTCACATAAGCATTTGGATCATAAAATGTGCTCATAGGCGATTGTCCGGGAATATTATAATTACCATTATAATTTGGTGGTGCAGTTGTTTGAGTATTATCAAATGATTGAAAATTTCTAAAACAAAAATTAACATATTTTGCTTTTTAAATTAAAAAGCATTGATTTTGAAAAACTTACAATTCCTGACCGAAATCTGGGACCTCAAAACCAAAACTTTGTTCATTTTGCATTGGCTGATGACCCCATTGATTATAATCATTAGGATTGTATTGAGTCATCGCAAAGGTTAATTAATAATTTTTCTGTATAAGTATAAAACAAGTATATTTTATTAATTGTTGATAATATTTGGCTTGTGAAAATATTTATTAAACGTTTGTAGGTATATATAAGTATGAACCTATGTAAAATAATTATCCGGTAATATTATATTAGGTACTTTCGGATAGCACATTTCTTTTTAAATCTAAATTTAGCTAATATTCTAAATATACTTACTTGGATTTACTACTTTACGATATTGCAAGTTTAAAAAATTTTCTTTAATAAATTCTTTTCGCTCTTTTATAAATAATTTTATGAACAAAACTAATATTTATCTGAATTTACCATTGAAGTTCCACGTAAAACATAAATATAAACACAAAAACGTCAAAGTCAAAACGATGTTCCATTCACATTTGTTTCAATTTTCATTATTATTTAAGTAATCAGTGATGCCATTTTGAAAAAAAAACATGTGACAGTTTCTTCTTCTTTTACTGCAATCCACTGCTGGATGTAAGCGTGAAGCAATGTTTCTTTTTAATAGCCGTTTGTTTGTTATATCTAACTAATGTTTTTGATTATATCTGCATATTGATTTCTGTTTGCTGCTACGTGAACCAATTCTCCAATGTTTCTTATACCTGTCCAATTTCGAATGTTTCGTAGCCATGACATCTGTTTTCTTCCGAGGCCACGCCTGCCTTCAATTTTTCCTTGTACAATTAATTGGAGCAATTCATACTTATTCCCACGCATAATATGACCAAAATAAATTGACTTTTGTCGTTTTATCTTAAGAAGCAGTTCACGTTTTCCCTGAATTCTGTTTAGAACTTCTTCATTCGAAATGTGCTGTGTCCAGGATATTTTTAAGATTCTTCTATAAATCCACATTTCAAATGCTTCTAATTTATTCATATGTTTCGTTTTTAGCGACCATACTTCTGCGCCATATAATAATATAGACCATACATAGCACCTAACAAAACGCAGACGCAAATTTAGTCGTATATCCCTGTTGGTGAATAACTTTTTATATTTGACGAATGCTGCCCTAGCCATCTCGATTCGACATTTTATTTCCATATCTGCGTCCCAGTTTTGGTGTAACCAACATCCTAGATATTTAAAACTGGACACCCTTTCTATGGCTAAATCATCTATTAGTATCGTCGCACCATCATAGGGTAGGTTATTTCGACTTACTACCATGAATTTAGTTTTTTCAGCATTCATTTTCAGACCATACGTTTTGCTATGTGCGTTTATCTCATTTACTAGATGTTGCAGGTCGTATATATTATCAGCTATTAGCGTGGTATCATCGGCGTATCGGATGTTATTGATGAATGTGCCATTTATTTTTACTCCTATGTTTAGATCGGCCAAGGCTTCTTGAAATATTGATTCGGCATATATGTTGAACAATAATGGTGAGAGTATACACCCTTGCCGCACACCTCTGCAAATTTTCACATCGTTAGTATCTCCTTCTCTCAGCTGAATTGTTGCAGTTTGATACCAGTAGAGATTAATAATGCATCGAATATCTTTCTCATCTATATCCATAGTGCTTAGTATTCTTATCAATTTGTCGTGTTGTACTCGATCGAATGCTTTTTCGTAATCAATGAAGCACAAAAAGACATCCTTTTTTACATCTCGGCAATTTTGAACAAGAACTTGTGTGCAAAATAGCGCTTCCCTTGTTCCCATTCCGTTCTTGAAACCGAATTGCTCTCGTCCCATGTTAGTTTCGCATTTTCTATATAGACGATTATGTAAAATTTTGAGAAAAATTTTCAAGGCATGGCTCATAAGGCTTATAAGTCGGTGATCTTTGCATTGACGTGCGTTGTTTTTCTTGGGCATAGCGATAAAAGTGGATTTTAGAAAATCTTTGGGGTATACGCCTGTGTTATAAATCTTGTTGAAAATATTTTCAAGTAGAAACAAATTATCTTCGTCTATTAATTTTATAACTTCAGATGGTATTTCGTCAGGTCCAACAGCCTTATTATTTTTTGACAACTGTATGGCTCTAGTGATTTCATCTCTGGTGATTGGAGGACCAGTTAATTGTCGTGGCGAAGAGGGAACAACGAAACATTCTGCTGATCTGGTAGAATCTGAGAAAAGCTCCCCAATATATGTTTGCCAGATTTTTTTCTTTTCGCTGGAGTCAGCCACTATTTCTTTATCTTCGTTAAGTAAGATAAAGGATTTTTGTTTACGGTGTACTCCCGCCGTTTCTTTTAGTTTTTTATGCAGGGCAAACATATCGTAAGCGCGGTCTAGTTTTTCTATTTCCTCGCATTCTTTAGTAAGCCATTTACTTTTTTCTTGTCTTATTTTCGATCTTATGAGACGTTGTATTCGTTTGTATTCCTGATCGCTTTTGTTTCGATGTTTCCTTCTCTGTGCCATCAAATTTATTATTTCTTCGGTCATCCACTTTTTTTTTGGAGTAAAATTTTTCGGGCCCAAATTTCTTTTAGCAACAGTGTTTAAAGTATTTTTCATTTGATTCCATTCTAATTCAAGATTATCATTTCTATCGAGAGATCTGAGGTTGGTATTTATCTCCGCAGTTAGTCTTGATTTGAACTCACTATCTTCAAGTTTATCTAGGTTCAGTCGCTTTGGTCTGTGTTGGCTTTGCGATTTAGATAATTTGATTTTAATTTTGGACAGAAGGAGGTTGTGATTTGATGGTACATCAGCTCCTGGACACGTGCGAACTTTGGAAACTGATGTATGGAATCTTCTGTTAATGAGTATGAAATCAATCTGGTTGCGTACTATATTTCCATCTGTGTCTTGGGGAGACTTCCAGGTGTAGAGTCTTCTAGGTGGTAAAGAAAACCAGGTGTTAGTTACTGTAAGACTCTCTTCTTGACAAAATTGGATTAGACGATCACCTCTATCATTCCTATTTCCTAATGCAAACGGGCCAACTATGTTGTCCACTCTTCCCAACCCGATTTTTGCATTGAAATCTCCCATGATGATATTCATTTCATGAGGCCTAGTAAGTTTTGTCAATTCGGAAAGCTCACTGTAGAAATTTTCAATTATTTCATCACTTTTATCTGCTGTTGGTGCGTATACTTGAATAATATTCAGAGAAATAGGTTTAGCTTTTATTTTTAGTAGTAGCGCCCTGTCTGAAAGTGGTATGAATTGTTCAACACTGCTTGCAATTTTCTTCGTTATTATAACTGCAACACCGTTTCTGTGATTTGGTGTGTTGTTTCCCGAGCAATATATTTTGTATCCTTCGTCGACGAAGAAATCATTTACGCCTGGTAACCAAGTTTCGCTTATGCCGAGAATGTCAATGTTCAAACGTTTCATTTCTTGTGTTGTGTTTAGCAATTTTCCTGTTTCGTATAGACTGTTTGTATTCCATGTTCCGATGTTTAGATATTTTTTGGTTTTACCTCCGGGGATTCTTAGCACCCTCGAATTGCCGGAGACTGAGGGCCTTTGGTTGTTTTCTTCTTCCATTGTTTCTTTCTAGGGAGTTTGTACTTCAGTGGTTTCCCGTTGCCTTCTGAAGGGTTTGCGGTAGTTTTCCATCTTTTCATCTCAGCCGCCCTCTAAGGGAACAGACGCTGTTCGTAGCCGCTTATTCTAAGACAGACGCTACATTGTTTAACTTGTCCGATTTCCAGTCTGAATTAGTCCTCGGAAAGCCATCTGTTCTGTTTGTTAGCTGACCCATTTACTCCACCCGGGTTGGGTACCGGATCTTTCAAATAGGTTGCTCAGCGTAACAGGGGGTACCACGAGTAGGTAGAACCAGATGTCAGGTAGTAGAGGCTGGATCGATATAACTGCAGCCTATCGATTATATTACGCATACTACCCATACACCCCCCGACAGTTTAACTTGTCAAAAATGTAGTATTCATTTGATAACCTTTTCGGAGTTTCTAAAACCATGAATTGCAAACATACGTACTTGTATTATGTACATGGGTCCCTCAAAGTATCTTGAATTTTTAAAAACCCAATTGAAAAGGAGTAACAAGAAATTAATTTTTGCAGGTTTTTATGTTTTCAACCCATGCGTATATAACAATTTCTATTATGATTGCACTGTTTCTATTTGAATAGTTTTTGCCTAAAAATTGCTCATTTACAGGAATAGTTTTTGCGTAAAAAGTGGTCTCAGACTTCAAAATACTACTTTTCGTAAGTTAATGACAATCAGAAACCTTACAAATGATTCAGTTTACCTTTGCATCGTAGAAATAATTCTTTATGAAAAATATTTATTTTTTAACATCAATTTTTCAAAACAAAAGCTCATATATGCATGTAAATTTCGTAATTAAGAAATTTGGTTAAAAGAAATGAAGAATTAATATTATCAAAGAAAAACTCTCATTTAGAAAATATAAACTGCTACCGAATTTTTTACTAACAGTTTTTAAAAGCGACTGTTCCCAAAATAACCATTTTTCTTATTAGTAATCTTAAAAGTAAGGAGTTCGTTTGTTATGGAATCTACTGTAGATATCTATGAGCAAAAGCACGTAAATGTGAATATACATACATAAGTGTGTTTTAATATTCATATTATTACTTTTGATGCTATTAACTTTATTGATATACAAAAAATAATAATCATAGTTTTACATTCGTTTTAAAATTTATTAGAATTTTACATTTTATTCATACTGAAAATAAATAAATTCCATCAATTGCATATATTCACAAAATATATGTAATGTATGTATGTATAAGGTATATTAATAACAAAATTCATCGACATACATTATAGAACTTAATAAAGCGAACTTAATTCTGATTTTTTTACACTTGGCGGTATATAGTCTTGTGCCAGTGCTTTTCCTCGATGACAAAACATGTAAAATGATGGAATATTTGATAATGTTTCCCAAGATTTCTGTTGAAGATCTACAGCAGCCCGAATTTCCTTAAAATCCCCAACTATTTGCAAAATATTATAAATTATCACTACCAAACTAACCAATGTTTGAATTATTATCTAGAAAAATATATTTTTATAAATTGATATTTGCATTTCAATCAAAAGAAAAAATTTTTCTCACATCTAATGGAAGTGCCCTTGAATCCTGTTCCGTTATGCGAAGATATGAGCGATCTGCAATAATGTAAATTAATTACATATATTTTATACCAACAGAAAATTTCGACTTACGTTGTGCCGCCGAAAATGCTGCATGAATCAATGAAATAAATCCAATGCATAATAATGTTTTATTACAGAATTTTCGTACCATGTTTTTTAAATGTTCATTATTAATTTTGGAATATAGAGCGAACAAAATCCTTTTATTAAAATGCAAAAAAACAACAACAATTCCAGTACCAAAAATGTCAACATATTTTGTAATGTCATTATATGTCAAAGTCAAACATACTTTTCTCATTCCAATTTTATTTGTTTCATTTATTCGTTTCATTTTCTTTGCTTGTGGAACAAGTGGAATATATAGCAAGCAAAACACTGTTTTACTGTTAAAGTTTTTAGTTTTGGAAAAAGTGCTATTAAAAATATGTTGAACGTGAATAAAATTTGAATTCATTTGTACATTAATAGAAATAAATATTAAGATTTGTTTCATTATAAATTTAATTTACTTCATAATCTTAATTGGATAAAAACAATTATTAGGCTTTTATAAACATATACTGTTTAATTATAATAATTATGAACTTATAATCGAGAGGAATCAGCTCACTGGAAGCGCAGACTATTTAATATATTTTCAATTTAACATTTTACATGGACTATACTAACACATAATTGATATACCTATATTTTAATAGCAATTTTTCGAAAGTTTCAATGCAGTAAACACACATATAAAAAATACTATATGTAAACATACAAACATTCCATTTCAAAAATTCTAAAATAAACCTAGGAAAAAATCTTATCAATAATTATTAGTTAACCCCACTTTAATTGACACTGTACTAATATAAGATTTTAATAAGTTCCTACCTATACAAATAGAAAAAATTAGTATGAATTCAATATAGTAATTATACTATTGCTGTTCAGTCTCACTTGAAAAGTTGAAAGTTATACTATAAATTTTTAATAATAATCGATATGAAGTATAATTTTAATAGACTGATATTTTTGTTGATTATAATATCAATGCTTAACGGTAAAATATAATATTAAGATAAAAATATTTATTATTTATTATTTTTAGAAATTAGTGCTTTACGTTGTTTTAAATGTGATTCAACAAGAGATGAAAATTGTGCTATTGACCCAGAACATCCTGACTTAAAATTCGCAGCATGTGAATCTTTATTAAGCAAATGTGCTATGTCTGTAGGTAAGACAAAATTTGTTAAGATTAAGTTTTTTTCAAGTTAACATTACCTACCATGATATATTGAAAACTTCAATTTTTAGCATTATTCAATATATTAAAAACTTCATTTTCTTTTAGTTGGACTAATAACATATCGTGGATGCTCAGATGAAATACATAAAGGCGAATATTATCGTGAATGTGATAAGGATTTGTGCAATGACAAAATTTGGCCACCAGGTCGCCTAAAATGTTTTCAATGTGATGGAAAAGAATGTATCCAAGAACAAAAAGCCAAATCTAAACCATGTGTAAGATTCTTAGAAGAAGATACATGTTTCACTGATATAATAAACAAGGAATATGCCATCAGAGGATGTATATCCGATAATAAAACTTTGACAGCTAATGTTAAAAAGTGTGCATACAATTCATGTAATTATGAAATTGCAATGTTAACCTTATGAAAATTATAGGACACAATAAAATGTAAAATTTGCGCAATAACATTTTTTTAATTCAAGTAAATCATGTTATTTAACCAGTTTCTTTTAACAGAATATTTCATTACTTAACTCTTTAAAGAACAAGTTTTCCTCTTTTCACGCAAATTATTATTGATTTTAAAAAAAAAAGAGAAACAATAGATGGAGATTGCTACAGATGGTAAACCTTTTAATATGACGGAAGCACTTTGGGCATTAAGCGGAACTTTATTATTTTTTTATTCAAAATTATTTATGGCCTAATGATATTACAAAAATATATACCTACACATTTCTTTTAATTGATTTGTTTATAAGAAATGGTTATAAAATATTTCAAATTAATACATATTTAAAAATTTTTATTAATGCTATATTTTATCATCACAATCATTGATAAATTATTATTTAAGCTTTGATAAGAAAACAAATAATGTTTTACTAATTTAATTCAGGAGTAAGAATTCTATTGCATTATATATTTTATATGGATCAATTAATTTATAATTATACTAACAAGATTTTTAAAAGCCAGTACATTTTTAAAATTTTGAATGAAAACATTACAAAAGGAAAAATTTAAACTGGTTAAAAATTAAAACAAAACCGTATCTATACATAAAAATGAAATTTAATTCAAACGGATTTATTTTATCATTGATTATCTTATCGATATTATTTGGTATGTATAATATAAAACTTGAAAGAATTCATTATTTTCCGTAAATAATCAAATAATTTCTTTTTATTTCAGATTATGTCAATTCTCTAAAATGTTTTCAATGCGACTCAACAAAAGAAAGGAATTGCGTTTTAGATCCAGAAAACTCTGAAGAAATAAAAACATGCACACATTTATGTGCAATGTCAGTAGGTAAAATCACTTTTTGGAATAGTAAACAATGTTGAACAACTTATCTTATTTCAATTTGAGTTACTTGTCTTATTTGACTTTATATTTTTCAATTTATATGCAATTATCAGAACAAATTATCATAGAATAACTTGCATCTAAAAACAAACGCTCTTAAATTCGAAATAAATATTCTTTAATAAATAACATTAATCACTATTATCTTGATACATTATAACTTGATTGTAGGTAGTTTTTTTTAACATCGTTTATAAAATATAATATTACTGATTTGTTATCATTCAAGTGCCGAACACAACACATCGACAGAGAACTCAATATCGTGTATTAAATTTTATCAAATTTTATAAAATTATTATATTTCTTATGTTTTGTGTTACAAATTTATTTTAAACGTAATTGTAGTATTATAATATTACTGATTTGCTTCATGAACTCTACAACTTAAATGCTTTGATGAATACCGCTAGGAGCTAATCATTAAATCACTTGTAATTAGAGTGCTTTCTTAAAAATAAAATTTGTAAATCTAACAATATAATATAGGTATTGTTATTTACATGTTCATAATATCCTACTATTTTATTTTCATCACAGATAAGATTTCAAGATAAGAGAATATTTATACACAATAATTAATATTAAATTTAATACAATAAGTTAATAATATTAATTACCGAAAGAAAGTAAGAACTATTTGAAAGCTCAGACAAGAAAAATTAAAAGGGTACCTTTAAAAAACGAAAAAAAAATTAATATTTTTCAAATCATCATAATTTTATTCTATGAGACTAGAAGTAATGCAATTATTTATGTTGTATCATAATAATAAAATACATGAAATAATTTCGAAAATAAATTTTAATAGTTCTTAAAAAAGTTTATTAATAATTCTATTTTTTTTTAAGACGGACAAGTAACATATCGTGGCTGCTCTGGAGAAATACCAAGGGGACAATATTACACAGAATGTGGTTCAACTTTATGTAATTCTAAAATTATTCCAAACGGACGTCTAAAGTGTTTTCAATGTGAAGGAAAAGAATGCATTCAAGAACAAAATGATAAAGCTTTGCCTTGTGTAACGTTTTTGGAAGAAGATTTTTGTTATACCGACATTTTAAATGCTACATATGCTCTTAGAGGTTGTAAATCTGATAATAAAACCTTATCGTCAAATGCAGTTGAATGTTCAAGCCGTGCATGTAATAATGAAAATGGTATACAAAAACGGGTATGTTCACAGTGCGATGATGAAAAAACAGGATGTAAACGGTTGTTTCCTAACAAAGATCCCTTAAAATGTTTTATAGATGAAACTTTAATATCTAATTGCACTGTAGAATATCTATTTGGCCATCCAAACGAAACTTGTTTTGTATATCACCGATTAAATAAAGTTGAACGAGGTTGTACAAAATTACGCCCAGATATATCAAATGATAAAGAACATTTTTTAACGTGTGATGGTGACAAATGTAATAATAAATGTTTAAATGCAACAAAATGTGTGGCTTGTGATTCATCTGATGATCCAAATTGTAAAAATAATCCAGTAGATACAAAATTAAAGCTTTGTGGTCCAGAAGAATCCTCGTGTTATACGAAAATAGTTAATCCAAGTAAAGGTATTATTAAAAGAGATTGTGGTGCACCATTTGATTTAAATTACACAAATCTTTGTCAAGGAGATGGATGTAATAACAGAGAAATACAAAAATGTTATAATTGTTCATCAAAAACTGATCCAAATTGCTCAAAATGGGTAAACTCAAATGGTATTGTCAATGAAATTTGTGAAACATCCAATGACGAATGTTTAATTGCTATTACCGCAGATCAGCATACCGTAAGGGGTTGTAAAAGTCAAAATTTATATTGTAATGAAACCGAAGTAAATACTTGTAAAAGTTGCGCTGGACCATTATGCAATTCTGGATTATTTCCTGACACACGTTTAAAATGTTATCAATGTCGGGACAGTGACGTTTGTAATCGTGATCAAAGAAGCAATGGAATTCCAACAGCTTGTACGAATTTTACTTCTGATGATGAATGTATCGAATTTATTGATGAAAAACAAACAAACATTATTCGCGGCTGTAAATCTGATTTTAGTTTATTTGAAATATGTAAAAATCAAACGGATAAATGCGTTCAATGTAATTCTGAAGGATGTAATTATCATAAAATTTTTGAAAAACCCAAATTATCTTGCTTTACTTGTGATAGTACCCAAGCGCCAAAAGGCGCATGTGCGTGGAAACAGAAAAACGATACACTTACTAAATGCAATCAAAATGTATATTTTTATAATCAAGAAACTTGCTTTACGCATATTAAAGAAAATGGGGAAACAATAAGAGGTTGCTCTTTAGATTTTAATGTTCCCAATTTATGTTCTACTAAAAATAATGAAAATGGTTGTCAAATTTGTCATACCGAAGGGTGTAACTATATAAATACAATAAATCAATCATGTGTACAATGCAAAAGTAATATTACAGGAATGGAGAATTGTAAGAAGAAAGCAGAAGGACTTAAACCAACAATTTGTAAAAATCCTAATCAATATTTCGAAAAACGTGGATGTTTCACTAAAGCTATTTGTAAGTGAAATTATCACCCATATTGTGTTTGTCGCATCACTTCATATGATGGGTTGTTATTCAAAAATGTTGTCATTTTCTGAATAAAATCAATTTTAAAATTTAAAATTCCATACTGGAAACCAAAATTTTTTCAATAATATCCCATCACCTCAAGTGATGCGACTAATATAATATAAGCGTATATAATTATATTATTTCAGTTTTACAATTATGCAATTATATTTGATTGTTTTTCAGCTAAAGACGTTGTTGAAAGAGGCTGTTCTTTTGACTTAACTGATGTGGATTTCGAAGAATGTTTAAAAGCTGATAATAAGAACTGTAATTACTGTGAAGGCGATAACTGCAATATGTTTGAAGCACCTGATTTTTTCGGAAGCTCATCAAAACCCAGCATAACTGTATGGCTTCTTTCATTTATCATAGGTGTCGCACTTCATCTTAATTAATTGGTAATAATTTAATTTTGAATTTCTTCCCAATCTAGCATAAATTCAATGGTCAAGAATGGGATAATTTTACTAAGAAAATAATAATGTATATTTAAAAATATTTAATCTTATAATTTGGAAATTATTATAATATTCAATATTTTAAAACTGATTCATTAAACCAAACAAACATAAAACTACAAAATATTGTAATTAAAAATTTACAAAACCATATTTAAGCATATACATTTTAAATGACAATATTATTATAGTAAATAATGGAAAATTTGAAAAAATTGTTGATATTGTCGATTTATTTGGAGCTTTCATTTGGTCACAATCAGATCCTTTACAAAGATTACATTTGCTTTCTTCAAAATTACAATATGTTAAAAGGTCTGAAGGTATATCACTTATACAGCCCCATGTTATTTGAGTTCCTATGAAATATATAATAAATTTTTAAAACTTAAGGCAAAAAAAAAACAATTATATTAAAATTATGATTATATGGATAAATAATTGAAATATAATACCGTTTCGATAAACGTAACATCCTTGATTATTGAAATATTGCTCTTTAGAAGGACATGGTTCTTTTACTAAATCCTTTTCACTATCCGTTACATTTTCTTTTTGAATACAATGTTGAACAATTAAAACATCTTTATTGCAATTATTTTCATTACACATTTTGCATAAATTATTATTTGTTACATTCGTACATATTTGATCATCCCAAGAACAACCACGTGCATGTGTATTATTTTCATATAAAACATAATAACAAAATTCTTCTTTATCAATTGGTATAAAACTAGAACAAATTGTTGAATTTGAATGCTCATTTTGCGTCCATCTACAATCATTTTCATTACCATTATTATTAACATTACTAATACATTTATTACAACTTAGTTTCGATTCTTTCAATGTTACTATACGATTATTACATGCTCTTCCTAAACATGTTAAACAATTTTCACCATATTCAGTACATTCCCTATAATTTGAATCAGTGGAGCAACCTCTTACAATATTATTTGTTGAATTTCTTTTAAATTCATAACATTTGTTTGTTTCTCGTATAACGGAGCATGGTTTTTGATATTCCAATTTTGGTTTGATATTGCATTCATCTGTACCATTACATATAAAACATTGCTGCTGATCTATTGGAAAAACATAGTCATTACATAATTGACCGGAACACTTTTCAAAATCTTTAAAGTTCATTTTATTGATATTCGCTGGTGCACACTGTCTTATTGTAAATCCACTACTATCAATTCCTATAAGACAACTTGTATCTGATGTTTCACAAATTTCCTTTGGTAAAATTGTTACATTTTTTAAATTGGCACAATTTGGATCAATGTGTGAAGAGCATTTATAACAATATTTTGGTGTTTTTATATTACAACCATTCTCCTGACATTGATAACAATTACTTATATATGGATTAGAGCCACAACCACGTTTTGTATCATTTCGATTACCAAGATTAGAACATGAATAACAAGAAGATTCTTGATTTTTACAATTTTCAATTTTATTCAATATACAATCTGGATCGGAAGTATTTTCACCACATGTAACACATTTTAATATTGGTAAAGATTTTTTATTGCAATAATCACTAGAACATGTTGTTATAAAATCTTCTACTAGATTTCTATATCTATCTTTATTTATATAACAATCCCTTATAACACGATCCAATCGATGATATGTAAAACATGCAGGAATATTTTGACCTCGTAATATATTCGTTTTACATTCTCCAGTATTACTAATATTCTTAGAAATTATTTCTGATCTTACACAATCCTTATGAGTTAATGAATCACATTGGCCACATTTAATTTCTATTATACCAGTTTCATTATTACAACCATTTGTTCCGCATACTTCAATATTTTCTATTGACGTATCATTAATTTCACTTACACATCCACGATATCCGTAAGTATTGTTTACTATACTCGTATAGCAAAGATCATTTTGCTTATATTTAATGCATGTTTTTGATTTAATTAATATATTAGGTAATACACAATTTGCCCCAGCACATTTAATACATTTTAATCTATTTGATGGAAATTCCTTATTATTACAACTATTTGTTATACACGATTCGTATGGTTGTTGAAATTCTAAATTTGCTGGTTTACAACCGCGATATGTATGATTATTTGATACTGCAAAATAAATAAAAAAAAATAAAAACAGATTATAAAATCATTGTACTCAATAAGATGTTCAAGAAAAACTTACAAATCGCTGTTATACAACTGTCTTGTAATGTACCACATGTTTCAATACTATTAACTTCTGAAGGTTCTTCAGCACAATTTAAAGAGACGTTAGAATTGCAATTAATGCATGTTAGCGCACTACCTATATTTTAATTATAAAACAATTTAAATTAAAATATAGTTTTAAAGTCAAATAAATCTCAAAATAATGAAAAATTTCAATTTACCAAAATTAAAATTAATTAAAACATTCAATAAAATTAAAATTAAATAAAAATTGTTGTTTAAAATCATAATTTTCTTCGAAATATTTTATACTTAATTAGCTATTTTGTTGCCTTTATCAAATTAATTTGCCAAAATTTTATTAGTAAGGTTTATTTTGTTAAATTTTTCGATATTTATACCTGTTTTGAAATCTATAATTGTTGTCATTTATAATGATTAGATATGTTAAAATATAATAAAGGAACTCGTCTTTAATAAGAGACTATCAAAAAATCAATTCATAGATAATTTTAATAAGTATATACAAGTAATATATTAATTAATACAAAATATTTTTTCTTTTAAATTTGATTAAATGAAAACAAAGTTTAGTACTTCTGCAAATTTTTGCCAAAAGAAAATTTTGTAATTTGGGCTACATAATATAATATCAACGCAAATTGATTACATACATATAATTAATTTTTCTATTCTACCAGATTCTACAAGTAATTTTCAAATATTAATAATATTCGATATTAAAAACTAAAGAAAAATAAACAGTAAATATTAATAATCCAAATAATTAATATAAAATAAAACTACGGTAGGCTAGTCACCTACCTAGTTAACTCTATGACGCTATGAAACTAGTGCGTGATATCATGCACTAGCCCTATGCTCCTTCTAGGAGTGAATAAAGGAAAAAAAAAAAAAAAAATAATATTATAGTAATTATTAGAATAATTTTCAAAATAATATTATACTCGTAGTTCTAATTCAAGCTTTAAGTAAAAATTTTTATATTATACAATTAAACTATTCTAAATTTTAGAACCAAATAACTACTACATAAAATAGTATTTCAATTTAATTTTAAATTAATTAATTTATTTCTGATAGCAATTTTTAAAATTTTCCCATAAAAGAGCTGAAATTCCCCATTATAAATAATTGTATTATAAACTAGCTATAGAGAGTGAAATTAAAAATTTATATCAACAAAATTTATTGCATACATTTAGGATAAATAATCTTAATAAAATACCTATCTTTATCCCTGTTTCGAATTAGATTGAATTCATAACAATTAAAACAATTAAAAAATTCTTTAGGAAGTTCAAAAATTTTTAAACTTTAAATATTTATGTTTTTGCATTAAAATGTTTTTTAATAAATTTTAGAAATTCTACCAATTTATAAAAGAATTTTAAAATTATAATTTTCATTATTCTTTCAGATAATTCTCCCAACATTTTTATACAACTATATATAATTATATGCGAATTATACAAGTAACATGAATGTATCATACATCCAGAATAACTACAAAAACCAAGCGAGAAAATTAAAATTGCATTTTGGATTTTATAAAATCAGAAACAGTGTCCTGTAGATCTTTACTTTTTTAAGCGTATACCTTTTTTTAAAATCATAAAGAATTGCAATCGATCGTAATTATAGAATAAAAAATTCAATTTAATATAAAATATTTTAATTATTGTTATATGCACGTACATTTTAATTTTATAATTATGTATTTTAAGTACAAAATATAATTTTATAGGCTCACCAATATTTAACGTGATTTACCATTATTAAAATATCGTTTCACTTTATTAAATTTTTGATATATAATCAAAAGTTTATCTATATTAACATAACATTCTGCAATTTTATTTTATATATATATACAGTAAACCACGGATAAATGTACACTCTCAGGGATTTTTTTTAATTTTCTAATCTTCAAATTACACGTAAATGTAATTTGAAGATTAGAAAATTAAAAAAAAAAAAAACAGTTGTACCCTTTTATATTTTATAACACAAAAGTTTACTGTAATTAACGTCATATTGTAGTGTAGGTTTACACTTAAAAGAGTAAAATTTCTTATAAAAAATTTTTTTTGATGATGAAATTTTTGTGCTCTTAGATGATAAACTTATTGATAAACAACACAACAATAACAATGAAATTGTGCATTTATCCGTATTGCACTTACCTGAGCTAAATCATAAGAACTATATACGAATAACACATTGTATATATTACTTGTGTTGTAGATATTGTAGATATTATTGTAGATATTACTTGTATATAGTTCTTATGATTTTACTTAGGCGAGTTTTACATTTATCCGAGTTGCACTTCATCCTTATCCGAGTTGTTTTACTGTATACACTTAAACGATTTTATTTCCATTGTTTTATGTTAAGTTTTAAATTGGTGTAACTCATTAAGATATAGATAAAAATTTAATAGAAGAATTTATGTGATAATAATAATTTTTATATTTTAATTGCTAAAGTGTTTTTTTTTTCTTTTTTTTTCTCTCTTGTGTAAATAAACTTGCAATCAATTTTTTTTTTTAATAAAATTTTTATATGAGCTGCTTGATATAGAACAGCTACGTTAACATTCATTTGTAAATCAAACATTAACAAAGCATTTGGATTGCATATACTCAGGATCAATATAATCAAATCATATTTTAAAAGCAAAAAAAAGAAATAATAATCGTGTCGTACAATGAAAAAATATTGTAATAATTTTATTATTTTAATAATTATAATTTCACTTTCAAATATAATATTAACTGATGAAAATAATAATATTTTATTAAGTGATTGCAATAAAAATTCTACTATATTATTAAATTGTTATTGTTGTATTACTATTAAATTACCAGATTGTAAAAATAATTTGAATAATTTAAAAAAATCAGAAAATTATTATTGTAAATGTTCTGATAATTGTGCTGTAAATTATGGTAAGTTAATATACTGTTACTGTTATACTGTTATAACATAATATAGTACATCTTTTTATAATGAAAACTAAATAATTACTAAAATAAGAAATTGAAAAGAGAGAAATTTGAAAAAATATTTTATCAGAAAAAAAAAATCAAAATTTATTAATTTCTGAGTACACACAATAATTCTATGAATTATTTTTTTCGTTCACTTAAAATGCATAAGTACATTTTCACACATTAAATTAATTTTCGTAATATTTATTTTATGTGTATGATTTCAATAGTACATGTAAGATAATTCAATAATTTATTGATATTATTGGATTGATTAATAAAAGATATGTTTAAAATGGACAACATATATATATGTATATATATATTAATGATTACGAAAAATAGTATGAGTCACTTTACTTCATTGATATCATTTAATAGTGAACTATAAGTGATTGCAAGTACATAATGTACGTTCTTAACAGCGTTAAATATTTATAAATTAATTTATCATATAATTATAAGTATATTGCAAAAATTATATGACAAGAAAAAAAAAATTGAATGTTTAAAATATCTAGGGCTTATGGCGAAACCCCCTCCATTATTATATAAGAAATATTTCAAAATAGTTTGCTAATTAAATAAAACAAAGTCTATACCAAATTCATATTACTTACATATAATAATTATATTTCAATATTTTGGAAAAGGAACGTCCCTGCCGTTATTATTTTTTATTACCCACATTTTTGTGAGTCTATATCGTTCCTTAATGGCGTCATCATTAAAAAATTAATTACCGTTAATTTCAGAAAGTTGCCTTTCTGAATTTTAATTTTATGTAGAAAAAAGTTGGCTGTCATCATTTGAAAAAAAAAATTAATTATATACAGCATAAAATTACAGTGAAAGAAAAAATTATTCAATTGATCTCTTTCATTCACTTTTTTTGTGGCAATGATAATAGGAGCCAAAGTATTTTTCTTTTAATTCAATTTAAATAATTACATTTTTTACGAATGATAGTGAAATGAACAGCAGTAGTATTTTTTGATTTTTTCCAAATTTTTTCACGTACATATACAAATATATAGTTGTTCAAAATGTCATTCAAACGTCACATACCTAACGAAAAATTTGAAGTTTTCATTTTTAATTGACTGAAGTAATAACAATAACACACTGTTTGTACTTTGTTAAAAATTATTTAATTAAAATCGGATTGTGCAGTATTCTGAAAGTTTGACAGCTCTATATAAGTTGTCCGGAAGTTACAACCTTCCCTGGGTACACAAAAATGTACAGGATAAAAATTATTAATTGAAAACAAAAATATTTATTCATAGCAAAATTTTTATTTCTTAATTTGTATATAATTAAATAATTTACAATAAGTAATTAAAAGAAAAATTTTGTAATTTCAGATAATGGTAATATTATAAGGGATTGTTTATCAAAAATAATTCAACAACCATTCGAAAATATAACACAAATATGTCAAACAGATTTTTGTAATACACAATATGATGAAAATTTAATTTTGGAAAAGAATTTCGAATCGGATTCAATTAATAAAACTGATAATATTCCCAATAATAATAATAACAATAGCAACAATATTAATAATACAATTAATAATGACGAAAATTTGAAACCAAATTTTTCGATTTCATGTCATAAATGTAACAGCACTGAATATCAACCATGTATAACAAATCCGGCTGGACTTCATTCCACTGTAATGTGCACATCAAAATGTTTTACTGGCAATTTTAGTAAGTATATATGTACATATATAAAAAATCGGCTGCAAACATTTTTAGAAATGAAAAATATTTATAAATTTTATTATTTGTATACAAATATCTAACTGTAATAATACATTAACATATGTATTATATAAAATTTATAATATTTCTTATATATTGTTTCTAGATAAAGAATTAATACGAGGCTGCTTTGATGATTTAAATGATACTGATCGTAAACTTTGTATAAATGGATCAACGTGTATATTATGTAATACAGAGAAAAATTGTAATCATAAAGTTTGGCCACAATGTTATTCATGTATATCAGATTCAAAAGATTTAAATTGTGTACAATGGTATTCTCAAAATGAAATTAATAAAGAGATTTGTAATACGGAAACTGATAAATGTTTAATTCAAATTAATTCTGAAAGTAAAACTGAACGAAAATGTATTCCAAATGATTATAAATGTAAAGCAAGTAATCCAGATTTATGCTATATTTGTTCAGAAAATCTATGCAATCAAAATATATTTCCAAAAGATCGTCTTCATTGTCATCAATGTTCATCAAATTCAGAAGAAAATAATTGTGATATATTACAAGAAATTGATAAAATGAAACCATGTTTATTATATAAAAAAAATGATAAATGTTTTTTATATTCAGAAGGTGGTATGAAACGTGGTTGTATATCTGATATTAAAGAATATGAAAAATGTAAAGAATCACCAGATACATGTCGTATTTGTAATAATGAAAATGGTTGTAATTCTTTATCACTTTATCAAAAACCAAAATTATCTTGTAGTATATGTGGTATGTCAAATGAATGTGCATGGCATCAAAAAAATGATACAATAAAAAAATGTAAATTAGAATATTTATATTTTTTAAATGAAACCTGTATGACAGTTTTTTCAAATGAAACCAATGAAGCTGTACGTGATTGTACATTTGATAAAGGTGATTGTGATAAAGAATGTAATAAATGCCATGAATCTGGATGTAATACAAAAAATATTATATATCAAAGCTGTTATCAATGTAATAGTTCAATAAAAGGTGAAGAAGAATGTGCTAATATTGTTCAAGGATTAGAATCAAAATTATGTCAAGCGGAAATTCAAACATACGATAGAAGAGGTTGTTATGTATTAAAAAAAGGTATTAAATGTTTAATTGTATTCTAGTTATTCTATTGGATTACAATATTACTATTTATTTTATTATAGGTAAATCAGTTAAACGAGGTTGCGCATATGAATTAAATGATGTTGATTTTGAACTTTGTCAACAAGATAATAATAAAACATGTTCATATTGTCCCGAAATGAAATGTAATAATAAAAAACCTAATTTGGGTAGCAGAATTTTAATTCATAATAAAATTTATGGATTTCTTTTATTACTATTAATAAAAATCCAAAATTAATACATTTTAATTTTTAATATGTGAATACAAATACACACATTCATTATATTTTATTCTTCTATTATCAAATAAATGTTGTAACTTTAATTAACAATAGCTTGTTTAATTTGAATTGAAGTTGAATTTTTTTTTAAAAATAATCAAATAAAACTTAAATGGATACAAAAAACTACAACTCGTCGACTCACCTGGTCTCTGGAATAATCATCTATACCAAAATATCCCAATTCTGATGATAATCTTTATTCTTGGAAATCTAAGAAAGCCTAAGTTAAACTTTATCAAATTTTTTTAAAATATTTCAATAAAAATGGGAGAAAATTCAATAATAGATATTATTCTTCCATTTTTTTTTTTTGTATACCAAAAGTATGCGACAGGAGACCATATAAAAGAGAAAAATAGAGAATAAAGTCTACATAAATTGCAAAATAAAATTAATTAATTAATTCAGCTATAAAATTTGTTAAAATTAATATTTTAATTACACAGTAAAATATTTTAAAGAAAAAGTTTTATAAAAAAAATAGGGTAGCAATTATGGTTACTACATATTAGGTTTTTTTGTGAAAATTATATCATGCGTCATAATTGAAAAATTCTGCTATATCAATAAAATAAAACAAACAACACAAACTTTAAGAAATTCAAAAAAATAAAATAACAAAATTTGGTCAAACTAACGGTTTGCAAAGTAGCACTTTTCCCTTCAACATGTGAATTCTCATTTTTCAACTGGCTTTAAAAACAATCTATGTATTTTACTACATTATTAAAATTATTTTCATTTATATATAAAAAAAAATTTCAGATATTGCATACATTTTGAATGAGACAAAAAAAAATAGAAAAAGGCGTTAAAATAACCCTCGAATTCATGAATTAAGAAAAATAATTATATTTTTTAATACCGTTAGCTTTGTGCATTTATAGAAATTTGGAAAAGCTTGCAGTTTTAAAAATATAAGATCTCGAAAATTCAAATTTTATAAATTTGAAGAGTTGATAACTTGTGAAGAGGGGAGGGAGGTAAGATATTTAAAAATTATATTCTTCTGAAATAAGTTCCTCATAAAAATTTATTTACATGTAAATAAATCTGTCAATCTATAGAACATCTACCTATCTATAGTGATTTTCCAAATAAGTCAACTGACGCAAGGACGCAAGTCAAATTGAAAATAACAAACACTTTTTTTCAAAAAAAATTTTTTTGCAAATGTGCTAAAAAAAGGTTTTTTTTTTTTAAATTTGATTTAATCTAGATAAAGTCATGCATAAAACTGCTACATATATTCTTTATCTTTAAAAAAAAAATTATATACCGTATGTCCGTAAAAATTTCAAATCAAATTTATTTTTTTTCCCTTTAAATAATTACCGCGATAATTTATTTCTTTTATTTGTGATAACTGCTTTGATTTTGGACAAAATCAAAATTACTTACTAACTATTAGTAATGTTTTTTTAATATTTTTATCTAATCTTAGTATATCAATGGGTTGATCATTCCATTTGAAATAATTTGTATAGTAAGTATAATTAATGTATATCGAGTAATATAAATAATTTAATAAATACATTAACATTTTTAAAATACAAATTAATTATATTTTCACTTTCAATTCATTAAAAGTGGTAGCTCTGTTTAAACAAAAAGATTTTTAATGGGCAAAGAGGGCTTTTAAAGTTTCTTGTTTTTTTTTTTGTTTTTTTATTTTATTTTTAATTTTAATAATTTTTAAAATAATTTGTGAATAATAATTTAAAGAAAAAATTCTATAAACTAATTTTATAAATTAATTTAAAAATTCAATATTAAAATGAAATATTTAATTTATATTTTATTATTTGTGGTAACACTTAATAATATTGCAATAAAATGTAAGAATTTTTAAATATTAAAAAATTTAAAATTTTTTATTATTAATATACATATAAATTTTTTACAGCTTCGAATGCATTAATGTGTTATAAATGTAATTCAAGTGAAATAGAAAAATGTGCTACAGAACCTGGATTAGGTTTACCAATTGAAGAATGTGCTAAAGATCAAATATCTTGTATAACAAGAATAACTGGTAAATTTTAATTTCATAGAAAATTTTTTTATGTGTATATTTAATAATTTTGATTTATTACTGAAATCAAATTAAAGTTACCGTATTAAATTGGTTATCGTAGAGATTTTATAACATCATTAAATATTTGAAAGAAAATATCATTAGTCAATATTACTAAAAATTAAATATTTTATAAAAATATACATATTTGAGGGTGAATCTTGCATTTTATAATTTTTTTATAATTAATTTTAAACAAATATTATATAATAAAAAATTCACACATCATAGAAAAATATTTTTGAAAAACAGTTTTCATTTTCATCTTATCCGATTAAGGGTTTTTGTGTATAATTTTTAAGACCCAAAAATTAAAAATTTTGATATCACTATATTTGTTATCTAAAATCTATATACACATTAGATTTATTAATTTAATTCTACATTAATTTATAAGATTAAGCTCTTTTTGAAATGCACATTTTATGATATCTTATCACATAAAATTATAAGTTTAAAGTTATACATAAACATATGCATAAGTAATACGTTTATTTATACACACATATATATATATGCATATGTATATAGATGAATTTGTATAAAACTAAAAAAGCAAATTTTTTATTCAAATATAGGCAGTACAGGTAATATATAATATTTTATTCTGAAATTGAAAAATATCAATGAATGTTATTAGAACTCTTTATTTAAAATATTATAAAATTTATTAATATTTTATTAAATTTTCTTATACACACACCTAAATAGTGTCCATTTCATTTTGTTATACAAATTTTTGATTTCAATCCTTTATTTATTAATAATAACTAATTTTAGCTTATACAATATATTATGCTAGAACGAATTATATATATACGCACTTAATATTTTCAATATAACACTCTAATAATATACTGATAAAAATTAATTTATTTTTATCTATCATTTAAAATTCAAAAACTAATAGTTCAAATTCTGCCCATATTTGAACAACATTAATACCGTAGTAAAAATGAAAAAAAATCACTGTAAAATGATTTAATCGTAATTGTTGTTTTACAATTACTAAAGAACTTTAAATATTTCATTGATTTAAATTAATTATAACTTGTGTATATTCAAAATATTTAATACCAAAAATAAAGTGTAATAAAAAAAAAAATAAACAGGCGGCACTTCTTTTTTTTTCAATATTATTATTTCATCAAGATTTATACCGTAAATCAATAAATTTTGAAGTATTTAAGTAACATTTGAGATAAGAATCGTAAAATTGAAAACGAAAATTATTTATTAATAAAGCTCTTATACTATACGAGTCATGTAGTATAAGAGTAATATTAATTTTTTGTTTTACAGACGATTTACAGTGCTGTTATACATAACATAAATTTGTTAATAGAAATAAAAATTTAGAATATAATACATACATTCATACAAGTATATATTTTTTATTTAATTAAATAAGTATATTATGCATAAATTTTAATAAATTTAATTTTATAGAGAATGGTCATGTAATCCGGGATTGTACAGATGGAAATCATACTGAAATTATTCAACCTTTTGATATATGTAACAGTACACTTTGTAACAGAAATATCTTTCCAGCCGATAGATTAATGTGCTATAATTGTGAAGGTGAAGATTGCTTTCAACCAACAAATAAATATTTTCCACAAATATGTCCTATATATCGAAAAAATGATAAATGTTTTACACAAATAATTGATGAAATTGATGCTGTTCGAGGTTGTGCATCAAGTCATGAATTTTTACCGCCATTTGCTGTTACTTGCCTTGAAAATGGATGTAATCGTGAACCTGGTTTAATCGAATATAATTGTTTAGAATGTAATTCTGTATCAGATAAAAATTGTAAATCCATATCATCACCAATAAAAAAATGTAATTTTACAATGTTACTAGGTCGTACAGACCCAACATGCTTTACATATCATAAGAATGATAATGTAATTAGAGGTTGTTATAGAGATAGTGGAAAACTTGGACTTGAAGAAGATTTTTTTAAAGCATGCAATGGTGAAGAATGTAATAATAAAATTATACCAGTTGCAAAATGTGTAGTTTGTGGTCCTGGCACCTCTGATCCAAATTGCGAAAAAAATAAAATTGAAGTATGTGAAGAAAATATATCATCCTGTTATTCTTGTTTGATTAAATCAAATAACTATCAACGAGGCTGTGGTATACCATTGTTACAAAATAACGACAAGAATATTAGTTGCTATGAATGCCAAAATGAAGACGGTTGCAATACAAAACCTTTTAGAAAGTGTTATAATTGTAATTCAAAAACAAATCCAAATTGTGCTGGTCATTTAAATTTAACAAATACTGAAATTGAAATTTGTCAATCAAGTAATGCGTCATGTTTAACAACTGTTAATGGATATGGTCATACGGAGCGTGGTTGTCTAAGCGAAAAATTTAATACCACGCATAAAGTTAAAGTTGAGAAATGTTTCGAAAATTTATGTAACAGTGAAATATTTCCAACTGATCGTTTACAATGTTTTAGATGCAGCGGAAATGATGATTGTAGCTTAAAACAAGAGGAAGATTGGGCAGAACCATGCGAAATATACGAAAAACAAGATGGGTGTTTTGAATTTATTAAAAATGATAAACAAATTTTCCGCGGATGCAAAACAGATCCTGAATTCAAAAACTGTACAAGTAATCAACAATTTGGTTGTCATCAATGTCTTGAAAGTAGATGCAATAATATAACTTTTTTATTAAAAAAATCAGAAAGATCATGTTATGTATGTGATAAGAATGATAAAAGTTGCAAATGGAGTCAAGAAAAAACCGAAAATTTGAAATTTTGTAAAAGAAACGTACCTCTAAATGCTGAAGAACAATGTTATTCTTACAAATCAAATAATGGCGAAATAAAAAGAGGTTGTGTGTTAGATGATGAAATTTGTTCAAATGGAAATAATGAAAATTGTACAGTATGCAATACAAATGAGTGTAACAATAAACTGCATACTTCTGAAAAATGTATACAGATAGATTTAGAAAATGATGGTGTTAAAAAATTGGAAAGGACTTTTTGTACTGCTGAAAAACAAACATACAATACGCGGGGATGTTACGCTCAACGAAAAGGTAAAAATAAAGTATGTCAAACTTATTAAAAAGTAACTTAGTAACTATGCGGTGCGTTTGTATATTACACAGGTATTTCGGTTAAGCTTGGTTGTATATGTGATTTAACAACAGAACAAATTGAAGAATGCAGGAATAATCCAAAAACTTGCTATATGTGTACTGACAATGACTGTGACAACATGAAAATACCAGAACGTGAAGGAAAATCACCAATTTTAAGTTGTTACAAATGTAATGATGAAGATGAACACTGCCGGTGGAGACAAAATAAATTTTCAATGCCATGTAAACATAACGTTCCACAAAATGCTTCAGAAAGTTGTTTCGTGCGTAAAGATTCGCAAGGAAAAATTGAAAGAGGATGCAGTTACGATAGAAATTTATGTATAAATAGTGATGAAGAATTTTGCAAAATTTGTAACGAAAATGATTGTAATAATGAAGTATTAATTCCACAAGAATGCATTCAAGAAAAATACAAAAATAACGAAAAAAAAGAAAATGAATTGAAGCCTTCCACTTGCGAAAATCCAAATCAATATTGGACAAACCAAGGATGTTATGTCAGAAGAGATGGTATGTATTAAATAGTGTTACGTAAATTCATTATTAAACTTTTTTTTAATTTTTTATTGTCATATAAATTTTATTTTATAGAAAATAATGATATTGTATGGGGTTGCATCGTTGACCTGAATGAGGACGCTTTCGTTAACTGCACTGTTAATGAGAAGTGCAATCACTGTATAGGAAAAGCATGTTCTCAGATGAAAGTACCGAGCCCCGCATCAAAACTATATTCTTTAGGTTCTATTGGTATTGTCCTTGTATTTTGTTTAATTAATATTTTTTAAGAATTATTTGTTAAATAAAAATCATATAGATTATGTAGTTAGAACTAATTAAAAAAACTTAAAAAAAAAAACAGTTCCCTTTCAAAATGCGATGTGAATTTTTTTATTTGAAGAACTTTCAATTAGTTCAAAATATTGAGCTAATCCAAGATTCGGTATCTTGAATTAATCAGGTCCAGATTTGATTGTAGACAATTCAACAGATTACCCTTTGTTTTTTTTTATAATTTTAAAGTATTTTTTATACCATAATCTAAAATAAATTTAATTTAATACTTCCATTCTAACGTATAGGTACATTATAAAAAGATAATTTGAGTTAACTCGAACATTTCATACATATATATATTTTTAAAAACATAGTTCTCTTGGCGGAGGTACAGTTGGTATCCTTCCAATAGAAAATTGATCTGCTTTAAAAGCTTCGAGAGCTTCTGCCGATAAAGAATCTAATTTACTATAAACGCCAGAATATGTTTGCTGATTTTGGCTTATTTGGTGTAACTGATTTGAACTAAATTGATTCGGTTTTGAATTTTCTTGCATTAGGCTAGCTGCAGCTTGAGCGAAAATATTTTGTGACGAAACATCTGTTGAGGTTGAATTGGATGTCAAAACTGAATTTGAAGTTTGTAGTTGTTGGTTACCGAAGATTGGTGGATGAGCTTGCTGAGATTGGTTCTGATTTGCTTGTGTAAATAACCCTTGTTGTGTAACATTTTGTTGCGGTTGAACTGCTTGAGCAAATATACTTTGATTTTGTTGATTTTGATTTTGGATGTGGGCTTGTTGCTGAGTAGGGTTTTGATTTTGACCTTGAGTTTGACCCTGCATTTGATTTGTTGTGAGCATTTGGTTTGCGGTCTGTATTTGATTTTGATTCTGATTAAGGCCCTGATTTTGAATTTGACCTTGTTGGTTCTGATTTTGAATTTGATTTTGCTGATTCTGATTTTGATTTTGATTCTGATTTTGAGTTTGACCTTGTTGATTATTATTTGGAAGTTGACTTTGTTGATTTTGATTTTGAATTTGACTTTGTTGATTCTGATTTTGAATTTGATTTTGTTGATTCTGCGTTTGAATATCGCTTTGGTTCGGATTCATATTTGCATTCTGATTATTAGAATTTTGTGCCTGAATATAATTCTGATTACTATTACCAAAAATTCCGGTATTAATTTGCTGTCCAAAAGATTGATTTTGTGGTTGGATTTGTTGATTTGGGTTTTGCAAAAAAGAAGAAAATGTAAAAGCCTTGTTTTGATTTGATTGATTTGCAAATCCAGTATTTTGTGCTTGATTTTGTGTTGTGAATGTTGATTGTTGTGTAGGTTGCATTTCAAAAACATTTCCTGGATTAGTCGCTTGGAATATATTCGATTGCATAGGTTGATTTGAAACTAAATTTCCGGTATTATTTAAATTATTAGAACCAAAAATACTACCAAAAGATTGATTTTGTTGAAAATTAACTTGACCTGAACTTCCACCAAATATAGAACTTGTTTGTGGTTGTGATTGTCCCCCAAAAATACTTTGACTTTTTTGATTTGAAAATCCACCTCCAAATGGGCTTGGTTGATAATTTTGTTGCGCGGCACCCCCAAAAATTGAAGGGCCATTTCCAAAAATATTACTGCTTCCTGCATTATTATTATTTGGCACACTTGATCCGAATATATTGTTTCCAGCAGTTGCACCACCTCCAAAACCAGTTGTTATTGATTTAGCAAATGGGTTAGATTGCACTTGATTACTTCCAAATAAATTTGAGTTGCTTGTAGAACTGCCTCCCATATTTGAAAATGGATTATTGGCAGGGGGCCCTTTATTAACTTCTGACCCAGATTCATAAATTTGTGTAATTACATTCACAACTTCAGGACTTAATGATAAAAGTTGGTTCATTTTATTTTGGGCTTCCAAAATTTGTTGGTTAAACTGTTGTTGAAATGGTAGGAAACAATTTTGTTTTTTTGCCTCATAACACAAATATCGTATTTCCTCAAAACTTTGGTCATCAATGAAATTCGGCACACATGCCTTCTCTTTAAAAGGCCCAAAACATGATAATGGCCACTGAGACCCTTTTAATGCTGCTTCAATTTCGCTTTTTATAATTTGCCTTAAAATTAAATTATGTGTACATGCATATTAGAAAAAATTCGGAAATTTTCTTAAAACTTAATTACTTTATATCAAGATGATCATTAACACATTTGGACCCAAATCGGCAGTAGCCGTTTTGAAAATATTTACATATAACCATTTTTCCTTAGTCCTATATTATTTTAATTATTAGTTATAATCTGTTTTACTAAATAAAACACTTTTTTCACGTAAAACAAACAATTTTGTCAGCTGATTTAACATTTTAATTGTCATAATGTTTGTTGTCTTAAGAATGGCGTACCTATCAAAACGGTATACCTGACATCTATTGTGAAGTTATTGTGTATAAAGATTAATATGAGATTTTGAAATGCCGGACGAATTAAAAAGCACTAAAATAGACTAGGGACCAAATAAGGCAAACTAGAGACTACACAATCGTATAATTTAATATGCTACGCTAGTTAAATTATACGGAGACAAATACTCACAAATTTGTCTTTTCACTAAATAGATTTTTCCAGCAAGGATTCATTAAAATTTAACCAATTTAAATGTTTACTTTATCTTTAAGCGTTATATATCTTGACATAACATAAATATCAGTATTTTAGTTACTCCAGTTAACTTTAGTTACTTAAAATTTATATCCGAATGAAAACAACAAAACCCAGTTGAACTAAATTTAAATAAATGTTCAAGAGATTATATGTGCAATATATATGTTCATTCTTCTAACCCAATAATTTTAATTACCTATATATGTACATAAATACTTTTCTAACACATTTTAATTTGAAGCCAAAAAAAGAGTCATGTTCTATTATGCCAAAACCAAATTGACAATGATTTTAGTTCAAACTGGTAATACCTATTCCTAATTTTCAATTAAAGATGGTCGCAATTTTTACTACGTAATAATAAAAAAAAATAAATCTCATAATCTAAATAAGTAATTCATTTTAATAAAATTTTATACTATTATTGAAATATTTATTATGCTAACTATGGTGATTTTAATATCATTAAATATTGACATTAAAGCTTAAGGTGAAATTAAGAATTTGTTATTAAAAAAAATATACACACCCTTTGCCACGTTTGGCGAGTGAAAAGGGCAAAATAAAAATCAAAATATTTTCAAATATGAAAAATAAAACTTTGTTAGACTTTTTATAGTACTTATTTAAGCATACAAATGCATTTTATAAAATGTGAATTCAAAAATAAGATTTCAATGAATCTGTGAGTACAATTATAACTTTTACGAGACAAAATTTAGTGCTATAAAAAGTATAAGAAGAATTTTGGTGTATCAAAATAAAAATTTCAAAAATAAATTTTGAATAATGAAAATAAAACGAAATTACAATTGAAAAACAAAAACAAAATATATTTGTTAATAAATTAAGAAAATAAAAAGATTTACAAATTGCGTATTTACATAAAAAAAAAAGAAAAAAGTTGTAAAAGCAGAAACTATATAAGTAGGTAGCTACATACATAGATAGTTTTGACATGAATGTTGGTCAGACAACTTGAAATTCCTATCTATTTAAACATCAACATACCTATACATTATAAGGAGAAATGTATAAATATTATGTACATTAATATCATAAACAATATCAAAACAAGGTAAATTTTATTCCAGCAAAACTAAATTTTATTCAATTAGCAAAAACGTTTCAAATTAAATTTTTCTATCTTTTTTGTACAATTTATTTTTGTGTAACGTAATTTTGTTACATGACCTTTCTAACATACCTAATATTAAAAATTTATTACGCATTTAACTTGATACATTTCAATGTTGGTATGTACTTATAGCGCAGTAATTTTATTTATTTTTATTTAGGTAAAACCTATCTATCTATGTAGGTACTTATTTTCCATGTTTTCATATTGAAAATTGCCATATATACCTACATACATATATATGTACATATATACAAATATTTTCATAAGTAGGTAGTTATATCCTACCTACCCTGTATAATATGCTCCTTGCAGTAATTTTCTGTATTATTTTCTAATATTGCTCTACAAAAAAAAATGTAAACATGTTTTACTATTAAAGAAATAATAGAAATTATAGAAAATAGCTTAATTTACGTTGCACAGGAAAAAAAAACTGCAAATTGGAGATAAATAGAAGAAATTTATAGTAGTTCCAATTATATAAATAAAAGGTAGGTAAGTACCTACCTTAATGCTGCCTACATGAATTAAGCTGTGTTAAATTACTTTAATTACCACTTAACATTTAAAATTCGTTTTATATTATAAAATTAAATTACTTTATTTCTTCATTTTGATTTCCAGATTCTAATATTAAAGAAACTTTCAGACAAGGACATATTTAAGATAAAAAATTTATTTCTTCAAAAGAAATGCTGTAAAAAAGCAATATAAATGATGCATTCTTTTGTTGGTTCAAGATTAAGTGTTGTTGAACAACCAAATGAGGTTGTTCTACAGGGTTATCACAAAAAATTAAAAACAATGAAAAAGAAATATTTTGTTTTATGTGGTGAAACATCGAATAGAGCAGCTAGATTGGAATATTACGATAGTGAGAAAAAATTCAAATCTCGATCAAATCCTAAGAAAACCATTATTTTGAAAAATTGCTTTAATATTAATCGACGATTAGATACGAAACATAAAAATGTTATAGCATTATCAGTTCGTGATGGTGGATTTTGCATAGTTCTGGATACAGAAGAAGAACTTAACAAATGGCTAAAAGCGCTATTAACATTACAAAGAGGAGAAGATACAGAATCTGATATGCCTAAACCCACTTTCGGTAAATCATTTATTTAAAAAAAACATTTTAACATTTTATTATATTAACAATTTGAAAAAAACTAGCATTTAAAATGATCTATTTTTATTCATATTTGTTTTCAGAGCATGTATGGCAAGTTCAAGTTCAAAGAAAAGGTTTGGCAGAAGAAAAGGGCTTATTGGGCAGCTATCATGTATGTTTGACTTCAAAATCACTGACATTATATAGAATTGGGACGGCTAGAACTAATCAAGGTGAAGCTCGATTGTACAGCGTAGAGTTTGAATTAACAACAATAAGAAGGTAAGAAAAAAATTTAAGAACATTTTATAAGAGGTATGAATTTCTAAATAAATAATGATCACAAATTTTAGGTGTGGGGATTCTCAGTGTTATTTTTACATGGAAGTAGGCCGCCATAGTTCAATCGGAGCAGGAGAGCTTTGGATGGAAACCGAAGATACTCTAATAGCTCAAAATATGCACACAATGATTATCAAGTAAAAAAATTAATATTTAAAAATTTAGTAAATTTATAAAAGTATTTGTCTTCCAAAATTTCTTAGCGCAATGTCCTCAATGAGAGTAAAGGATGATCCTTTGGGTCCTATGAGAAAGAGATCGTCTTCCGAAACTTCCAAGCCTTCATGTGGTATTCAAAGAAGGCAAACAAGCACTGGATTAAAACCTATAAACTCCTCACCTCAAACAAGTAAGTTTATTTTTTTTTAATTTTTTAGAGTGACTTTGTAACAAGCTATTTTTATCCTTTTTATTGAAGATTCAACACTAGGACGGGATAGATGCGACAGTTTGCCGTCAAGAAATCGAACTATAAGTGAATGCAGTAATCAAAGTGTTACAAATTCGTCTATGCCTCCACCTAAAACTATTCCTATAAATAGACCTCATTCAATGTACACGAATCGCCATAGCCATAGTCCTCCAGTTAGCGCCATCAGCCCTTCGACAGGGTGTTCGGAAAGTGAAGGCTCTTCACTTAGTATAGATGAACCCGACAGCCTTGATCATTCGTCGTTAACCCCTGATGAAAGTGGAAATTTTGTACACTTTTTAAAGTAATAATCTTTTCTGTTTTTAAAAATGTATTTTAAATCATATGTATTTGAACAGTCTTTCTTCACGCGGTACTACTATTCCGGAAGAAAAAGATGAAATATGGTATCCTGATAATCAAATAACATCGAGTGATACAGAAATTCCTTTCATAGATAAATTAAATAACCATGGTGGATTATCTTTACCATTATCAGGAAATCAGTTAACCCGTAAAGGTAGCCCAGCCATGAATTCTCATACAGGTTCTATTGATATGCAGTCTCAGTACATGGACATGTATAGTCCATATAGTCCCTGTGGAAGTTCACCATGTGACCAAATTGGTGGAGGATACATACCAGTGTCACCCAGTGTTGAGTGCAATCGAGGATTGTATACAGGAAGTTCTGGAGGGCACAGTCGTGCTTCTAGTCTTGCCGAAGAGACTGTAGATGGTTACGTTACTATGTGCCCGCCCAATCAACCTACACAAGAATATGTTGATATGGAGCAATCAATTAAACAAAATGTAAATAATCCCAGCGGTTTCAGTTCTGCTGCTTCTAGTAGTAGTATTACATCAGGAACTCCCTCAACTGATTTAAAATTTGCTGAGTATCCACTGGAAAAAGTTACTTCTAGGTTTACTCCGGATGATGAAGATATGCAGTTAGTATTTGCAAATATAAAAATAAATAGTCCCTTTAAAAACAATTATTTTAGGTCAATTTCTGATAGACCGACTCGTGCATATTCTGTGGGTAGCCGTGTAGAACACAACAAACGAAAACTGAGGATTGAATTCAATAACGAAATTCAAAACAACTCTCGAGTACGGGCGTTTTCGGTTGGATCACGGGCGAAAGTTCCAAGGTGTGATTTATCGCGCGGAGTGTTATTTACAAATCATATAAATGCAACCAACTCCAATCCAAATAACAATGTTGATTCAAATTTTAATTCTTCAAAGCAACGCAACAGTAAATCCTCAAGTGCTCCGTTACTTTTGCATAAAAATCATAGTTCCGTTGAAAGAATGAGCGATTTGATGGAAATTGATTTTTCAAAAAATTCAGCTGATTCTTCTAGTTCTAGTGGTTCCAGACGAAATCTTGATATGAGTTCGTCGTTTTTAACGCATAGTACTCAAAAAGCTAATCGCATTTCATCAATTCCTGTTACTGTACCTTTTTCAACAACAACTAAATCCAGTTCATATAACAAAGCTACTCCACCAGGTTATTTGGAAATGCGACCTGGAAGTTTTCCTGATAATAATTGTTTCAGCTCTTCATCACCATTGTCGTTATCAAAATTTGAAACCACGGGCGGAGGAAGTAATAATAGTTTAAATACAAGTAATAATGGTAATTGCGGTTATTTGGAGATGAAGCCCGTATATTTATCTAAAAGCCCAAGTTTATCTAGTTCACCATCAAAATCAATGTTATCACCAAAATATTCTGCCAAATCACATCAAACGCAAAGCTATCCTATTTCAGCCAAAGAATATACTTCCATCAACAATAGTAATAACAACAAGATCATAAATACGCAAAATGAATACATGAATATTTCGCCATCCTCTGCAGAATTCTCATCAAATATATCAACTATAAAAGAACATGAAAAATCAATGGATGTGGATCAAGGTCCAACTTCTCCAGACGGATATGTGCCAATGAATAGAAATAAAAACTTCTCTGAAGTAAAATCAGATAATCAATTTTGGATAAATAGATCAACATCAATGCCAATTGATATAAAGAACGCAAATCAACCTAAACATAAATATCCAGTAGACTTAGATACAAGTGCAATTATGTCGGGTCAAAACGATATGTATTCAGATTCTTCACTGTGCAATCAAAATACTATGTTTTCCCTTAGTCCATGTAGTCCTCAGAAATCGTTTGAAAACAGTCATACAAGTAATCATAACAGCATGATAAATAAAAGTAAAAGCGCCATTGAAAGAAAATGTCTTGTTGATGCTTCAAATGGTACTGTAACCTTATTAGATAACAGACAAGAAAAATATAAATCAGCAGAAAACAAGTCGAATAACTCTATTTCAGCGTTATCCTCACTGAAAAAACTTCATATCTCAAACGTAAATTCAAACAGTAAGTCAAATTTCTTTAAAGGAGACAATGCAATTAAAAATGTTGAATCATTTTTATGTAACTATACGGATATGTCTTTGAATATTTGCGAAAAACAGAAACGTAACTCAAACGATTTTAAGAAGGAGAAAACAATATCAATACCAACGGGAAAGAGTCATGAACAACATGAATATGTTAACTTTGATCCAAATTCTTCCTCAAAATTATGCGAACAAAAACTTACGGCAAGTAACAGCAATAATGCTAGTAACAATAGTAATAATGATAGTAAAGATAGTAGTAATATTAGTAATATATTAAAAGCAGATAAATCACTAATTGATTGTCAAAGTGTTTCAACCAAAAAGTTCCCCATAAAAGATAAATCCGCAATAGCAGTTTTCGAAGGATTCAAGCCGATCAATGACGAAATGAATAATAATAATAACAATAGTAACATTAATAATAATAACAACAATAATACTAGTATCAATAACAATAATAATAATAATAATAACAACAATAATAATTTGCTTAAGAAATTACCAAGAACAACAAATTTACCATGTAAAAATCAAAATTCAAATTGTCCAACATATGAACTTTTACGTTGCGATAGTTCTTCTGTACAACAAAATAAATTTTCATTATCAAGGCCTAGTTCTGTTAATAGCGATAAAATATCACCTTTAAAAAATACTACAATTAATTGTCAAATAAGACCAAATTCAGCTAATAGTGAATGTATACCATCACCAATATCAAATTCATCTTCATCATCAACTTTATGTGGTGGTTCATCATCAACATCGTCATCATCGACATTATGTGGCAGTAAAAGTCAAAGTCCTTTAGCATCATCTAGACCGCAATCATTTACTGATAATACAACTTTTGATATAATGCGCGCTGATTCAAATTCCTCAGCTGATACATTATCATCAACAACTACAGCTACAACAGTTGGAGGAATCAATAATTTAATAACATCTAGACCTCCGTCCGTTGTTTCAGAAAAAGAATTACATTATGCTAGCTTAGACCTGCCACCATCAACAAATCCGACAGCAACCTCAGCATCATCCTCGTCAATACCTGAAACCAAAGTTAACTCTTCAACATCAGGGGATTCATCAACTAGTCCAAGCCCGAATGCTAGTTGTTGTCAACAACCAGCATTTGCATATGCTCAAATTGATTTTAAAAAAAGTAACAGTGGTGGCAGTACAGATAGTGGTAATAATACCGGTAATGGTATTGTAAAAACGGCAGCAGATCAAAATAGTAACAATAATTAAAATTAAAAAAAAAAGAAAAATTAATAAAAACTCATATTGAATATAATAATAAATAATGTATGTGTAATTGTGTTGTATTGTGTTTAAAAGAAAAAAGAAAAAACAAATTTCTTTATATTTTGGAAATATCCAAATATGCAAATAAGTTTGTTAAATTGACTGTTTGTTGTAAAAGGATATATTTATACATATAAATATATATAAAATAATTGTTTCCCTAAAAAAAAATAATGTCATTGAAATAAGTTTTTGTCTTAGATCAAAAAATACTCTATATTTTTTATTGTTTATTTTTTATACTTTATATTTTTTTAATCTTTGTTAATTTTTTGTCTTGTTAGCTTTTCGAAAAAAAAATAAAAATTAATATACCTGTAAATAAACTCTAGCAAAAAATTAATAATATGAAAAATAAAAAAAAAAAAACAAAAAAATGTAATTAAAAATTATTTTTAGTGCTTAATTTCAAAAAAAGAAAAAAATCAATTATTTTCAGAACGCATAATCACAATGATAAATCAATTCTAATTTTATTTTTATTGTTAAAGATCAAAGCACAACGTGTTCATATATAATTATTATTATTATTAGCATAAATATTAAAATTACTGTAAGAAAACGAAAAAAAAAATTCAAATATAAAAAATTTTATATTTTTTTTCTTTTATTTTTTACTTTTTGTCTAATAAAGAAAAAAATTAAAAATATTCTAATAACTATTATTATATTAAATAATTAAAAATATAAAATTTAGAGGTTTCTTTTATTTTAATAGAATGTTGTTATTGAAGCTAAATAAAAATCATGAAAATCAAAAAATTCAAAATTTATTAATGACTATATTAATTTAGGTTATTGATTTTTTGATTTGAATTTGTCGTGTTTAAATTCTTAATTAATATAAAAATTCTTAATTAATATTGTAAAAAATGAAAATTAAGAAATATTAATTTAAAATAAAAAAACAAAAAATGTAAAAAAAAATATAATAATTTAAAATTAAAAAACATGTTTAAAGATGCTTCAAGAATAATATTCTATTTTAAAGCTTTACTTTATTATTATAATTATGTTTATTAATATGTATGTACTATTTCTATAAATGTATATCTTAAAATTATATAATATATAAAAAAATATATGCAAATAATCGCCAATTAAAATAATGGTGCTTTTTTTCATAACTAAAACAGTGCAGCGTACTGTTTTTTTTTTAATATTATTATCGCTATTTTATTATTTTTTCTTTTTTGTTTAAAAAAAAATTATTTATTGTAAATAATATTAAATTTGTACATTTATATATCGCAAAATAGAAGCAAAATTAAATTGTAGTTTTCAAAGTAAAACGCGATTTTGTTTTTATTTTAATTGAAATAAAAACAAAAATAATCTAAATAAAAATCTATCATTTTGATTCGGAAGTAATAAATAAAAAGAAGTTTTTTTTGTGTTATAAATATGTTATTTTTTTTTTTCAAAATATGTATATAAATTACGGATTTAAATACATAAGAAAAGTAATATTTAATAATGGTTCTTAGCTAGTCAATTTTGTTTTTTATATATGTATATATAAATATATTTTTATATATGTATGTACATACATTTTACATTTTTTTAATAAATTTAAATATTTTTTTTTGTTGTTTTTTTTTTTATTAAAAATTTTTGATCAAAAATAAACAAAAAATTTTATTTTTTCAACAAAAATTTAAAAACAGGCTTCTAAAAAATTAATTCAGATCATGAATAATTATACATAATATTCCTGTAATTTCAAAAGAATTGATTGTTTACAAAAAAAAAAAAAAAGTAAATAATGGGAAAAAAATACCTTTTTTTTATTGTTTCCTGGATATCAATTTTATATATCATTGAAATGGCTTTATGTACAACTTAAAAATGCAAAAAAAAAAGTATATATCTACCAAAATTATAAATAAAAATTCCATTATTTTATTGAAAAATCGAATATATATATTTTATCTTATAAATTGCAAAAACTTGATTTTCAATAAAAAATATTTTTTATAACAATACTATTATAAAATATGTAATTTTTATGCGCAGGTAATATTTTACATAATTTTCTGGAAAAACATCATAAGATGCTACTAATCGTTATGCATAAAATCATTAATTAAAAATCAAACATTTAAAGTTAATATTATAATTTTATAATTAAAATTTTCTTTTATACATAAATATGTTATGTTGTTTTCATTATGATGACTATAATTAAATAATTTTGTTAAATATTTTTCAAAAAGATTTTAAAGTTTTAAAAACAGTATTTTGTTTTTTTTTTAATTATGATTTTATTTATTTAACAATATTATAAATTTTATCATATTTAACAAATAAAAATAAATTTTTATTGTTAACCATTTTTTTTTTTTTTTTGTAAACTCAATATTCAGTTCAGCTTCTCAAAATAAAAACTCATTAAAATATTTTTTATTCTGTTCAATTCTCAAAATAATTTAGATATAAATATTCATAACTTGTGTACGAAATATGTTAAAGAAGTATGTAAATTTAAAAATTAAAATAATTTTGCAATAAATTTCTTTTGTTTTTTAGAAATTAATCTGGTTGAAAAATCAATTTTTTTTTTTATTATTTAAATGCAAAATATAAAATGATTGATAAATTGCATATTTATTGTTGATTTTAATTACAATTAGCAAAAAAAAATTTATTAACATTTA
Source organism: Condylostylus longicornis (assembly GCF_029603195.1). Lineage (NCBI taxonomy): Eukaryota > Metazoa > Arthropoda > Insecta > Diptera > Dolichopodidae > Condylostylus > Condylostylus longicornis. The sequence continues at coordinate 4,248,026 of NW_026578000.1, forward strand.
TTACGCTTTTTTCATCAAAACTTTTATTGCTACTCTCAAAGTTTCAATTTCTGTCGTTGTTATAAATTTTTGTATTAACAAAAAAAAAAAGTTCTCATCAATTTTGTTCGTTTTTTTTTTTTTTAATTTTTAAATTTTTAAGAATCTCGCTTTATAAATAAGTAAATTGACTTTTTAAACAATAATGTATTTGGTATTAGGTGGATATATATCTAAAACACTATTATATATAATTTTGGATAGATAAAATATATATTTTTATAAAATGAAATAGAAAAAAAAAGAGAAACAAAAATATTTTTAAAATTCTATTTGATATTTTTTTTTTTATTAACAATCAAATACTGTATAACTATGAGAATAAGAATATTTGATTTCATTAAAATACTTTAACAATATGAAAAAAATTAATAATATAGATAAATTTATACATGTAAATAAAAAAAAAAATTAATGAAAATTTCTCACTTATTTCAATTGAATTGAAACTCCCTATTAGTATATTTAGTATAAAAAAAAAATGAAAAACAAAAAAAAAACGGAAATTAATCTAGAAAAACCGTAAGGACAACGAAATTTAAAAAAGAAATATTTTAAGATTAATTTAATATATGATATAAACAACATTTTGTTTTTTAAATATTATAAATATTATTATTGCTAAAATTACATAATATTATAATGCGACATAATTTAATTAAAAATTATCTCTATTTTTGAATGATACAAATTTTTGGAACCTCCCTAAATTTTTATAATTCGTGTGATTGTTATTATAATAAATAATGTGTATAATATTTAATCTGCATACATAATTTATGATTTATATAATTTAATCCTAAATATATGAATTTATTTACGTAACACATTAAATAACCAGTGAACTATTTTTTTTTTTTTATTAGCTTACTTTTCTAATGTTTTTCCTAATTTTTTTTTAACATAAAATTTTTTACTAAAGTACATGTACAACTGAATTAAATTTTCCTAAAATACGTAAAGAACCGAAAATCAAAAAATTTCAAATTGAATTTCCAAATAAATAAATTAAATGTATTATTTTTATGTTTATTACTTATCAAATATATTCAAAATAAAAATGTGAATTTTATTTTGTATTGAAAAATTTTAAATATCTGAAAAACAAGAAAAACGGAAACACGAAAAGATAATCATTTTTTCACTTTTTTGAGTTGTTAATAACAAAGTAATTAACAAATTTAATGAAAAAAATTAATATTAAATTGATTTGCTTAATTTTTTTTAAAATAAAAAATTCATACTTTATGTTTTGTTTACAAATTTATCTTTTTTCAAAATCATCGTTCATATTCCTTAAAACATATATATACATAATTTGACGAGAATGTGAAATTATTATTGAAAAGGCATAAAATTTTTAAGAAATTTTATTTTTAAAACTACAAACCTAAATAATATCGGAACAATATCCGATCACTTGAAATCAAATTATGTTATTGATAATATGAATAAAATATCTCATTCCAAATTAAAATAGACACATACATAACACATGTCCCAAGTAAGTTGAAAATTACGTGTTAAATAAAATATATCTAATAAATTAAAAATATTTTTCTTTAAAAATTTTTTTTCAAAATTAGAGTTAATATTCCTCGTATCTTTCAACCCAATGATTTTTATGATCCAATGATTGTTCTTATTTTTTTTTTTTTAAATTATGTTTTATTTTTTGAACAATAAACGAATATTACAATATACATTATATGTAAATGCATCATATAATTATATTTTAATTAAAAATAAAATATATGTACGCAATTTTTGCATTTTAACTGCCAAACGAGAGCTATGTAAATATACTTATATTAAAATTATATAAAAATATATACATACATAATATAACTATATTTAAAAAAAAAAAAAAGAAACAAAGAAAAAGTCCGATTCATAACAATAAAAAAATAAATTTAATTCACACACACATAATGTTAAAAATCAAACACACTAAAATAAAATAATTAAAATGAAAATTATAACTATTATTTATAACGGTATATAAAAATTATAATACAATTATACTGTTATTTATAACACGAAGAAAAAAAAATCAAAAAACTGTTAGTACATATATAAGAAAACCTATATAGTTAAAAAAAAAACGTATGAAGGAATGTAAAAAAATATTAATTTTTTTTTTATTATTATTCTTATTAATAATTATATTATTATTATTTTTTGGGTAAATAAAAAAGAAAAACAAAAAAAGAAATAAAATGTGGTTGCTCTATTTTGATGTTATATAAGAAGATAATTATATAAAAAAAAAAACAAGAAAATAATTAAATTTATAAAAAAAAAATCGAAAAAATTATTAAAATATAAAAAAAAAACATGAAAAAGAAATGTAATGAAACCATATACTGCTTTTCGTTCATAAAATACCATTATATACATACGTGAAAAACAAAAAAAAAAAGTTTTTAAAAACTCAAAAAAAAAAAAAAATAACAAGTATAAAATAAATAATACTGTAAAAAAATAAAAGAAAAAAAAAACAGAAAAATTAATAAAAATGAAAAATCGAAAGAATCCAAGAAAACGTTAATAATTTGTTGCTTTTTAATATTCTAATAAAAAAAAAATATTCATAAAAAAATTTAAACTTAAAAAAACAAAGATAAAAAACGTATTCTTATATTTTGTGTAATGAATAAAACAATAAAAAAGAAACAAAAAAGATACCCAAATAATGTACTTTATATAAATATTACATAAAAAAATATAAACCATATATATACATAAATATATACATATATATACTATATATAAAAATATAAAAAAAAATATGAAAATTATAAGCATATTATATTTAATAAAAAAAAAATATAAAAATATTAGCATAAATTAAACCTTTGAATAAGGAAAATATTAAAAATTTAAATGAAAAAGAAAAAATAAAGTAAAAAATATAAAAAAAAAAATTAATAAAAATATAAAAAGCGCGATTATAAATAAAGGTGTATTTAAAAAAAAAAAAAGAACAAAAAAAAACTAATTATTTTATTTTTCATTTTTTTTCTTTCTGTCTTTTATGTATACATTAGGTACCTTACCACCAAATTTCGAATTTGTTTTAATAAAAGGCTGATACCTTTGACTGAATACACATGACACAATTTACAACCCATATAATTCCAAATTAAAGTACTTAAGTTCTAAATTAAATCCTCAAAGTATTTTTACATAATGCTTACAAATCTACGAGAAACCTGAATTTTTTAACTTATCAGATTTGTAGCATACTCAATTAATTCTACAAGATCCAATATAATTTTTCTACTATACCCTTCTTTTAATTTAAAGTTATTTTGTAGTAGCTATAAGAAAAAAAAACTTAAATATTCTTTTAGACCACTTTGAATTTATCCAACGTACCTTATATTAAACCCTAATTTAGAAATGAATTATCAAAAATCCCCTTTCTAGTATAGAATATCAAATTTCAATACAAATTTTATTAATCTAAAAATGATGAATACGTCTGACAAAATTCAATATGTATGAGAAATAAAATCTATGTTTTATTGTCACAAAATTCAAAATTGGACCAGGTTATTTTTTACTACAACTATATTGACAAAAATTACTAATTTTCTGCGAACATTTCGATATGGTTTTATTTGCATAAGTAAAAAACTACAAACAAATTGCTCAAATAAAAACTTCTTTTAAATACAAGTTTCTTTAAGAATTGTAATTTTATTTGTAATTTTCTCTAATGTGCAATATTGTCAAACAAGTAAAACTTATTTCAAATTTAATAAAATTTCACAAATAACAAATTGCATGTTGTTAAATATAAACATTCAAATATATCTTTTGATATGAATATAAAATTTTTAATAAACAAAAACATTTTATACTCACGATAAAACAATTTATTTTTACATATTTAATACATATATTAAATAATTTCTAAGTACATATATTAAAATTAGAAAAAATATAAAATACAATCGCTGTAATTATAATTTATAATAGTTTCAATTATAAAATGAAAATTATTTATCCATGTACATATATGTATGCAGGTATGCATAATGTAAAAAAAAAAAATTAAAAAAATATTTTTGGTTTTAACATTGTTATCTTTAAAGGAAAATTCAAATCACTCAATGAAATCATAGTTTTCTTTTTGTTTTTTTCTTTTAAACAATAACAACAATTAATTATCAGATCGTGGAATCAAATTATTTAATTGCGGTTGCAACATTTCTTTAACTGTTTTTTCAACTACATCGGCTAATATCAATTTTAGTTTATTCCAGTCATCTTCTTCTGGTTGAGCACACATTTCAGCATAATATTTTATTTTTGGTTCAGTTCCACTTGTCCGTAAAGTTAATACAACTCCATTTTCAAATGTAAATGTAATCATTTGTGTGCTACTACTTGATGGTAATTCTGCTTTTCCATTTGATTTGGCAGTATCTATACCAGTAGTCAAGTCTCTTATATATTTTATATTGTATTCACCAATTGCCTTTGGATAAGAATCGGGTTTATTGTCAAAATTTCTAATCCTTTCAAATATAGATTTGATAGTTTTTGGATCATAGCAAAATAAATATGAGGTAATTGTGTAATGAAAACCATATTTTTTGTATATTTCATTCAATTGGTCTTGCAAAGTTTTATTACCATTTGCATTGAGGTAACAACACATTGTAGATAATAGTACAGCGGCACTAACTCCGTCTTTGTCTAGTACATTTGTTGAAAACATAAAGCCTATAGCTTCTTCAAATGCAAATAATACTTTTTTCTTAGCTTCCATTAATTCAACTGATCTATTTCCCATCCACTTGAAACCAGTTAACGTTTCTATGAAATTAAAACCTTCCACTTTAGCCATAGAATGTAAAATTTTTGAGCTTACAGTACTAGCCAAAAAATAGCAATCTTTCAGAGTATCTTTTGAATTTTCTTCTAAGTAGCACTGAAGCGCCCACCAACCTAAGAGAGCACCAAGTTCATTACCTGTAAATATTTTCCATTCTCCTGTTTCAGTATTTTTTTCTGCACAAGCTAAACGGTCAGCATCTGGATCATTTGCCAAAATAACTCGTAAACCTTCTTTTTCAGCCAATGCAATCGAAAGTACTAAACATTCTTTACCTTCCTCCGGATTTGGAAATTTTACTGTTGGAAATTCAGGATCTGGTGAGCACTGCTCAATTACAGCCACTGGTTCGTTTAATTGAGAATGTTTGAAAGCCTCTTGAATTGCTGGATATCCAACACCATGCATGGCAGTATAAATGAATTTCATTTTGCTATTTTTATTCAAGTTAAAATAATTTTTTGGTATAATGGATACCAATTTTTCAACATATAATTTACACAATTCATCATATGGATCCTTCACAAGTGACGATTTCAATAAAGACAAATCCCATGATGAATCAAAGGGTTCTAAATTATTTAAAATACTACTTTGTATGTTTTTGTCATGAGGTGGAATGATTTGTGCTCCATTTGACCAATAAACTTTGTATCCATTATCATCTTTTGGATTATGTGATGCTGTGACCATTACACCCGCGAAACACTTTTTATTGATTATACCAAATGGAACAAATGGTGTTATAACCATTTTACTATATAAATAAACTGGAATGCCGGCATTTACAAATATACATGCAGAAAGTTCTGCAAAACGTTTGCTATTGTATCTTCCATCATAACCAAAAATAATACCCTTATTAAGTTCATCTTTTTCAAAAATTCTTTTCACATAATCACATAAGCCTTGTGCTGTTTGAATAATAACAAGATCATTCATTGAATTAAATCCAGCTTGCATACGACCTCTTAAACCTGCTGTACCAAAAGTTAAACGATTACATAGTCTATCCTTTAATGTTTTCCATTCTTGTTTTTCCACTAATGAATTTATTTCTTCAATTGTTTTTTCATTTTTATCCCAATTAAGCCATTGCTCAATTTTACTTTCAAGTTCAGAACAATTGGAACCATAATTTTTATTCACCATGATGTCTTTATTTTATTATTGAAAAATCGATAGCAAAAATTATGCAAAATTACAAAAACAAATACAATTTCGATTTCGTATTGTACTTTCTCGTCTATTTACGTTTCAATTTTCACAATGAATAATTTAGTGCACATATGTATGTATGTACTTCTAAAACACACCCTTCAACTAAATAATTAGATTCTATTTACTTGTCATTGAAGAAGAGCTGAAACGTTTGTTCTAATCAACAAAAGCTCGTGACTTCTATATAGTTATAAGGTTAATGATAAATTGAATTTTATTTACGATTATGACTTATGTTATACCAAAAAAAAAAAGGAATAAAAAAAACTTCACCCCACCGCTTGAAATAATAATGTCATTAATAACAATATAATTAAAGTAGTTAAAAAAAAATAACTTGTACTAAAAAAAAGTAGGTATTTAAGTTGTTGATAAAAAGTTTTTTTTTTTGAATAATAATTATGATATGTTGCCCTTTTTTAAATATTAATTTTTTCATCGTTTATTCAGAAGTATTTATTGAAATTTAACGGTACGGTTTGATGTTCAGTGGTTTCTTAGCACTTATATTTTACAGGTGACATGCAAGTACTTATTTTACGATATATACATATGTATGTAACAAAAGTTACAACCCTGCAAATTTTAAGAATATTTTTCAAATTTTTTATTCAAAATCAAAGTTTTACGAAAGTTATTTATTGAACCTTCGTATACTAACATTTATATTCTTTATATATTATTATGTACATATATACTATTAAAACTACAAAATTTTATACTGTGTATATTTATAGTTTTATTTGCAATTATTAATCGTTTCCTTCATTTTTTTTCCAAATCTCTTTCATAGCTTCGATTTTTTTTCGACGTTGAATTTTTTCATTCAATTTTTTCTGTGAAATAACTTTTTCTTGTGCGTCAATAGAATTTTCACCATTATAAAGTATATCTAATTTATTCAATAGAATTTTTCTGGCTTCTTTTCTATTTTCAGTAAGAGAACGATGTATATGACATTTAACTACTATTTTCGTTGGTATATGTTTTAGAACAACTGCGTTTGAAGTTTTATTAACAGCTTGTCCACCAGGTCCTGAACCACGCACATGCATTTCTTCTAATTCTGATTCTATTAATTTCGGATATTTAGAATAGTCTAATGTTTTTTTAAAACGTTGTGGTATATTAAAAATTGAAATTTCAGATGTTAAAATATTTTTTACATAAATATACTTGTTTATTTTATTTAAAAACATTATTTTGGTTTAAATGAAATTCTTTACTTAATCACTTTGTAACTTATAAACATAAACATCAATCAACTGTTTAATATTTCGTCTGCTGAGAAATGAAACAGTGTATAAAAAAATATATAGTTTCGAGTAAATTGCATTTAAAGTTTTTTGAAAATTTAAACTTACGTTTATGTTCTAAAAAGTACATAAAGCTTTTTATATAAGTTATTTTGAAAGACAACACCAAATTTTTAAAGCTTTTAATAAAACATTACCGCTTTTAAGAAATTATAGATTCACATGGATCATAGTAAATTGTGGTTTTGAAAGTTTAGAGTACCTCTTACACTGTTTTAATTTTGAGGATAATTGTATGAAATAAGTTATACACTGTTTCATTTTATTTTTTTTGTATGGTATACACCATTTCATTTTTATTCATACACTGTTTTATTTTTAACATAAAGTTTATTCAATCATTTATTTCGACACACAAAACTTTTTTTATTCAATATATTTTACCAAAACAGAAATAAAACATAATATTCAAAAATCAAAATATCAACTTTCCAAAAATTTAATAATGCTTAACTTTACAAAAAAAAATTATATGTTTTGTAAGTGTCGATTTTATCTTCGGAATAATTTGGTTCATCTAATAAATTTTTATGTGCTAATTTCTCTGGCAGATTTTGTCCCCCACAGCAATCTGAATACAAGATGACGTGCTCGACTGTAATAGGTAGTGTTTGAAGATGCTTTAGTAAAATTGAACCAACTTCATCAGAACCTCGTTCACCATTAATTTCCATCCAAAAGTTACAATAGCCTTCTTTAGTCACGAAGTCATACAAAGTTAAATTGTATGATGCAAATTTTCTTGTATAATAAAATGAACTTACATTCGACCAAGGAGCGTACTGAACCAATTGCAAATCAAAAATGTAAACCTTAATTTTGCTATTATTCGTGGCCTTACTATTATCATTTTCTGTTTCATCTCGTGCATCATTTTTGTTATCTAAATGTTTTTTGTACTCCTCTTCTAACAGAGATTTATCCTCGGCATTTTTACATTGTTCGCATTTCTTACAAGCGTCTTTTTTGGGTACATGAAATGAGTAGTTGAATCTTGTATTAAAAATTCTTCGGTACGTATATTCGCTAACTTTATTTTCTGGGTGTTTTTCTTTATATAGATCGTACATTTTTTTTATGCTTAAATTGCTAGCTAAATATAGTTTTTTTGGGTTTTTTGTAGTATAATGAGACTCAACAATAGAAAAAGACTTTATATGTTCTTTGATGGAGTTTTCAATTTCAGGATCAAGTGTTTTGCATTGTTTTGTGAACCGCGTCGATCTTTTTCCACTGCTATGTTTGCTTTTTCCTTTTTTTTTACATGCATCAGAGCTCCATCAGAAATATTCAATGTTGCAAGATAAAATATTTGCAAATGGTTTTATCATTTAGTTCATAACTATAAGTAAAATTTCTTCTAGAATTTCCCGATAACTTTCTTTTACACATTTTGTGAGAAACTGTATGCTTAATAAATAACCGTTGTTTCCCATAATCGCTCAGTTGCCAAAGCGATTTGTTAATACTAATTCGGGTATCTTCTGTAAACTTTTGCATGCATTCAAACTTGCAACTGCATACTACAGCTTTTGGGTCCCTTGGGTTTTTTAATTTACCATGCTTAGTCAGATATTGTTGTCCAGAATTTCGCACAATTTCCTATGATTTTGTATCCATAATTTTTCATTCTTTTGCCGCTTTCTAACATTTTTCGTGCTTTCTCCTACTTCTACATTTTCCTCCGCAATTTCTGTTGATTCTTCAACTGTTTCTATTGACACAAAAGCACTATGACCTTCCACGGATTTTGTGTTATGATTCCTGGCAACATTTTCATCGTTCTCGTCACCTAACGGTTTGTAGTCGTCGTCCGAACCTGCAGAAAATTCTGGTAAAGATGGTTCTGAAAACTCTTATTTATTTTCACTATCTTCCGATCAACTCAAACAAATTTTACACAATAAGAACATGTCAATCTTTTGTATACACTGTTTTAATTGCATGGTTTGTAAAATAAAGTAATTGCTGATTAAAAATTGCAAAACAGTGTATGAAGCAATATGAAACAGTGTATAATATTCATACACTATTATAAATTTTAATTCAACGAAGAAATATTTTTTTGCAAAAAATTAAAACAGTGTATCAAAGGCCTACGTTGTTTTATATTATTAAAATTTTGGAAAATTTTCGAATAAAATGAAGTAAAAGCAATATGCACTATTTCATTTAGTAGTGAAATCAAAAATTCTCAGCTCAATTTTCTAATAAAATAGTGTATAGGTTTATTACACTGTTTCAGTTTTTACTAAAAAATTAGGGTCTGGAAATAAAACAGAGTGAACACATTATACACTATTTATTTACAAACTTTTTTGCTCAAATGAATTATACACTATTTTCGTTTTCCTTTAAAAACCCTATCGCAATCAATATGAAGAGTTACTTAATATAGTTGTACTTATGAAATCGACTACGGGGAATCCAATGGTGATAAAATCAGAAAACAGTGTATACGCATCATACACTGTTTCATTTCTCAACAGACGATTTATTGTCATATGATACATTTTGACAATTTGTGCAAAAAAAGAGATGGAACATATTTATTTTAATAATTACGAATACGTATATAAAATAAAATTATGTGTTAATGTAAAATTTGTAAGTCCACTCACAAGAAAAAAAATTAAAATTAAATGTTGAATTTTAATTCCTTGCAACCAGCACATTTTTCATTCCGTTCTTTTATAAAGTTCCTTTTATAATGCTACAAAAAAGCATGTAAAACTAAATTATTAATAAATAATAAATCATCCAAATTTACGAATAGGATAAAATATACGAAATACGATTAAGAAATAAAATATACGATATCGGTAAAAAATATACGAAATAACGTGATTTTAACGAGAATCATACATATAAATACTTCTAGTCTGATGTCAATCACATTTGTCACATCAGATTTATTGTCAGATTTTCAAAAAGTGACAATTAATTTTTTATGAGAGTTTGAAATTTGGAATAGCAATCTATGGATTTTTGCTAAAATTTTTATTGCAAGATTAACAAATTCTGTACTATATAACCTTTAGTCTGATATATAAAGAGTCATCAAACTGGTAGTTTCGTATATATGCGGTTCACACCTTAAAACTTGAGTAAAAATCCACTGAGCTTTTTTTCACAATGTCAAAGTATAATCTTTTGTTAAAATTAATACGACTTGCAAATTTAAATTAAAATATTTGGTGAAAGGAGAATACTTGGTTAACATTTAATTTTGACTAACAAAGAGACCCTTTGATTCAAAAATCAAACTAAAATTATAGCATTACAAATAATATTATGAATTAAAATTTTTATATTTTGCTATAATATAATTTGTAGTGTGTAATAATGGAAAATTCTGAACGTTCTCATTTATTTTGACATATTTCGATAAATTGTCAAAATGATATGTCAATTATATTAAAAAAAAAAGAAAAAAAATAATGAAAAAAAAGGCTTTGTGGTGGCTCTCCAAGTCTCCAGTTAGTTCGCTTTTGAGAAATATATTTTTTAATACAATTATTTTCCCAATTGTCTTTAAGAATATTTTTTGTGTTTTAATCAAATTGTGTGCGTATAATTTATTGAAAAAAAATATATATAATATATTTGTATATTAATTGTGATATTCCAAATTGTAACACGAAGGTAAGATATATTTAATTATTTTTAGTTTTATATTAAGAATTTTTATTCTGTGAAAGCATAATATAATTCAGTTTTTTATATTCGATAAAATTTGTTCTAATTGTGCATACATACAAACTTTTTATTATATTTTAATATTTACCTATAGTATACATAAATATGTGTCATATTTACTTAAAAGACCGGTATAATTATACAAAATGGTTTTAATAACATTTTGTAAAAAAAAATCCATGAATTTTTGATATAATTTTTTTTTTAATTTAATACATATTTGATATTTTTATCTGAGTCATTGACTATTTTAAAGAATTACATACTTATATGAATGGAAATGAAGTATGTAGCGACCTCTCGAAAATTCAAAAATAAAATTTTAATGATTGTATTTTTAGTTACCACCTCTCCAAATTGAAATTTTTCCATTATTTTATACTTTATAAAATAAGAATGAAATAAGCTATCAAAAAAATTTTGCAAAAAAAAGTTGGAAATTATGTTAAACATAAATGTGTACATCCTAAATGAATAGAAATATTTTTAATATCTTATCAAATAAAATCAAAAAAAAAAAAAAGGTAAAGTTTGATAAAAAATTTTTCTCTGTAAAAAAAGAAAATTTGATTTAGAATAAAATTTTCATAAAAAAAATATTAATTTATTCACTTGAATTTAACAGAGTGTATCGTAAATAGAGGAGAAGTTGCATACGTTTTCAAATTTGTACTTTTTTTTGCATTGTTTTTTGCATTAGAATTTTAAAATGTTAAAAGAAAAAATTATTGTGCTATTATTCATAGTATATGAATATACTTACATATATGTATATATTATAATCTACAAACTACATAATATGTAGGTACATACATACATACATAAGTATGTATTTCACGTTTAAAAAGTAGAAATAAGAACAATGTACGATAAAAAACAGTTTATATTATATAATGAAGGTTGCCAAATAGAAGAAGCAAAATTACTCGATTTCTCAGATTCTTTTACAGCGCAATTATATGACTTAGTCTTTCAACACGGTTAATTGTTAATTTACCTTAACGAGCCTTTTCATTAGATTGAAACTAAAATAAAGTTTAAATAATATTTAAGTGTGAGTGACTATGTTGATCAACATGTTTTCAATGTGTTTCAATGTTTACAAAAATCATAGGTAATTTAAATTGAATTGTTGGATGGGGGCAGGATTAGAATATACATTAAAAAAGAATTTAAAATAACTTTACTCAAATAATGATAAAAAAAAATTGCAACAAATATTTTTTTTAAAATAAAATTTTTATTTATCAAAATTAAAAGCTTTGGATTTATGAAAACTAAAGTTACCCGAAGAATTCAACTCGAATATTTAAAATACGCCAGTTTTGGTGAATTACTCCAGGTTTGGCAACCCTGAACATAAATAATAAACTAGATATATACATACATATATAGTCGCTCGTACTATAGATTTTTATAAAAAGATTTTTTTTTTTAAAAAGTGCTTCTCTATAGAAAATCAGTAATCCATGCGTAAATTTTCTGAATGCAATTTTTAAATTTTCTTCTTTGATTATGCATTTCTTATGTAAAAATTTTTCATTATCTAGATATTACAAGAAAGAGAATAATTAATTAAGTATATTGAGAATTGGTTTATGATGCTTAAAATCGTCAAAAAAAAAGAAAACCTCTGGATAAATTTTTAATAGAAAATAATAGATTAAAGAATATACGTAGTGAGCTTTTAATTATATAATTAGATTAAAAATATAAAAGATTAGAACAACAAATGAAAATGCTTTTTCATAATCAAGTTGGTATACACCTAGTGTATAAGTAAATGTGGTAAGGTACACGGTTTGCAAAAGAAAATTTCTTTGCGAAATTTTTTCAATGAAATTTAATATTTGCACATCTAATTAAATTGAAAATTATTTAAGAAAAATTTCTTTATTTGAATAAAAGGTATGATTTTGTAAAAGCTTTTATTTAATTAAATATTTCGAAGTCACAATAAATTGAATGAAAAGAAAAATGAGTGTAAGACAAAAACTAACTACCTTTCTTTAAAAAATTAATGTGTGATAGATAGCTGGGTTATTGCTTTTTCACTTTGAAACATTTTTAATAATGATACCGAATTTTTTTCTATATAAAATTCCACAATTGCAATTATTTGTGGCAGTTTAATTTTTGACAACAAAACAGAGTTATAAATTAACAAAAATATGAATAATAAAAACAATAATGACAAGCATCTAAATTTATGAAAGCAAATAAACGGTACGTTCTATGCAATATTGTAGATAATTAACAATTATATCTGATTTCCTGAATTCAACACTTTTTCTGATCACCGATTCTACAATACGATATATATTCCGACATAATTCAATATTCCCACATAATTCAATTCTAACATTCACAATAAACTTTTATTACTAAATATGTAAATGAAAGTGTTATATTGAAAATATGTCGCAATTTTCGATAACAAAAATAAAATTTTTATTATCTACAATATTATCGCTATATCCCGTGATGTCAAATATACTTTCTTATATTCAGCTTTTGAGAAACACTGATAAAATCGAATAAATGACCAACAAAAAAGTAACAAAATTTAAAATGAAGAAAATAATCGAATTAAAATTAAAATTTTATAGTTTGATATACATATATATATACGCTACATATGTATGTTACAATGTATTTAGTAACTTGTTAAAGTATTTTGATGGTGCATTGGATTTTACTATAGATTATAATATTGTATTTATTCCTTGTTTTTCCGTTGTACTTTTTAATAAAGAGTAAAAGCATTTTTGCTGCTTTTTGCTTTATTAAATTCTATTACAACCATCACTCAATTAGTAAATTTGTATGTTAGGTTGTTTGGCTAAAACGAGAATGTAAAAAAAAAAAAACTAAAAAAAAATATTATTTCTTCTAATTGAAAGAGGAAATATCTTCCGTTTCAGAAAAATTTCCGGCAAAAATAAAACAAACAAGAACGTTATTAGTTTTCCTCTATTAATTTTGTTTAATATTATTTTTCTTTTATATTACAAATATTATTTTAATTACTACTAATTTTGGAAATTTTCCGAACCCTCAACTCAAATATTATTATTTCTTTTAATATAGAGAAAACAATTTTTTTTTTGTTTTTTGAAAATATTAAGCGGATGAAGTTGTAACTAGCATTAGATTGAAATTTTATAATAAAAATAACATTTTTATTTTTTGTTCTACTTTAAATATTTGTAGATAAAAAATATTTTTTGTTATTGTTTAAATACGCATGTTAAATTATTTGTGAAAAGAAAAACTAAAATCAACTCAAAAAATGTTTGTGTATTTAGTGATTATTGAATGAATATAAAAATTTCCCCTTTTTATTAGGATGATAGCTCTTTCTCAATTTTAATAAATGTACATACATATGTATATATATAAATTTTTGAAAGGATGAAAAAATTTTCAATGGGTTCCACTTATAGTATTCGTACTCGTATGTAGGTATAACACGTATAAAAAATTTAATATAATTTGTTAACATAAGATTTGTAAAATATAGTTTTTTAATGATGAGTACAGGAGGATTAATTAAAAGGATGAAAGTACAGCTAGCTTTCTTCCTCAAATAACTCTATAAAAGAAATGTTATCCCAATAAAATTTATACAGATCCCAAGTATAAGTTGGAATCTGTAATGGTTCAAATTGTAAACCAAAAATTTTTCATAATAAATAATCAAAGTTCTAAAGTAACTTTTCTACTAAAATAGAAGAGTTACTCTTCCACATTTAAAAATAAATTTTATTTTTTTTCTTAAAATACTCTTTCACATTTAAATACACATTATTTAAAAATTTTAGAGAATAGAATTTTAAAAAACAAATTATGTTATAAATAATAAATAACGTCCAGTGCAAATTATAAGCAAAACGCTTTTTTTTTTGCAAAGCAACAAAACTGTTTCATAAGCACTTGTATAAACTTTACAATTTTGTTTCCAAACTGATGTCAATTATACAAATAAATTTCATTACTTCGGGAAAAGTTTGTGAAATCCTCTGGGAAATTCTAAAACGTGAGGAAGGTTATGTGATTGCAACAAATTTTGAATGTTGAATTTTCGGTGGGAACGCACTTCTTCATAGTAGGAAAGCGTAAATAAACTACTTTTAGCAACCCTATCGGTCTGTCGGTTTGTGTGTGCCAGGATTAAAATAATGAATCTATAAATTTTTTTTTGAAAAGATAAGGGCCAAGTTTATTTTTTTTTTCTGGGTATGTTAACTAAAAATTTATTAGTGTCCTTACTATTGTTAAAAAGTGTTTAAAACGCATTTTCATAATCTTCTAGAATACTCTTGCTAATTTAGACAATACACATTGCGGTCGGTTATATGCTGACCACATCAGATTTTTTCAATTTTATGAATAAATAATTTTTTTTTTTCGTGAAAATTTATAATATTTATTCTTATGTTTCAACAAAATTTACAAAAAAAAATTTGGAAACTAAATAATTTATACAGTTTATTATTATGGTATTTTTAACTGAAAATAATAATATACTTATTATGTTATGCGCAAGTACAATGTAATTTCATTTAATAACTTTTTATATAAATGTGTACATACTTACATATTATTATATTTACATATACATATTTATTTTAGGAAAAAGCAATACATATTATTATTATATGTGTATGGATACATACATGCATACATATATATATCAAATAACATTATGAATGGAAAATCTACAAAAAAAAATGTATATATATATTTATACACATTTGTGGGTATATGTAGGAATTTCCTTTTCCTCACTTTATAATATGGAATAAAAATCCTTGTTATATACTTTTTTCTTTTCTTTTTTTTTTTGAATATTTTTCAAAAAAAAAATATATATATTTTTTTTCTGGTATAACCCAATCATCATTAGAAAAAGATTTTATCCTATAACGAATACGTGTACGTCCGCTTTATCCGAAAAAAAAAAAAAAATTATTCTTGAAATCTTGTTTTATTTGAAATTTTTATATTTGGTGTTTTTTTTTTTACATTGTAACATCAAATGTTAAAATGTATATAAGCATATTGAATATATTCCATTGTTTTTATTAAAATAAATAAATGTACTTGTTAACAATTAAAATTGAAAAATAAAAATAAATTTAATTTTTTTTATTTTGTTTTGAAATAGAAAAAATATTATAAGTATAAAAAAAATTTTACTCAAAATTATCAAAAAAAAAAAAAATAAATAAACAAATAAAAAATATAAGAGTTTTTTTTTTTTTGTAATGAATATTTTTGCAATAAATATTACATATGTATATAAAATATAAATGAATTGAATTAAATTTAAAAAACAAAAAATTGAAAAAAAAACCTCATATTTAATATGTATATATATATTTGTTTGTGTCAGTGTGTCATAGTACTTTCTTTAATATTATTAAAATAAATATTTAATTAATATAACAGATTCAAATATCTCTTTGAATATTATACAATTTGAGAAAAGAAAATAATTTATAAAATTTTAATATTAATATTTTACCTATACAAGAGAGTGAAATATTAAAAGTGAATGTTATGTACAAAAAATATTCACTGAGAGAAACTGTATAGTACTCGTATATGCTATACATAATGGGATTTATTTAAATGAAATTTCCCAAATGAACAAATTATAAGAAACACATTATAAGAAAAATAAATTTTTTTTTTTTTTTGTTAATAGGGCGATCAAAATTTTAAAAAAGCACATAAAGAACAAATTTTTTCTTTTCTGTTTTTGTTTTTTTTTTTAATTAATATTAAAAATTTCAATAAATTGTTTAAAATTAAAAATTTTATACAATTTCTTTATACTTGAATTTAATATTGTTTCCTGGAATTCGTATACGGTATTATTACTTGTGTGTGCCTTAGAATATTTTTGCACATGTAAAAGTATATCTATATACGAGTAGCTGCTATATTAAAATTGTACAAATACAAAAAAGGAAGAAAACGGGAAATTAAAAAAAAAAATTAATTTATAAAATTTAAAATTTCTATTTTAATTTTTAGATTTTGTTTTAGTTTGAATTTTTAAATAATATCCGCTATTATATACAGAAAAATTATTAAAATATAGGGGTATCCTTTGAGATCCCATAAAAATAGAGGAAAGAAAAAAAATTTAAAAATTATCAAAGAAATCCGGGCGTTAACTTGATGACCTATTTTTTTTTTTTTTTTTTTTTTGTTATCTCACTTATATATATATGTATGTATATATATGTATATTCATGTATACATTTGTAGCTTTTCTTTTCTATTTTAAATAAATGCTCTTCTTACATAAAAACGAGAGAAATAGTAAAAATAATAATATAAAAAACAGGTGGAGAAGGCACCGTTATATGTGCAACAAAGTATACAAAAAAAAAAAAAAAAATTAATATTTTTTTGTTAATTTTTTTTTTTTTTTGCCTCTCTTATTGTCATTACGAAAATTTCAAAAAAAAAAAAAAAGAATTAAAAAGTGTAATTTGAAATTTTCAAAATAAGTGAATGAAAATTTTTTAATATTTCAGTTTAAATTTTAATTAATAATATTGCGTGAATATTTTTAAAATAAAACAAAAAAAAAATTTGCAAATGCAATTTTATAATATTATATTTAAATTGTAAATTAAAAATTAAAAATTTTAAATATATTTAAAATAAAAGTTTAAAAAAATTTTTAACGAACATTTTCTTCATAACGACGATATTTTGATCGAAATTTAACTGATGTATTTGGAGTAGTACAATTATTGTTAATTATTATAAAATTTTAAAAGTATAAAAGAAAAAATATAACACATTTTTTATTTTTATTATACAAGATTATGAAACTTTTCGAATTTGAAATTAAATTTTTGGAATAGCCATAATATACTTTTGATTTTTTTAACAAAATTATATAAAATAACCATATTTAACTTGAGCTATATACGAGTATAAGATTTGTCTTTTAAATTTCTCATTAGGCCCATCCAAGTAACAGAAGCTAGTAGATTAATCGACATACTTATATACAATTAGATACAATTAGAATTACTGAATAATACAATTAGGTAACCAGAAAAATGTTTTTTACACTATAGTATATTGTGTTACATTTCTAACCAATATTTTTGTGATAAATGAATTAGAATTTAATATTATAATAAAATAATTTCATTAAAATTAAATGTACATATATATATATGTACAATACATTTCACACAAATTTATATTTAATTGTTATTTTTTTCTTTAAATGTGTTTTATAGCTTTGATTGTTGGAGTGTTCCAAGAAAAGTGATATTTTGAATTGTCATATTCAACGTTCTCAATTCGCCTAATAACTTTATTTTTTATCTCGTTTTTAGCCTATAACGTTAAATTTTTTTCTATAGATTGTTTAAAAGCATGTGTCCGTTCTTTTCTCAGTCATATTTTAAAACATCTTTAAAAGAAATAGTATTAATCGAGGTATGCTTGTATTGATTGACATATATCAAATAATGTTGATTTTTTTTTTTGTGAAAATTTTCAAACTTCGAAGGCGTTGTTCCAGCTTTAACCAGCTTTATATTACACATTATTCAGGAATTTCTTATTCACAACTCTATTCACAATATTATATTAATATTTAATTTATAAGAATTTGGTAAGAAAGGAAGATAACATAAGAATTATCAAGATTTCAGATTAAAAAAAATTATTCTATATATTTTTTTTTCTCGCCCCATCAAATAATTTTTAATTTCTCAATAGCAAAACTTCCAAAAAAAAACAAAAAAAAAATTACGGTTTGAATATGTATAACAATATGAAAAATTTTTTTTTTAGATTTAATTCGGATTTTTCACACATATCTATCTACTTATAGGTCTTAAATTGTATAAACTATTTTTATAATAAGAAATTTATGTAGATACTTACAATATGGTATTGTATACATACATACATATATGAACCTTATATAGACGTTAGGTACCTGTTGTTAAAAGAATTTCATTTAAATATTTAATCAATTAAATAATAAGCTATATACATATATATTTGTATGTATGTACATAATCCCCTACAAACATATGATGCATACATAACACACATTTTTAAGGCAAAATAATAATATCAAAGTTGAAAAATTCTTTTTATATAAAAATTTCAATTTTTTTTTTTTTTTAATATGAAAATCATCTTACGTACATTTATGTACAGTTTTAGTGAAATAATAATGTTATACGACAAGTATATAACATTATTACATGTATGTAAATAAATATATTTGTATACGTTAGTCATGAATAATAAATGTATGTACATGTATTTTTAGAAATTTTCTCTTATTTTTCTTATACAATTTTGATCCTGTTCTTTTTTTTTGTTCTCAGTTTTCTTTTTCTTTATCCTTCTTTTTATTACTGAGTTTTTTTTTTCAAAAATAAAAATTTACAAAGAAAAAAGGAGAAAAAAAAATGAAAAAAACTTGAAATGAAAAAGGAAACCATGCAATTTGGAAAACAAAAAAAAAAAATTAAAATGCATAATATTTATAAGCATTCTTTGTATGTATAAGTAAATGGAAAATCTTAATTTGCAATGTGTTTGCAATGTGCAAGTAATTTGAGTTGATTGACCTAATAATACAATGTGTGTACTATGATTCGGGTTGAATCTGTTTTGTGTAGATTGTGTTAAAAAAATAGTTTTCATTTCTGAATTTTTTTTTCAATTTTTCAATTTTATTTCAACAACATTTTATTTGACATTGTAACATTGTATAAGATTTTCAAAGAAAAAAAAAAATGTTTGATATTTTATAATAAAAATTAATGTCATACACATATACATATCTACCGGGCCAGCAAGCTCAGAGAGCAAATCAAATATAAATTTCAAATTTATATGAAGTTTAAATGGAAGGTGTGTCGGAATTTATTTGTGTGAAGCAAAGGATTAATATTTTTGGCTCCACTGATTGATTTAAAATTTAAATTTGCAAAAAATTAGAAATATTCAATTTTTAGCTCAGACAACCTTTCTTGTCTTCCAAATGGAAGTCAGTACCCTTCCATTTACAGAGTAAAATTTTTGAATAAATAATAGAATTTAAAAAATAAATTGAAGAAACAAATAATAATTGTAAACTAGTAGATGGCTCTTAAAACCATATTAAATAAATAAAGAGTCACGAAGAATATTCAAAAATTTCACAAAAAAAAAATAAAAAAAAAATTAAAATCGGCCTACTTGAAAAACGTAAAACATTAAGAATTATGTTTTTGCAATTTTTTTCCGATTCAAAATTTCGGAAAATATTTTCAGCTTGGAGGCCTGTAAGATATATATGTATGTACACGATATGTATACATACATATATAAAAGGTTCTTTTGACTCCTTATTTTAAATTTTTTTTAAATTTTAGTATTAAATTTAAATTGAAAAATTAAAGAAGAAAATTATATTTAATTAACTAGTTGTTTATTATTTAAACAGTTCAGTCCTGTAAACTGGTCAGTTCTACATCAAAGTGATTTAAATGATTACTTTTTACTGGTGGTGTACTAGTAAAAACTTGAAAATTAATGTGAATAAGTGTCTATTGATTTGTTATTCTAGACTGAGACAACTGGCATTGTCAGATTATACACTAAATTGCAAAAGTCTTAAAAGAGTTTGCTTTGATGGTAAAATGACATTTGCTAATCAATGTAGTTATATAAATAATTGACAATTGAATTCAATGTTGAGTTTTATTAAACACAATCCTAAAGAATTTAATGTTCCTTACATTTTGTCTTATGTAGCTCAGACTAATTAACTTATATATCTACATTAAGCAAGAGATGTAATTTTGCGGAAGTGATGTTCATCTTTCAACTTATATGAAAGATATTGTATTAGTCTCTCCCGACACTTTTAATAGAATCATTGTAAACAGTAATGTTAGATCTAAATTTTCTAATCTTTTTTGTTATCCCTTTTCATAGAACTAATTATTGGAAATATGAGCTTATCAATAAAATGCTGAATATGTGTAACAATAAATTTATGAACACATTCGATTCTACACTAGCAAATATGTACATTTCTTCTAATTCTTAATTTATTTATAATATTTAATTTGTTTTAAAATGTCAATTGTTATATAAATATTAAATTTTGTTTTCTAAATTTGGTTTCTATAAAATATTATATTAAAATTTTTAATTTAAATTCTATAGTACCTAGTTTTTTTCTCATTGTAATATGTTTGACTTAAACATTGTAATAAAAGAATTAATAACTGTTATACGTATTATGTATAACAATTGAATAAATGATCACAATTATAGCATAATTTATTTAAATTTTCGTTTTAATAAATAGAGTTTTCTACTCATACAACTTTTGTATTATTTGTTATTTTAACAAATCACAAAAAAGTTCCTGTCACCTTTTATTAATTAATTTCCTTTTTCTTCGATTAATTAAAACAATTTTAATATTAATTGTTATATTTTTTTTTTATTTTTATTTATTAATTTCTTTTTTTTTTTAATTATTACAAAAACATAAAACTTAATTTAATTATATATCCACTTTTTCAAAAATTATTTAATATTCTTTTTTTTTTTCTCTCGCTTAATAAAAAACTTTTTTATTCAAACTTAATTCTTTGACAATCAATTTTCGACTCCCTATTTTTAAGAAAGGAAAAATTAAACCAAGTTATAATTTTTCCTTGCTTTTACAAAAAATATTTAAAAACAAAATTTGTTTTTACTTTTTTCTTTTTTTCTTTTACATTAGGAAACCAATTTGCTGAAAAGAATTATTTTTTAGATTTTTATTTTTTTAGAAATATTTTCACACGAAATTATTAGATTTTTATTTTTTTTAGAAATATTTTCACACGGAATAGTTTATTAAGCTATAATTTCAATGCATAAATTTTATACAAGAAACAAAAAAAACTATATTAAATGTTTGTAATATTAGATTCTATTTTTATTAGTTATGTAACATAACTCTTAGTACGACGGCTTAAGCCAACATGTGTGATTTAAATAATAAAAAAAACAAAACGAGAAAAACAAAAAGTATATTTTGAGTTATATTGAAATGTGATATATCATTAGAAAAAGCAAAATAAAGAAGATAAAAGGTATCGCTTAATTAGTATTGAAATTTTGTCTATACTGGAAGAGGATATATAACTCCCCCCTCCTTAAGCTTGATGTCCTCCTGGACATCACTTTTTCTTGATGTGGTTGGTAATTGGTTAATATTTAATCCCACAGCATTTTCTTGAACTTTTAATTTAATGCATTTTGATTTCCTTTGTTTTACAAAATATAAAATTGGTATAGTTAATGCTATAGTCAGCAAAACTACAATTAGTATATATAAAATTTTGTTATTATTTTCAAATGACATTTTTATTTCTTCAATTTTTTTATGTTTTCAATTTGTTTTAAGTGGACATCATTTAAGTTTGCTTTTAATTCTATATGATCTATATTTAAATAGTTTGGTAACATGATATGTTCAAATATATAATTTTCTTTATTTGTAAATACAATATTATTTAATTCAATAGAACAGTTACTAAATGTAATTAGATAATTTTTGTTTAAAATATAAGTAATATTATTAACAGAGGTTTTTAATATTAGGTTTTCTGCGTTTTTTACTAATATATTGTTTGAGGATATTTCGATAATTTTTAAATTTTTTTCAATTTCTTTAGTACATTTGTTAACATTATATTTAACTAAATTTTGAATACATTTGTCAGCAATTTTTAAATTTTTTACGTACAAATTATTTTCATCGATAAAAGCTTTATTTTTGTGTGTAATGAAATTCGAATTCATTAGAGAAATTTCTTCAAATTTATCGTTAGGTATTTGTAAAATTTTAATTTTGTGTGCTAATTGGTCAGATAAATTTGGGATTGAGATAACGAAAATTAGTTTCTCATCCTTTTGAAATATTGAACTTTTAATCTCTTGATATTTAAATGAGTCTATTTCATAACGTTCTATTTCATTTGATGTTAGTATCGAATTAGTCATAATTCCGTGTTTCGCGAATGCTAGGTTACCTTGTATTTTATTAATTTTTTGATTTAGAATACTAATACTATTTAAGATTTGTAAGAATCGAATTTGTTTAATATATTGACGGTTTTAATCTGTCACAGTATTAAGGAGCTTTTCAGTAAAAATTTTATCATCTGACACTTGTTTTTGAAGGGTATTCAAGTTATTTTTTAAGTCGTTGTTAATTTTGACCTGAAATGAATTTAAATTTCCTTTTAATTCTAGAAGGATGAATATTACGATTATTATTATCTATTAATTTATTGTGTTCCCGTCGGCTTTCGATCTGAATATACCTTGGGGCGGTTTTGTATCTTTCTGTTTCAGGGTTCTTAACTAAAATTTTACCAGAGTCTTCTGGCTTGAATTCACTTCTATTAATGTTCAGTCTATTTATATTAATTATTTTTTTTCTATGAATTAAATTTCTAATTTGCTCTAGGTTTGAAACTTTACCGTTTAGAATATCAAGTGGTCTAACTTCAATTGTCGAGTGGATTGAGTTATTATATTTTTCCACCGCAAGAAAAACCCTATGAATAGTATTTAGTTTGCATTTTGTTGTTTCAAATATTCTAAGATGTTCGTTAAGAGTTCCATGAACTCTCTCTATGTCAGAGTTGCCCGTGTGGGATCTAGGTGATGTGAAATGAACTTCGATATTTTCTTCCCTACAAAAATCTCTCATATTAAGGCTATTAAATTCGTTATCTAGTACAAGTTTATTGGGTTTTCCTAATATAGCAAATCTAGTTCTAAAAAGATCTATAATAGTTAAAGCATTTCTGTCAGGTAAATGTTGAACCATTAAGTGCTTCGAAAATTTGTCGAAAGTTGTCAAAAAGGTCAGTTTGTAGCAATAAAACACATCGCCGCAAACAATGTCATTAGGTTCGTCAGGAGTTTCACTTATTTGTAGTTTAGTTTTTTGTGGGTGGCGATCATATTTTGCTTTATTGCACATATTGCAATTGTTTATAAATTTATGGATTATTTCCTTAATTTTTGGGAAGAACCACCCTTTTCTAATTTGATTGAAATTTTCAATTATACCCCGGTGGTTCGAGTCGTTGTGAATTTTTTCTATTATTTCTATTGCTTTATTTTCGTTGGGAATATTTTCTGCTTGAGTTGAACATTTATAGAATTTTATATTATTATTATTTCCAAATAGCTCGATTAGTTTTTGTTGTAGTATATTATATTTTTCGTCACCCAATTTTGAAAAAATACCAATTTTTCCCCTTTTTATAACACGACGTAATAGGTCGTTCAAGTAATTATTGTCGTTTAATTCATTTTCTGATATATATATTAATTTATATTTGCCATATAATCTCTCTGTTTCACGTTCCCTTTGAGGAACGATGTGAATCTGTGTAAGGTATTTATTAACTATATGGTCTACGATCGGGATGTGGTCGCGCAAATCTTCGACCCCACTATGAATTGTAGCCATGTCAGTGTCGTTTTCCCTATTTACATTTTCAGATATGTCATTTAGATTTATTTCTTGTTTATTTGTATTTATTCTGCTGAGAAAATCAGCAACCCTATTCTCTTTGCCTCTTAAATATTCTATGTCGAACTCATATTCATTTAACCTGATTTTCCAACGTTGTAATTTGGAATTGGGTTCCTTGAGTGAATGTAACCACGCAAGTGGTTGATGGTCCGTTCTAATAATAAATTTAGTGCCATATAAGTATGGGCGAAAGTATTTGGTTGCCCAAACGATTGCGAGAAGTTCTTTTTCTATCGCAGAATAACGAGTTTCATGCTCGTTAAGAGTTCGACTTGCAAAGCAAATTGGGTGTCCATCTTGTGACAAGACGGCACCAATTGCAAAGTTTGAAGCATCTGTTGTTAGTATAAATTGTTTTTTAAAATCTGGATACCTTAAAGTCGGATAATTCGTTATAAGTTCTTTTAATTTCTCAAAAGACAAAACGTAATTTTGGTTATGAATGTCAATTTTTTTTATCTTTTTTCAAATAATTAGTCATGGGCTTAGCTACCGCAGCGTAATCTTTTATGAATTTGCGGTAGTACCCTGTAATGCCAAGGAAACTTTTTATCTGTTTTCTAGTCGTAGGTAGTTTGAGTTCTTTGATAACCCTCACCTTATCGTCATTAGGCTTTATACCATTAGGCGTGAGGATATGACCTAAATACTCAGTATTTTTTGAAAAGAAATTGCATTTGTCAATCTGTATTTTTAAATTGTACTGTCTTAGTCGTTTAAATATAATGTTTATTGCTTCCAAATGTTCCTGTAGAGAAGTCGAAAAAATCAATATGTCATCCAGGTAAACGACGCAAATTTTATTTATTAAATCTCTTAAAACATGGTTCATGACGCGTTGGAAGGTAGCGGGGGCATTTTTCAGCCCAAAGGGCATACGAAGAAATTCGTAGTGACCCTGGGGGGTCGAAAATGCCGTTTTACACCTATCCTTTTCATCTACCAAAATTTGGTGGAACCCTTTCGCCAAGTCCAAAGTGGTAAAGTATTGAGCTCTACCCAACTTGTCAAAAAGGGAGTCCATATTCGGAATAGGAAATCCGTCGTCCATTGTAATTTCGTTCAATTTCCTATAATCGACTACGATTCTCCACTTAGGTTTACCTGAGTTATCCATTTTCTTTGGAACCACCCAGATCGGAGAGTTATATGCGGAATTACTAGGTTGGACTATACCTTGAGTGATCATTTCTTTTACTTGTCTCTCTACTTCAATTTCATGTATTTTAGGAAAACGATATGTTTTCGAATATATTGGTCGTGAATGTTTTGTTATAATTTGGTGTTTTACTTGGTTTATATGTGTAAGAGTATCTCCCTCTTTATAAAATAAATCATTGTTTTTTGATAATATCCCTTTTAAAATTTTACATTCCTCAGTGTTCATATGTTCAGTTCTTAAATTTTCAAATAAATCACAATGGTTCATATTTAAAATTTCTAATTGGAAAACTTCACTATATGGGCAAGCATATTTAAATTTGGTTTTAATACCATTAACTTCGATCGCATTTTCTAATAAATCGATCCTGGCACCAATTGGTGTAAGCACATTTTGGCCTAAAATGGCGTCGAAATTTTTATTCTTTAAATTAAAAACTTTCCAACTCATCGTTGTATTTTCGTTAAATTCGGAAGGAGTTTTCGTGATAATTTCACGCCTTATAATTCTATGTCCCATTAAGGTAGCTAAATAAATGGGCGTTTTTAATTGCGATTGCCTCTCTACTGGAAAAATATTTGGATTTATTATTGACGTAGCAGCACCAGTATCTATAAGACAATTAATTTTCATATTTTCTATGGTAAGTTCTGCTATGGGTAATTGGTGGTGAGGCGTGAAGTTTGAAAATTTTCTATGTTACGCGAGTTTTCCGTATTATTATTACGTCGGCTTGAGTTATTATTGTGGTTGGTTGCATTATAATCGACCTCCATTGGTTCATAATTTCGATTACTATTTCGCGCTCTATTATGATCAAAATTAGTATTTCTATTTGTATTTGTGTCATTTGGAAAAAAATTTTGAGAATTTCGGCTATTATTCGAAAAAAAATTTCTATTAATTTGGTTATTATTTGAAAAAAAATTTCTATTATTTTGGCTACGATTACCACGGTCGTTATTATTATTATTAGAGAATTGGCTGCGATAACCATAATCATAATTGTTATATCTATCGCGGTTATTATTTTGAAAGCTGTTACTATTATTATGAAAATTATTATTATTGTTATAATTGTTACCGCGACTGTAATTACTATTTTGAAAATTGCTATTGGAACGAGTTGACCTAGCATTTACACTGGAATTATTACGACTAACCGTAATTCCGGTTTGTAATAATTCGTTATAAGCTTCTTCCAAGCTTTCAACATTTTTTGTTCTTAAATAAATAGAGTCATTCCTATTTATTTTTGAAAGGAATTTCTCCAATATACTACTTTCATTACACGTCGGTTTGTAATCAATAGGTTTTAGAGTATCTAATTGGTACTTATAATTTAGTTTGTCTAATATATTACTAAGATCGTGATAAATTTGGCTTACCGTTCGGAATTGGACTTTTTCTGCTTCTTCTTTCAATTTTAGGTATGTTTCTTGTACCCCAAATGATTTGATGAGCTGTGCTTTTATTTGTTCCCATGTTGCCTCGTTGAGTCTCCTAATGGATATCGCCGCTTGCCCTTGGATTTTTCCGAGCAATATCCTCAGTACATATTTTTTGTGTTCTGCGTCGGTTAACATCGCTGTTAAAGACTCCACTTCGTTGATGAAACTGGATACCTCGTAGTGTCCAGTACCAGTGAATTCTGGGACACTTCTGGCTTCCCTTACCACATCACTTAAGGTAAAGCCTGAGAGTACCATTTTATGATTATTATTTTGTATTTTTATATTTTGAAGTGTTAATACAATTCCGTCTAAATCAGAATCGCTCATTAAGTATAAGTAACAGGTTATTTATTTCTTTTTACCGATAAATACTTGAAAGTAACACTGTTCACTTTTTATAATAATGATAATAACTCGAATACAGTTTTTTGTAATTCACTACTTATTTATTTTATTTATTTTTTTTTTTTCCAAAGTTAATAAAATATTGTTTTCGCGAACTGTTTTTTATTTTTAACTGTATTTCGATTTGTTATTTTTGTTTTATTATATGGAGCAGTGTCGGTATCCTACCGACTGCGCCACTTTTGTATTATTTGTTATTTTAACAAATCACAAAAAAGTTCCTGTCACCTTTTATTAATTAATTTCCTTTTTCTTCGATTAATTAAAACAATTTTAATATTAATTGTTATATTTTTTTTTTATTTTTATTTATTAATTTCTTTTTTTTTTTAATTATTACAAAAACATAAAACTTAATTTAATTATATATCCACTTTTTCAAAAATTATTTAATATTCTTTTTTTTTTCTCTCGCTTAATAAAAAACTTTTTTATTCAAACTTAATTCTTTGACAATCAATTTTCGACTCCCTATTTTTAAGAAAGGAAAAATTAAACCAAGTTATAATTTTTCCTTGCTTTTACAAAAAATATTTAAAAACAAAATTTGTTTTTACTTTTTTCTTTTTTTATTTTACATTAGGAAACCAATTTGCTGAAAAGAATTATTTTTTAGATTTTTATTTTTTTAGAAATATTTTCACACGAAATTATTAGATTTTTATTTTTTTTAGAAATATTTTCACACGGAATAGTTTATTAAGCTATAATTTCAATGCATAAATTTTATACAAGAAACAAAAAAAACTATATTAAATGTTTGTAATATTAGATTCTATTTTTATTAGTTATGTAACATAACTCTTAGTACGACGGCTTAAGCCAACATGTGTGATTTAAATAATAAAAAAAACAAAACGAGAAAAACAAAAAGTATATTTTGAGTTATATTGAAATGTGATATATCATTAGAAAAAGCAAAATAAAGAAGATAAAAGGTATCGCTTAATTAGTATTGAAATTTTGTCTATACTGGAAGAGGATATATAACTTACATACATATATGTATGTACATATGTTTATTTTCGAATTTTAAAAATAAATCTGTCATAAAGTCTGTATTCAAGCATTGATTACAAAAAATTTCCGAAAATTAACAAGTAAAATGAAAAAATCATGCACATGAAAATCGATTGAATATTTTTTAAATATTAATTCCATAATTTTAAAACTCATTTTTATTCATTTTTTAGTACACATTCATATACATAACTGTTATACTATACATATTCTATTTTTGCTATATGTAATACGTATAAATGTACATATGTACATATGTAAAAGATTAGGTAACTTGTATTTTATAAAGTAAAAAAAAAAAATAACATTCAAAACTCTTGACTCATAATTTGTTTATACAAGTTTTCTAATTACAATAAAAAAAAATAAAAAAAGTAAAAACAAATTTTTAATTTAAAATCGCTTCATTATAAAAAGTCAAAACACAAAAATGATTCATCATTTCTACTTTTGTTCCTGTATACTAAAAATTAACATGATTCACAATCATTAAATAACTACAAATTAAAAATGTTAGCAATGTAGGTATAACAGTTTTTTTTTTTTAATTTTTAATTTTTTTTTTTAGGAATAATGAGATGTGTACAACTTAAGAGTTAAATGTATAATTTAACAATATTAGTTGTGGGTTATGTAATTTTCATATTAAAATCTCCCCTTTTCAAAACAACAACTCAAATTTTTAATATCAAATAATTTTCTTTTTAATTCACATTCATATACAAACATATGATGTAGGGTTCGGTATCATTTGCGCATTATTTATTTAGTCGAGCCAAAACTGAGCTGCAAGTACATTACTTCGAACAAATTCGTATAAGTGCCAAAACTGAGCTGCAAGTACATTACTTCGAACAAATTCGTATAAGTAATCTGTATATTTTGTTTTTTTTTCTTTCCGGTAGATAGAAATAGTAATTTTAATTTATAACAGATGAATCGTGTATTTTCGGAGTTATTTTGGCATTTAATTATGATAAATATTTGAAATTTCTTTTATTTATTAAATTAACATTTGAAGAATAAGAAAAGAAAAGCAATTAATTATACCAAAAAAATAAGGTTATATTTTACTCATATATCTGACAAGACCATTCTCCATTTACAAACAACGCTGAATTAATTATTCTTAAAATTCGGATTCTTGATTTAGTTTTTTTTTTGTTATTTAAATTGAAAAATATCCTATCTTAATTATTAAAAAAAAGCAGGTTACCTTTCTTCCCAAAAATTTCGGAAATATTCCGAATTTCTGCAATTCGGAGTAATAGTCGGAATGATTCATTTTCAAGAATTTTATTTTTATCCTATCGTTACCTACATACATACTAATATAAAATTAAATTTATTTACATAAGAAATATTATGTACGTACTTTATGTACGTACGTTTAAACAAAAAAAAACCACTCTCATGATATTATTGTTATATTTTTGTGAACAAGTTATATTGTCCCATAAATTAAAATAAATTTTAAATGTAATTGGAAATTTCCTTTTCTAACAAAAAAAAATTTTTTCAATACAAGAATTTTACTTAAATTTTAAATCTGAAATATGTATGTATGTATAATGAATTTCTACAATTTTATACATTGTATGTGTACTTATATGAACATATGTACACATGTGTATATGTTAATGTAAATTTTTTTCATATTATATAATTATATAAAATATTCCAAAAATAGATTTTAAGTGAAGTTAAAAAAAAAATTTGATGTTGTTTGCTTTCTATTGATTTACCGCCCATAGGTAAAAAAAAATAACCAGAAAATTTTATTAACGTAAATTTTATATAACATGTATACCTTTATACATATAAACACAATTTTACCATAAATACATGTACATACATACTTACATTTATAATTTTATAATTTATGTAAAATCTTTTTTATCGCATCGAAGAATGTTTCTGAAGTCGAATTAAATTCCAATGAATTCGATTTTTTTTTTCTGTCCTGTTGAATTTAAAATTTGTTCTATTCATATCCTTTTGACTTACATTTAATAAAATTTTTGGGTAATAAACAAAATATAAAATATATAATATAGCCAAAAGAAAAAAATTAAAATCATAAAATTTAAGAAAATTTAATTTTAAAATATTTTTTTGTAAAAACATTTTTGATACAAAATTTAAAAATATGGTCAATTAAGAAATTTTAAACAAAAAAAAATTTACGATAAGTGTATACGGAATTTTGTTAACTTAAACTTTAAAGAGAAAAAATTTTTGAAAAAGGACCTTAAATTTAGATTTTATTATAAGCAATTTCTTTATTCATTTAAAAAATTCTAAATACAAATTGCAATTTCTATAAGAATAACTATAAATAATAAAAGAATTTCCATAAAAACACTTGAAAGTATTCAAATTTTCTTTATTCATCTACAATTTTATGTTCTAAAAACAACAAAAAAATTATCTATAATAACTGCAATAATTTAAACAATATTCTTTGTTGATTTATGCAGAATTATAAATAATTAATAATTTTCTAATTAGATTTTAAATTATTTAATTGAAAATTACTGTGTAGGTAGGTTGACAATGTTAATTTTATAACATCGTGTACGAAATAATGATTGTGAGTAATATAATAACTGCTAAATCTACTACCTTTTGTTTTTTTATATGTGTAGTATTATGTTATATATATATATAGTATAACAAATTGCCAAATAAACTCTATGACCTCTAGCTGGCAAATAAAAATTATACAATTTTAAAAAATTTAACTGAAAATAGTGACCATATAACTATATTCGCTTTAAGACTGTAATTTCAATAGTTTCCACTGAATTTCGGCTTCTGCATATTTTTTTTTTCATATAAAATATTGAATTATAGACTTTGTATATAGTATTGTCGGGAATTGTCTCCAAACAAAAGTTATGTCTACTCATTAGGGTTCTAAAGAATGATATATAGCAGCCCAGTTAGATACGAGACACCCTGTTAATAGAATTTTTATTTAATAATTTATTGGTAAATTTAATATTGACAAGGAAAATTTCTTAATTAAATTTTAATGTTTTTGTAATAAAAATTTTATAAAAAAATAAATTTCTTATTCGAAAATGTTTCATATTGATTGATTTCTTTTTATTACTGTTATTGTAATTGAAAAAAACTTGGAATTTTTATAA
This sequence comes from Condylostylus longicornis, assembly GCF_029603195.1. Taxonomy (NCBI): domain Eukaryota; kingdom Metazoa; phylum Arthropoda; class Insecta; order Diptera; family Dolichopodidae; genus Condylostylus; species Condylostylus longicornis. The sequence goes on from NW_026578000.1 coordinate 4,279,955, forward strand.
AATAAAATATGAAATTATTATTTTTTTTTTAATTTAGAATTTTAAAAAAAAATTTATTAAATAATTAAATTTTAAAAAATATATATAAGAAAAAAACAAAAGAAAAACAAAAAAGAAAAAGAGAAAAAATGTTTAATTGTTGCCGTTGTACAAATTCATCGAAAAAAGAAAATAAAAATAAAAAAAATAAAAAATCTATTGAAACTATTGAGGATCAAGAAAATTTTGATAAAGATGATAGTAAAGTTGAAGTTGAAATTGATCATACAAAAGATATCATCGAAATACGTTTAAAATCAGATAATGATTTAAATGATGATGATGATGCTAATGATGATAATGATGAAAATGAAATGATTGATAACAGTAATATTATAAAGAAGAATATTGAACGAGGAGAACAATTAAATAAACAAAATGTTAATAATATTAATGAGAGTGAGAGTAAAAATGAGAATACATCGAGTGAGAATAAAATAGTTAACAAAAATGGTAAAAGATTTCCTCATTATTCTTTTTTTGGTTATTTTTTTAATTCATACACATATAAAAATGCACATGATGCTTATATAATAAATTTGTACATTATGAACATTATGCATAATAAGAATAAATAAACCAATTTAATTTTTATTTGTTTGTTTATAAAAAAATTTTAGAAAGTATTTTCGGTTTTAATTATTATACAAAAATTGTAATGTTTTCTATTGTTCATATTGGTATAACAAAACATGTTAACATATGTTCGACTTATGATAAATAATTTGTTGAAAAGAAAATGTGTTGAAAAAACCTATATCGATAACATTTTTGTTAATATATAATTTGGAAACTGGCAACAATGACATTTTGAGGTGTCATCAAATCAATCTTCTAACAAACGTTCTTTTAAATATTAACAGTTCAATAATTTGAAATTTTTTCCAATATTGCAGTTATTGTTCGAATTGTCGATATAAGAGATTTTAACAGATTTCACTATTTCATTATTTCAGCTAACGGTAGAACAATATGTAAAATTATTTGCTGACCTTTTCAATGGTGACAAGGCATATCAAATTGAATTTATTCAAAGCCAATAAGCTTTGACCGTATACGGTGAAACACCACCGTACACGGTATAGTATAGTTTGACCGTATACGGTCAAACACCACTTATATTATAAATATTTATAAGATGCAGGAAGTTCTTAAAAAAAATATTTATTTCATTCACTTAATATTATAAAGAATATTTAAAATTAAAATTTTCTTAAAAAACTTTTCAAATTAATAAAATTTTATTAAATTTATTTTATTTTTATAATATTCCATTTAATTTGCAAAGCAATTACATATATTGCAATTTAATTGCGTGGGTTTACAAATTTCAAAAGAATTTTTTTATTTTCTTATAATCTCTTTATGTGCAACAATTTTAATATTTATAATTTAAGAAATTTTGTGTAAACTAATGTAAAATATTTTAAAGAAAATTTTATTTCAATAATATTTCGAAAAATTTATAAATTTTGTAGATTGTGATTTTTGTATTGAATTTAAAACCGAAAACAAAAAAACTTTAAAAAAAATTTTTTTTTATTTTTGATTTTTAACTGTTATAATTGTTTTTTTTTTTTAATTACTATCATTTTAAATTTAATTCTTAAGAGAAATGAAGTTTAAAGAAATTCGATCTTAAAGCAAAAAGAACATACGATTGAAAAATGCGATTTTATCCAAAACTTTTTATAATTAAAATTAATTTTTAAAATATTTCATCTATAATTTCATATTAATTTCAAAAATAATTTTTCTAATTTAATTCTAATTTTTCAACATGTTATACGTACTTATTATGTGAAGTCAACATTTGACATTATGAATTGACATTTAAGTATTTACCTATTAATCCACAAAAACAAATACAAAAAACTTTATTTCAGATTTTATAAAAAGGTTAAGCAAACACGTACATACATTTTGGTATCCTTGTTGCTCTATGAGTATACTATACATACATACATATATAATATATTGGTATGTATATTATTGAATAGAAAAATATTTTTTTATAAAATGAAAATTTGTATTGTATACCAAATTGAAAATTTTGTTGTAGGTGTTCTACTTCTGCATATGAGTAATTTTAATTCAAAGAAAATATGAAAATATTATGAAAATTAAATTTTCTATACCATCAATTAATATAATAGGAAATTGTTATCATAGTGTAATTAAAAATTGAATAAAGAATAATTCATAATTTTTTAAATAATTTTAAATAGGTATAGTTTTTTTTTTATTTAAGTTAATTATATTAGCAACATGTTACCGAACTCAATATCAATTTGAATTCACTTAATATTCTAATGTATAAAAAAACAGTTACTTTTTGTTTGTTTTTGGTAATTTAAGTCAAATACCATATAAATTTTTATCGAAATTTTTCAATACTACTATCATTATAAGTCTTTTGAAACAAGAAACAACAAGATCCCATTTCTAAATGAATTCCTCATTATTTACAAGATCCCATATTTCGTTATCAGATTATTGATAGTTTATTTTTTAAATCCACTCTGATTACTGCACTTGTAATTACGTAGATGAATGAGAAACACTATATTTAGATGACCTTCAAATTTTTGACAGCTTTAAAAAAAAGAGTGATAATTTTTCTTAATTTTTGAAAATTTAATTTATGAATCACTTTTTAAATACAGCGATATTTTCTGTTAAAGGATAGCAACAAACAGGTTTTTAATATTTTATAATATTTTATTAATAAAATAACTGCTACCTTCAAAGGTTGATAAGAGAATGAATAAAAACAAAAACAATAAGAAATTATTCTCAATTAATAAATGACAGAAAGAACCTGCCGTTCACATATTGTTTTACGTTTATATAAGTTAAGTTATTCACAATCGATAAATCAATTGTATGTAAATTAATATGTAAATTATAATATAAATCAACATAATATGTAAATTAATTTCAATTATAATATAAAAGTGAATACTTAATATAAATTTGTAAATTGCAAATATACTAAAATCATTAATACTACAACAAGAAATTTTCTCCCAAATTTTCTAGAAATTTAAAATTTTTTATTTTAATAATTAAATTTAAAAATTTCCAAAAATTTAATAAATAAAAGGGGATTTAATTTTCAAACAACCAAAGTAATATTTTATTCATAATTCCCGTTAAACCTTAATTAATTATACATCAGATGGTTTTCATAAAATATTTAATTATGTATACTTTATTTATCATCATTTAAATGAAATCGGTATAAGTATATATAGACTTTCAGAAATATTTGAATATAAAATTAAAAATATATTTAAAAATTAATTAATTTAAATTATTTTCTCTTTTATATATAAATTTAATTCGCCCAACAAACAAATTCATTTTTAATATTTCATTTTGTTTTCGCATTAAAATAATGAAATTTGAGATTATTTGTTTTCACTTTTGCCTCTTTTTTTTTTTAAAATTATTTTAATTAGTTGATTATAAAATTATCATTATGATGAGAGAATGGAACACCTCTAGAGATTTTTTTTTTTTTTTGTTTTTTACTACAAACTTTTCATAGACACAGATGAAAACGTATTTCCATTACAATTTATGTTGTTGTTATGTGTACTCGTATAATATTTAATTAGAATTTTATAATTAATTACAGTGAAAATTAGAGAAAATAAAATTAGGATTAATATGAGAATTTTATATGAGGAAATTGTTTTAGTTTGAGCTCATTTCAAAATTAACAATTTTTTTAATATTCTTAAAATTGAAATGAGCTCAAAAATATTTGTGATCAATATTTTAAATATTAAACTTTTCCACTCCTAGGAGGATCATAGAATTAGTGCGTGATATCTATAATATAAATAGTGATACCCAATAGCTTCATTGCGTCATAGAGTTTTAACTAAGTAGGTGACTAGCCTGTTGTAGTTTTTTCTTTATATTTGTATATATTTAAGCTTATTTATATTTATTGTTCATTTGTCATAGTTTATAATATGGGATATTAGAATATACGAAAATTACTTTAAAAATTGTATACTAATTTTTTATTTTATAAGTATTTTATATTAAGCTATAATATTGAGTCGGTTTCGAACCCGAGATCCTTCGATTAAAGGAATTTTAAATAGAAAAATAATTGACAAATAACCGTTTACTATTGAATGCATTATAATAAAAATGAAATTTTAATAATTTTATAAATTATTAAAATTTTTAATAATAAAAAAAAATTAGACATTTTAAAGTCTTCCATTATAAAAAGTTTGAAATTTCCAAATGGCTCCATCACTCTTTCGGTCTGTATTTGATCATGAAATTTTAAAAAATAGTTTTAAATATTTGAATTCAGCAAATTTGACAACAATAATGTCATTTTTTAATTTAAGCCTAAAAGTATGCAAATTTAGTGTACATGCAAAATTCTAGAAATGTATAATCTGTGTATATGCATAACTATACAATTATTTCTTTTACATTTTTTAAAATTTCATTCTTCAATTTAAAATGCATAATTTCTTAATTATTTCTAATTGTATATCAAAAAAACAAATATTAACATACATAGAATATTAACATAACATACAAATTACTGTAAAATATAATGAAAATTCAATTTCCTTTTCTTTTTTTTCATTCTATTGAAAATTTGATTTACTAATAAATTTTTCAATTCAATATTGAATGCTATTTAATTCTTAAGAAAATATAATGTTATAATTTTGATCTTCAATATTATAGATTTCGTTGAAATTTCTTCTTTCATTCTATTATTTCTTTTATTTTCTTTATCTATAAAGAATAAACTTAAAATTAGGATGGCAATAAACTTTAATAAGAATAATGTACGTATAATAAATGAGAATGTTTACCTCAAAAACAAAAAAAAAAATCTTTATTTTTGCTTTTCTTTTTAATTAATTTTTTTATTTTTAATCAACAAATCTAAAATCATTAAAAGAACAACAAAATTTTTTTTTAACAGAATCAAGTTAAAATCATTCAATAAAATTTTTTTTATTGTATATAAGTGTGTATATGGGATGATCGCACGAATTTCTTAAAATAAACTTTAATCATTAAAAATATAAAATAAATCTAATAATGCACATAATATAATGTACATACATATATTTTCCTTCTAATACATAATAATATATTCTTGTGCTTTTTACTTACAGTGCACATATATATATATATATATGCATAATGTATATGTGACGTATATGGGTGTGTGTGCTAAAATAACCATGAAATTGTATAAATTTTCTATATTGTAGCCATGCAATGTATAATATACATAATATATGTACATATTAAGGTAATATATATATATATTATATATTATATTATAATGTATACATATAATGTATATATAGATAATAATATGTGCTATCATTAACCAACATTTTTTACAATTTAATGAGAAAATTGATTTTTTTTACTTTTTAATTTTTTTTTTTTAAGAAATTCTCATTAAATTAAACGAATTTCTTTAAGCTTTCTTTTCTAAATTTAATTATTTTTTTATTTTCGAAAATTTTATTTTATATTTTGTTTTATAAATTATATATATATATATATATATAACATAATTATAAAGTATAAAAGATTGTAAAATTAATTGTATATTTTTTTTGTGTTATTTTTAATAAAATATTTTCTATAATTAGAAAATATAATTAATAATATTAAAACTACAAATACTACAAATGCAACTACAATAACAACAGCAACAACTACAACTAAAAATACTATAATTAATAAAAGTGATAATAAAAAGCATTTAAATTTAGTTAATGATCATCATGATAATAATGATGATAAAGAAATTATTATAGAAAAAAATAAAAATATTAATAATACAACGAATAATTTAAATAATATTAATAATAAAAAAACTATAAATAATGATTATGATGATGATGATGATGATCAAAATGATGTTAATATTGATGATGTGCCTAATTATAATGATAATTATAATAAAAATTCAATAACAGCAATAAAATATAAAAATAATAATGATAATTCTTCCACCATATTATATAAAAATGATAAAGATGATGTTGATGATGATGATATTTATGATGATGATACAATTATAATTAATAATAAAATAATAAGAAAAACATCAAAAGATACAATATTAAGTAGTAATGATATAACAGTACAATATGATAATGATATTGAAATACCAAAAAGTTGTATATCACGTCGTAGTTCATCAAAATCATCAATTAGAAAAAAAGTTAATATTAATGATAGTACTGAGGTGATACCATCATCAGAATTAGCATCAATTGATGATGATGAAGTATTTTCAGATTCAGTACCACCAAAAATACCACGTGGTGATATGTGTGCACCATATATTGCAACAAAACGTGGATCATTTCAAGGATATTTTGGTTATTTACCAGAATGGTTTAATGAAGATCGTTTCTATACAACGTAAATAGAAAAAAAAAATTATTTGTATAATTGTGTATAGTTAAATAATTTTTTTTTTTTTTTGTAATTCAATTTCTTTTGTGATCTTTCTTGTGAAGAAATTTGAATAGATATGAAAAATCGTTTTTGGTTCCAGAGATGCAATAAATATATTGAATGCGATAGAAATTTTCTATCTTAATCTAATTCTACAAATTCAATTTTTGATTCAATTTCCTTGACATTTGTATTTCTCTTTTAATCATATACATAATATGTACATAAAATTAAAGATTAAAGCAGAAAAACAAGTGTGTATATATGTAATCGTCAGATGTATGTCTAAGTGCGTTTCTATTTTAAATTTCATTTATGAAGAAACAATGTAATTATGTAACATAAATACCCATAATTCACATAGGCGTTCAAGTTCAATAAATAATTATATCTTTGGTGTTCCAGAATTCTAAAAGATATTTTTCATTCAACTAAAAAATTACTTTGTCAAACAAATTGTCAAAAATATTATCGTTTTAATTTAATTTTTTATTTATTCATTAATTTTTTTTTTCAATTTGTGAAACTCAAATAATATTTTAAGTAATTATGGAGAATACTGTACTATTTCACATTAAAAAATTGAAATTGACATTCATGACGTTTAATTGCTTTCAATTTTGTTTCTATTGACACAAAAGGAATTTGACAAACAATTTTATTTTCAAATTTTTCCAGACAATGTTTTCTCTCATCGCAATCAACAAATAAGAAACTTTCTTGAATAAAAAACCAAATTGAATGCCAAATATTTTGAGAAAATGAATTTTAAATTGAATTTGAAAGAATATAAAATTAAGTTTTCGGCATATTCAAAATATTCTTAATATTCGACGTAAATCCAAATATTATTTACAAATTTTACTAACTATTTTAATTTTTTTTTGCTCAAATGAAAAAAAAAATTTACTAATTGAATTTATTTTTTTTTTTGTTTTTTTTTGGCAATAAAATGTAAAAAACAATTAGTATAACACTTCTTTTTATCAAATAAATTAATTTTGTCATACATAATATATAATTTTTCTTTTCATAAATTTGTTGACAATTTCTAAATTCTAAAACATTAAGTTGAAATTAATTTCATATTTTTTATTCAATTGGCAATAATATAAAATTAAAAATTTATACATTTTTCCTCTTAATATTTTAATTTTTTTTTTCCATTAAATAATATTTTATTTTTTTGTTATATTTTAAAAAAAAAATATAAACTTCAATTTCGTTGACCTATAAACCTTGGTATACTCGTATATACGAGTATATTTGTTATATTATTATATGTATGATATATAGAGTTGCCAATATACATAATATTCATACATACATATAAATATTTTAAAATACCATATTCAAATATTTATATTTAAATCATATACGTATGACTGTACTTATTGTAATGTGTACAAACGTTTAATGTTCTATTAAAAGAAAATTTTTCACATATACGTGTACTTATATACAATTATATTATGTATTTAAATATTTGACATATGTATGTATGTATATATTGTATATAAAATATTCTTTACACATACATATATATATATTTTCGTATAACAATAAATACAGTAAAACACGGTTAAGTGGATCATGCTTAAGTGGATTTCACGCTTAATTGCATCAAATTTTCGTGGCTTGTACTTTTTTCGATTTTTTCATATAAAAAAATTCGTTTAAGTGGAATTCGGATAAGTGCACAACACGCTTATCTGCACATATATTTTTTCCCTCATGTAATACTTAATATGTAAATTTATTCGGTTAACTGCACATCCCTGTTTTTATTTAGCATAAATGTCAAAAATGAAAAACTACACTCTCAACTACAAAATAAGAAAAGCAACACTATGTAGCTACACAAAATATTTTAGTTTCTGTCATTGTCAAATTTTGAGTGTTGAAAAATTAAAGTTTAGAACCAGTTTTTAATAAATTCAATTCTTTGACATCGCAGGTAATTTTTTAAGTCGAATTCGTATAAGTGGAAAACACGCTTTAGTGGACAAAATTTTTTTGGCTGATCGATTTCCACTTAACCGTGTTTTACTGTATATACTAATATATGTACAATATATGGATAAATTTTTCCTATACCGCACCCACATTAAAAATAAAAACAAGACTTTGATTGCGGGAACCGAAAACAATAAGAAAAAAAAACAATAAGAATTAAACAGAACAAACAAAACGAAAATGAAAATTTTGTTTATAATTTTTCTTCACAAGGAAACACACATTTTTTACATTTTATTTTGTGTAAAAAAAAAAAAATAAATAAAACAATTTATTTTATTGTTATTATATTTTTAATATTATTTTGTAATAATATTAAATGCATATAATATACAAAATATAAAAAATAATTTTGATATTTAAAAAAAAAAAAAAACAATTGTATAATTAATAACAATATAAAATATATAGAAATGAACAAGGTGGAATATTGGAGCCGCCCGTAACACCAGTCGGACGAGATGAATTAGCACTTAAAAGACATCGTTTATATTCAGAATTATTAATGGCAGCTCAAGCAGCTGTTGAACATCGTGTTCGTTTTGATCCATTAGGTCCAGATATTGCTGAAGGTGATTGTTTTTTAAACATATACACATACAGACATTATATGTAATACGGTTTTCTACAAAACATTAAGCATTTATAAAACTTATATGTGAAATGTGTATATATGAAAAAAGAATGATATTTGTTTATTAAAGAAGTACAAAAACAAAATTAAATTATTTTTTTTCTTTAATTTGTTATATTTTTTCTTAATTCTCTAATACATAACTATTTCCAAGTGATTAAATTTATATCTATGAATAAATAATTTGCATAAACATAGGCACTTTATGATAATAAAATAATTTTGTAAGTTTCTTGTTTTCAATATAATACCCCATTAAATTTTTTTATATTTCTTTATTCTAAATGTGTTAAAATATGTGTTTAATTGATTGAATGTATTTTTTAAGTAGATATTTAATTTACAAGAATATTCAGCCGAATATGTAATAATTAACGGACATTATGTAATCAATGATCCATGTTAAAAGTGGTGAAATACTTAAAGAAACATAAACATATTAAAAACATATAAAATATTAAAATAAATCTCTTTCTAACCATTTTGTATATCTCTAACTTATCATTCCATATTGTGCTTCTGTTCAGTAATCCAAAGTTCTTTGAAATAATAAGCCTTATTTGATATTCTGTCTTTCTTTAAAGCACTGGGTTTTACGTTTATAGTAAGTAAATTAGGGTTTTTTTTTTCCTCCTTCGTCTTATATTATCACCATATGTTGCTCTTTAGGCTAAATCAACTTAATTTTTAAAGCTAAATCAAGGCAATACAAAATTTTAATTTACGACAGGTTAAAAAGATTTTATATAAATCTCTTTTTAAGTTATGATTTTGTATAAATCTGTGCACCTAAAAATCTCACATATAGTAATATAATAAAAAAATTCTGTATTACTTAAGTTTATACGAGATATTTGGAAAATATTTTTTTTCAAATCCGCCTCATTTCTACTTTACTATCCGTAGTGTTAATTATTTGATAAAAATTTTGTTAAATTCAGAAAAATATTTATTTCTCTACAAAATTAATTAAATATTAATATAAATGTTTTTTTTTTTTTGTGATACCCTATTCGAGAATTTCTAAAACGTTATATTTTATCATTTATTATCGTATACTACTAGTATATTAGTATATTAACTTAGCAAAATGAAAATAAAATGCGCAATTTCTGTATATAATTAATTATAAAGAATAAATATTTACATAAGGGATGAGCAATCTCGTATCGATTGCAAATTTTCCTAATATGTATATACATAGGCATGTAGTTAATTAAAAAAAAATTATTCATTTATCATTTGCGTTAAATTTAAGGCACGTATTTAATAGAAATTGAAATTTTAAAAGAAAAAAATAGAAGCTAATTGAAACATCACAATTATTTGATTTATGAAAAATTTTGAAATATCCGAAAATTGAAACGCTTATAAAAATTTGCATCCGTAAATAATTAATACAGTAATTTGCAATTCATACGAACATTGTAAACTCCGATATCTCCGATTGCGAGACACACAATACAAAACACACTTTATAGTTATCTAATAAGTATATTTACTTATTTTTTTTCGTCTGATCATAAATCATGTTTTGCCTTGTCATATCCTATCAATTTCATTATACCTATCTACATATTCAATTACATACGCACTGCTATCAATTAAACATATTAATTTGATTATGATTAAATTGATAGTGATAATAATTTTTTAAGGAGAGTCTGATTTTTATATTTAAACTATTTTAATTATAATGAAAAATAACCGGTATGTTAAGAACTAATAAATGCAATATATTCTCTGTTATAAATATATACATACGTATATCTGATCGTTAGTGTTACTTAACTTTATAGAATCGAATCTTAACAAACGCATATATTTCACAAATTGGGAAGAATAACAACACAACTCAAAAAATTTAACTTCAACTTCCGGAATTTAAAGTATGTATGTATTTATTGCCGAGTGTAAATTACAATCGAACACCAAATAATGTTGTTATATGTACAAGTATATAAAGAAATTTTTTGAATTATTTTATAATAATAATTATTTTGTATAAAATAATTTGCATATTCATTACGTAATGTTAAGTATGTATTGCGTTTCGCAGTTATTGTTTTTGCAGTATTGCATTTATCAAAAATATCTATTCTTTGAGAATTTTAAATACATACATACATACATATTTTTATTATAGACACAAATCATTTTATACTCGTATTAAATTAGTTTCCATTTAAAATAAAATTATTTTTAAAATTTTACGATAATAACACTATTCACTTCTCTAATAGCTACTATTCACTTAACAAAGAAAATCTCTATATTATTATTTTTAATATAAAAATTAAGATTTTTAATATAAAAATTATTAAATTATAAATGGTAATATTTATCGCAAATAAGTTTTATAACTAATTTTACGATAACGTCTACTAAAAATTGCACAAATTATCACGTAAACAATTTAATTATTTCCGAATTGCAAACATATGTATGTAATTTTAATTTAATACAAAAAAATACTATAAAATATTTTCAACAGAATTTTATTGAAAATTTCATTTTCAAAAAAACACTTCAAAAATTTTAAAAATTAATTTTATTTATTAAAAATTCTGACTTCAATTTTGAAAGTTTCTAATAAAAAAAAAATAAAAAAATATTAGATTTTTTTGAAATCCAACAAATGTTTGTTATAATTTCAGAATAATAAATAAGTATATACATACATACATATAATTATATACTTTGGTGTATTATGAAATTACGACAAAAAAGAAAATTTTGAAATTTATGTTTTTTTTCTTTCTGTTTTAGAGGCGAGCAACAAACTTTCAACAATTTTCTTAATGACATGAAAAAAAAAAGAAATGAAAATTCTTTATTATAAAGACTTTCATTAATGCCATATATGCATACATATATCTGTTAGGCCACCCAGCTAAAATTATTTTCCGAATTTTTTAATCGGAAAAAAATTACAAAAAAAATTCTTAATTAATATCTTTTATGTTTTAAACAATATCTTTTATGTTTTCGAAGTCAGTATCTCAAATGCCAGAGCATCGGGCGCAGAAAAAAATTCTAAACGCAAGACCATACAACACAAGGGCAAGAGGCAGGCCTAGATCTAGATGGCTCCATGGTATAGAGACCTATTGTAGAAGAATTGGGGTCCATGACTGGAGGACAGTTGCCCAAAACCGTGAAGTTTGGCGAAAAATTGTGAACAAGGTCAAGGCTCACCCGGAGCTGTAGAACCAAAAGATGATGATAATGATGATGTTTTCGAAGTATAGACCGCTTGAAATATATTTTTATTCCTTTTGTAAAACTTTTGAGTATTCTTTGTGACTCTCTGTTTATTTAATAGGGTTTTAAGAGCCATCAGGATTATTATTATTTTTTTTGCTTTTTCTCTATTTCAAATTCTAATTTTTATTCAAAAATTTTACTCTGTAATTCAGTACCCTTCCATTTTGAAGACAAGAAAGGTTGCCTGCGCTAAGAATTGCAATTTTTTTTGTTTTTAAATGCATTTTTCAAATAGTATTTACCAGCCGATTTTTTTGAAATTTAAATTTTAAATCTAAAAAAATATGTACTCGTAGAATCAGTAGAGCTAAAAATTATGATTAATTTCCTTCACACAAATAAATTCCGAGACCCCTTCCATTTCAACTCCATATAAATTTGGAATTTATTTTCGATTTATCTTCTGAGCTTGGTGGCTTGATAGATATATAAGGCATTACTTTCATCATCATTGAATTTTTTTTTTTTTTTTTTGAAAATTGGCACCTGTTGCTGATTTAGAATAACAAAAAGAAAATCTAAAAGAAAATGAAAAGAAATTTTCATATTAAGGTTATTTACAAGAAAAATATGAAAAGATTTTTCAATTTCACAAAAAAAAAAAACAAAAAAAAAAATATTTTATTTTGGTTATTTTTGCTTTTCTTTCCTTTTCTTTTTATTTTGGAGAGTTTGACGGTCGATTTTAATTTTAAATTTTTCCATTTAACAAAATATTTACATAATATTATTATTGTTAATAATAATATTTAAAATTTTCCCAGTGTTAATCGGATGAATTTCACAAGAAATTTTGTTTTTAAACTATTAAAGAAAAAAAAAATATTTTTTATATAAAATAAAAATTTAAATTTTTTTTTAAATATTATTGACATTTGAAGGTTAAAATTTACGCAAAATCGATTATTTATTTATATATTGTGCGTGTGTTTAAAAACCAAATTTAATTTTGATTTCTTGTATTTAAAAATAATTAATTTTTAATAATAATATTTTTTTTAATGCAAACAGTTTAGTTTTAAATTGAAAATTCAAAATTTAATTTGTGATTTTTTTGTGATGAAATTTAAGGAATAAAAAAAAAAAATATTTAACTACAAAGTGTTTTAAAATAAAAATATTCAAAAAAAATCTTCCAAATAATTTTAAAACTGCATAACCTCAATAACTCTTTGCTAGTATTAACAAGAACCTAAAAATTGACTTTTATTTTTTTTTCTTTGCGGCTTCTTAAAAGAATGTAATTGTTATATTAAATTGAAATTGCCAAACTACTAATTTAAATAAACAAGAAAATATTGGTTAGCAAACGACAATAAATTAAACGACCTTCGACACGACATCAAATTAAAAAAACCGCTGAATCTGTCAAAAATCATTTGTCAAATTTTTAAGTTTAAAAACAGAATATTAACAGGGTGAACGACAACATTGACCGATTTCCGTTATTAACACAGAACAACAAAAAAACAGCAAAATCAGCTGTTCAATATTTTGCATAGCTCTTCAATAACACTAAACACATACTAACAGATGATTAACAATAAATTAGGATTATATGTGTTTATTTTAGCTGTTGTTTAAATTTGTCCGAGTAATTTCGCTAAATTCTAAGCAATCCTATTTAAATATATGTATTGTATATAGGAACTCTGAAATTTCGCCGTGAAATATCATTCTTGTTCTGTTTTCATCTGAATAAATCATTGTCATTTCAGATTTGTCATTTGAAGAAATGCATTATTGTTAAATTGTTGTGGGTATGTTAGTATAAAGTTTCTTTCTCCATAATAATAAAAATATTCTTTTTCTATTCAACATTTATATTACAACAATAATTAATATAATCAAGATAAAAATTCAACTTAAAATAATTTCACTGTAAACTACAAATCCTTTTATGGTAACATGAACTAACATGAATGAAAAATTTTAAATAATAAAAATATAAAATAAATTCTACCATATTTAGTTAAAAATTTTATATTTGTAAAACGTTGCAATAAAAAAAAAAACTATAATTATTAAAAGTTGTAAAAATATAACGCTTAGCATTGAATTTACTTAAAAATTAGAAAACTGAGCGATTTTTATTAATTTATAATGGGTGTATAAGTCTAAAACTACGATATCACTCAGCTGTACCTATATAGAGTATAAAATTAAAGGTGATAAAGAGTTGTTGTGTATTGTTCATTTCTACTTTTTGTATGTCTCATTTTTATAATTTTGATAAGAGTATGAAATTTTATTAGTAAGCTTTCTATAAATAAAAGAGAGAATTATTCTCACAGTGATAAATTAAATTCTTTTATAAATAATCATTAAATATTTTTATACACATATATTTTTATAAATACCATTTATAGGTACATATATGTAGTATGTAATTTGTTATTATAAATACGTGTGTTTGTGTGTGTTTACAATGCTTTGCTCGAGATATCTTTCAATGTATACTCTATAATAATGCAAGTATATATACTAGCCATGTACGTTTGTTTTACAAATTTGAAAAAGCCCTCGCGATCTTCACTTACTTACTATATATACATATGTCACATATTTATATATTTATACATGTATATATAAATAGAATTTTATTTATAATGTGAATAATTATTTATAAAACATAAAGTTAAAATTATAATTATACAGGATGATGCATTCGATTTAAAAAAGAAAAAAAAAATTTAAATTTAGGTTATTGGTTGTAAAAGACTTGAATTTTGCCACAGTTTGATCGTGCAAATATTGGCGATATATAATGCAGTTAATATTATTTAAAAAATTTAGTTTATTAGTTTAATTGCAATTGAATTGCAGCATTAAATAAAGAATTGAATTTGAATTGAAAATATCATAAATTTACATTTTAAACTGAAAATTTTAATTTGATTTCTATATTGAGGGCTTTTCATAACTACGTAAGTATAAAAGATTTTTTTTTGTCCAAATATTCCTATTATATCAATTGAACTCACAACTTAAATGTATATGTATGTTTAATACTATTTGGCCATAGTTAAACTTTCCTCCATAAAATTACTATTTGATCCGAGTTTTCACTCTTTCTTCACGACCGATTGGAATCATCTCTTGATTAATTATTTCCAATAGCCCAATATAATGTATAATAAATATAATAGTGTTAAATAAAAGGGAATTTCTCCGTTTCCTTTATATTTTACGAATATTTTTATCTATGCTTGCATCTTAATTTTTTTTTATTTAATGGAGCCAGCTATAACGGCCCAGATAAACATGTAATTTTTAGTTTTGTAACTGTCTGATTGATTTTATTTATATTCCATAGGTTTATATTTAAGCATGCACACATCCAACTTGTATGAACGTATGTAATTAGAGCAATCAAACTGTTTGTAATTTTGTACAAAATAATAATTGCCGTTTTTAGTTATAGCACTAGATTTGAATTAAAGCATTAACTTAGTTGCTCAGATGTGCAAACAACGATTTTACAATTTTGGCAGTGATTGCAAAACTAAAAATTTTTTCTGCCTAATATTGATATTCCCTTTAAAAAATTACTGAAAAATCAAAAAAAAATAATATAAAATTTTATAACTGACCCTGTATGGGAATTGAAAATTATGATTAAAATTTTGCTAGCAAAAAAAAAAAGCTCACATTTTTTTTTTCATTTTGGATAACAAACTTTTATTATAAGTTGGAAAATCTAATTAGACAAAAAAAAAAATATTAGAAAAAAAAATTTCATTACTCATTCATTGACTTTTTCACTGATATATACCCGACTTTTACATATTATATACCTGCATTATGGTATATACGGTGTTGAATTAAAAATTTTGGATTTTATCATTTTTTCTGAAAATGAAATTAATTAAAAATTTCAATCAATTTTAGATTTTTGTGCATAAAAATTTTATTATAACTGAAATTAATTTTATTTTAATTTTAATTATAAATAAAAATCTCCTAGTCTGTCTAGTCTTTTAGTAAAAAAACATATTACAACTTCGAAAATCTACGAATTTTAACGAAATTATTAAAATTGAGGGATTTATGTAAGAAAACCTAATTTTTATGTAAGAAAAAATAATTCTTTAATTTTGTATTAATAATTATAAAATTAACTTAAAGTAGAGAGATGGTATTCAAAATTTTAAAGATTTACATATATCAAATAGAACATTTCAAGGTGATTTCATGCAAGAGATTACCGTAATCATATTTTTAATTAAAATATTAATTTTCTACAACTTAGCTTAATTTGCTATGAAAATGAGTAGCTGTTAAGTAATCGTTTATGAATTTTTACTCAGATAGTTATAGGAATAATATTAACTTGTATCAATGAAAATAAATATCAAATTCTAAATATTTAAATTTTATATAGTATATTTAAAAGTAGATTAATTTTTATTTCTATTAAATAAAAGTAGCTTTTTTAATTTAAAATAAACTACTTTTGAATATTTATTCAAAAATATTCTCAAAGTATGTGCATTTGCTCGTTTATATAGAGTTTATAAAAAATACTAATTATAATAATGACTAATTATAAATAAGGCATTTATATATATTTAATTTTATTTGTGAATTAAAAAATACGAAGATCATTTAGTATGACGAAACGAAGAATGCGAAAAGTAATTAAATTACAAAAGAGAGATTAAATAAAAAAAAAATAAACTGGAAAATTATTTTTTTTTCCGCGTTAATACATTATAATAAATTTAAAATTGTACGAAAATATTGTCCGAAATTAATTTGTAATTTCCTGTATATATATATGACGTATTTTAATACCTGATTATAAATAAATTTTACGATAAAACTTATATACATATATAATATAATATACTAGAATAAAAATATAAATATGTGTGAGTGTGTGTATAGCATAATATGTTAGAAACTTAAAGAGAAGTAAATTTTTGATGAGACAAACAAAAAATAACAAAATTATTTGTTCATTGTTTCATTAAAAGAGTACATACTGTTTATTTAATTTTTTTTTTTTTTTCAGTCATTAAAAATAATTTTAATTTTCAATATAACAAAAAAAAAATGTCGTGTTTTTTTATTCTTATGTTTTTCTTATAAAATTTTCTCAGAATAGAAGCGCTTTTCAGCAAATCCCAAAAAAAAAAAATTTTTTTTTTTTTTTTTCATTTTATGCTCACTTCAATATTCTATTCTATTATTATTACTATTTTTTTTATATAAGTATATTTTTAGTATTCTATAATCATAATCACATATCGGATGCATTTTTTAAAAAAAAAAAAAAAATTCTTTATTATTTATATATATTTTATTTTTAATTTTAAAGTAACATAATTTTTATAATATTTGAGAAAATATTAAAATATTTGAGAGTGAATTTTTAAATTTTGTGGTTTTTTTTTTTCTTGAGAGTAAATGTAAAAAATTATAATAGTATATAAAATATTTAATTTATTCAGCTAGGAATTGAAATAGGGGCATAGAGCTATAGAGTGGTTATATACCCCTCTCCCTTAAAAATCCCACGTTTTTACTATTTTTTTTTTTGTTCAAAAATTTAGAACACCTAATTTGATTAGAATAATATGTTAAATTTTTTTTTTTACATACATAAATACAAAATATTTTTATATTAAATGTGTCAAAGAGTATAATGTTTATATTTAATGGGTCAAAAAGTAAGTGCGTGCTTTGGTCGCACCTTAATTATAAACGAATTAAAAACTTGTAATAACCCAGGTAAAAAAAAAAAATTAGAGTGAATCACATATATGTACATATCTTGTTAATTTATTAATATTATTATTTACTTTAATTATTTTATGTATATATTTCGTGTTTATATTATATTTTGTAAAAAAAAAATAATTTTTATTTTAATTTAACATGAAATTTTCGCTTTAAAAATCCGATCAAATAAACATTTAATAATCACTATAATATAAATAAAAAAATTACAATATTTGTACATATAAATATTAAAAAAAAAAATAATAATAATTAATATTTTTGTTTGTACACTTAATGTTAGAGAATATTTTAATTAATTATATATATATATACCTTATGTCAATAAATAATGTAGATAAGAAAATATTATTTTCAATTATACTTTTATATTTTCAATATTTATTGCAAATTCTCTTTAATTTTTTCTCTTTGTTTTTTTTTTTGTCGCAAAAAATACACACCTTTTTACTTATATTTCAAAGGGTAAAAGCAAAAAATATTGATATTAAAGAATATAAAACCTACATTTAAATTTTTTATTACTGTTAGACATAATTATGTATGTATGTATATGTTTTGATATTTATTGTAAATATAGGTATAAATAATTATTATCATAAAATATTAATATTATATTTTGGATGACATTTTTAAAATTTAAATGTTAAAGTGTTAAACAAAACCCACCTCTATATAATATTTAGATAATATTAAAGCGAATTGAAAAAAATTTAATTAACCTTATACATACTTTAATATTTTGAAATTTAAACCCACATTAATTCAAAAAAGAAACAAATCTATTCTAACAAAATGGTATTAAAGTATAAAATTTTATAAATAAAATAAATTAAATATTCCGGAATTATAATAATTGAACTTTGACATATTTAAATTCAATTAAATTTCTAATTTATGAGAATTCTAATGTTATATTTGAATTAAGCAGGCCGCCTACCAAATTGTATATCTTACGTCAATTTGACTTATTTAACAATGCAATTCCAATTACTGAATGAATCAAGGTTGTTCTAACACATTGCATTTTTGTAAATGGTCTCAGTCTTTCTTCTTATGAATATCCAAATTTTAAGTCTTATTAGATATAAAAAAATATTGAAAAATTATTTAAGAGATTAAAAATAAAATATTAAAGTACATCCAAAATATTTTGTATTAAAATTTATTTATTTTTTTTTATTTAATTAATAATAATAATTTTACAAAATTTAATTTTTTTTTCTCTCTCTCTCTCTCTCTTTTAATTTTAGACTGCGATCCTGATTTAAAGCCTTCCGTAGCAGCCGAACTTGAAAAACAAGTAGATCGTTTAGAAAAACTTGTTGAAAGATTAGAACGTTCTGTATCGGCACATCAATTAGAAATAGCAAATAGAGTATTTAATTCAGTAGTTGATACACAAAAACGTCGTAGTTTTGATATTGAAACAGCTGAATTACCCCCAATACCAAATACATCAACAGATACATCATTAAATAAAATAATTGATCGTCTTGAAAATAATATTAATAAAATAAATTATATTAAAGACGAAAATAATAAAAATAATTTAAATAATAATAATAGCAATAATATAAATAATAATATTGAAGACGGAGACGGTAGTCTTGAAAATATACCAACTGTATTAGACGAATATTTAATTGAAGAAGGAATTATTGATTTAAATCATCAACAACAAGAAGATAAGCAATTTATAGATATAAAAGAAAATAACATAATGAGTGTTAACGGTTATGAAGATATAATTTTGGGTCCATTAACTCAATATATTAATGTATCAAATAAAATTGGTGGAGATGTTGCAAAACATGCTGCACTTGTAGGCAAAGCTTTTGAGTAAGTTTTAATATTTTAATAAATTTTATTTATTTTATATACGAGAAATGATTCATAAATACAATATTGTTTTTTTTTTTTAATGTTTTTAGTGCTCAGTTTGCATATATTAAACTTACAAGTCAAAATGCGCAACCGCCACAAAATAAACAAATGGAATTACTTAAACCAACATCTGATCAAATAGCTGCTATACAAGATTTTCGCGAAAAAAATCGTACATCACAATATTTCAATCATTTATCAGCAATTAGTGAAAGTATTCCCGCTCTTGGTTGGGTGTGCGTGGTATGTAATTTTGGCAATTTTTGAATATAATTAAATATTTGATTTAAAACTATTAATTTTTGATTATTTTTTTTTAGTCTCCAACACCTGGTCCACATGTTAAAGAAATGAATGATGCTGGCCAATTTTATACAAACCGTGTTTTAAAAGATTGGAAAGATAAAGATCCAACTCATGTAGAATGGGCTCGTTCATGGATTCAAACATTAACTGAATTACAAAAATATATCAAACAATATCATACCACTGGGCTAGTTTGGTCTGGTAAGGGTCAAATTGCGGCTGGAGGTGTTCCACCTCCACCACCAGGATGTCCACCACCACCTCCACCTCCAGTATTGGACATGTCCTCAATGTCATTAGGAGGTGCTGATGATCGAAGTGCATTATTTGCTGAAATTAATCGTGGTGAAGATATTACTAAAGGTATTTTTATTTTTACTTTAAATTTCGTAAAAGTAAAAATTTTAACCATAAATTTTTAACTTTGTTTTATTCTTCAAAAAATATTATTTATGAAATTCCGGCAGCGAGACGTAAATATTATTTTTCTTATTATGTAAAGATTAGTTTATCGCTAAAAAATTTAAGCTAATTTTTGAAGAAAACTATCCTTGTTATTTTGATTTTTAGTAAAATTAGTACACTCTTTAGTACAGGTTCTTTTATATAAGAAATAAATTATTACATGACGATATTTTATTAAATTTTTTTTTTTAATTTATTTAGGTCTTCGAAAAGTTACAGCTGATATGCAAACTCATAAAAATCCAACATTACGGACTGGTCCAGCTCCGTTTAAAGCACCTACACCTACATCGACGACTCCAAGCGTTCAACCAACAGGTCCAGTTACTAAAGCACCTGTATTCCAAAAAGATGGTAAAAAATGGATTATTGAACATCAAAAATCTAATCCAAGTCTTAATATTGACAATGCCGAAATGAACAACGTTATTTACATGTTTAAATGTGAAAACTCAACTTTAACAATTAAAGGAAAAGTTAATAGCGTTTTTATGGATTCCTGTAAAAAATGCTCTTTACTCGTTGATTCAGTTGTTGCATCAATTGAGTTCGTTAATTGTCAAAGTGTGCAAATGCAGGTATGTGCGCTATCATATAATTACCTTTATATTTATTTACTTTCCGAATTAAGTAATTAATATGTATTATATATTTCAATTAAAATCTAATTAAGGTTTTACAAAAATGTCCAACTATATCTATTGACAAAACTGATGGCTGTCAAATGTATTTATCAAAAGAATCATTGGATGTAGAAATCGTAAGCTCTAAATCATCTGAAATGAATGTAATGATTCCTAAAGGCAATGGTGATTATGTAAGTTTATAAAAAAATTATATATATATATATATTTGTTTTGTATGATTAATAAAATTTTAATATTTATAGGTTGAACAACCAATTCCAGAGCAATATAAAACTTTAATTAAAGGAACATCCCTACAAACAACATGTGTTGAAAGTCTTGGCTAGTATGCTTAACAAACAATAAATATTAAATAAATAAATAAATAAATAAAAAAATATATATATAAATAAATCAAAATATCAACTAATATAAATTTTATATCATTCATGCTGTTTGAAAAAGCCAAGACATTAAAAAAAAAAATAATGCAGTAAACCCTTCGCTACTCATGCAGTGGAACTTATATTAAATATTATATTAAAAGTATAAAAATTAGTGTACGAAAAATTATTAATACACGTCAGTTTTATTTTTCATTTTTTTTACTAATAAAATTTTATTATTTTTTATCGAAGACATAAATAGTGCGTTAGAATCCGTGAAAAGTATTTATAATCTTTAAATAAACAAAATAAAACTATTGTGTTTATATACAAAAAATTTATAAAATAAAAATTAAATGTTTATTTCGTTTTATTATTCTGTTTCAGAAATTTCACAAAAAAATTAATACGTTACATACCATCATCTAAAATTCTAAAGGGAAACAAATAGAATATTGGAAAAATGTTCAAAGTTGCATTTATGAATTTACTGTCTTGTTTTTAACCTATTTACTTTTTCTTTCGTTATAAAAATATTCGGAAAGGTTTTGTTTAAAAATATTCTATTGAATTGCAAGAGCAAAAGTTCATGCCAAATAGCATTTTTTTGGTTCAATTTTAAAGGTACATATTTTTAAAAGAAAAACAAGTTAGAAAAAAAATGAAATTCTGATCAAGATTAAAGGTATAAAGTCGAGTGAAATTTAAAATTTTCCACATTCTAACAATGCAGGCACTTAAAAAAATTACATATTTTTAGTAATTTTTCAATGCCAATAAGATAACGCTTATAAAGGTAATTAATTTTATTATTATAGTTATTATTATTTTGAAAAACTCCGAAATTATAATTCAAAAACAAACATACCTATTTTTATTGAAATTTATTTTACCAGACGCATGCGTAAATTACATCAAATATTTTTGTTCATTTTTATTTATTTTTGCCTCAAAAAACAATGTGGTGTTTAATTTTTTAAATTTTAAAAATTCATATTTAATTAATATGCTTAGAAATTATCTTATTTTCTAATACAAAACATATTTTGGAAAGTTCTTAAAAATTATCTAGTCTTTGTGATGATGGATTTCTTTTTCCTTTACTATTGAAAAATCAAGGCGCATACAAATAATTACTATCACAAATAAAACAAATAGGAAACTGACGACCAATAGCGGTTCTTGAAGCATAGTAATTTTAGCAAAATTATATTTTAAATTGAAATCGTGTATATGATTTTCCACCAAGTTTCTTTTAGAAAATGAAATTACAGGTCTTCCAAATGTATCCAAATATGTATAATGCAATGTATCAGGTAAACGAGTTATTGGATACGGTGTAATTAACTTTATATTTGTACATCCTTCTGGTAAAATAATTTTTACAATAGCTTCATCGATAGTCATATCGTCAAAAACATGATCAATTGCTCTCATTTTTAATAAGTAGTTATCTCCATTATTGAATAAATACTCAAAAGAAGGAACATTATATCCTAAAGTATAATGAGTTTTCCATCCGCCAAATAATGGAAATCTAGGTTTTAAGTCAAGTTCAACTGAATCTTTTAAAATTTTCATATTAGAAGTTGAAATATTTCCATTTGTATCGCGATAATATACACCGGTAGCAGATGCCGGTAAAATAGTTTTATATGATTTTACAGCTGACAAACTATTTCTGGTATCTTTTTGGAATTCACTTCGTGAAAATGAACCTTTTAGTTTGGCTCCGGAATGTAATATATCAATTGTTTCTTCTATAGCAATATTACCCCAATGAGAAATTTCAATTGTTCGTTCTAATCGGCTGACAATCAAAAATGGTGAATGATTTTCATAATGAATTACCAATTCTTCAGTCGTGAAAGCTAAAAAGAAACAAATTTCATTTCGTTAAAAACTTCTAACAAATTGTCTAATATTACTTACGGGCTATATTTTCATAATTTCCATAACTTATAGTGCTTTCTGACATAGAGACCGGTTTAATTTGAGTATAAGATTCAACATTTCTAGAACTTAAATAAACTGATGTTTCCTGATTTACGGTTTTGTATGGTGAAAAGAAATATAAATTTCCAAAATATCTAACCAGCTGTTTTTCAGATTGAGTTATACTTGCTGGATAAGCTTGTAACATTTTCGTATATACTGCCTCTATATACAGAGTTTGGGTAGCTGCAGGATTTGAAAATGATACTAAATACTCCCAACCATTACTTGTTTTACTTTCTGTTAATTTCAATTCTTTTTTTGATCCATCTTTTGCCGATAAATATGCTAAATGATTTTTCTCGTCTTCAGTTAATACGAAAGTATATGCAGATATTACTCCATTATCAGTACGGCCCAAATTTATTTTATGGTATACCTTAACAAGTTGAGAAGTTAAGTCAATAGTCCTTTCAACTTTTTTATTCTCAATTGCCGTATCAACGGCACAATAAATTCCTGCTATTAAGCACATAAATATTAACCCATGTTTCCACATATTTATACAAATATTTGTGGTAGTTTAATATGATTCAAATTCAGGATTAATATCTATAAAAATTAAGAAAATAAGATGCACACGGTTTACCCGTTTAGATCAGTCAACAGCGCCACTCGTAGTACACGTTATCCCAACAAAATGTCAAATAAGAAGACATTTGACGTGTCAATTGTCAATATTTTTTATCCCAGTAAACATAAAATGACAAAATTTTTTTTTTAGAGTGACCATATATAGAACAAATATTTTTAATGAAATAAAATCTTTAATTAATTTAAATAACTTTTATCATGTCACAAATTTCATCTAATTATAAAAACAAAATAAATATCAAAAAAATATTAAAATCAAAATGAATACAGCTTAAGTATTGAGATTTTAAAATAAAAATTATGAAGAGAAGTGTTGCGTAATTAAATAATTGCCGATTAGTATTAGAATTATGAAAAATTTTAGTTAAAATTTTCAACAATAATTCGAAATAGGATCTGAATATTTTTTAAGAATATTTCGTTCCATCCGCATCAATAAAGTCCAACACACATTACAATACTTAACAAATAATTATTCAAAAATTATCAAGTTAAGATAAAAATATTTAAAATTATTATTGAATTAAAAATATTTGCTTAAATAAAACATTTTATGATTATGAAATTTAAAAAAAAATTAAGCATTAATTTAAATAAATCGTAAATTTAATAACAAATGACAACAATAAATTTTTCCTATAAATTCTTCAAAATAAAATTTGCCCAATTTTATTAGAAACCCATTAAACTTTATTCCTATTAAATTCCGAAAAATGAAAATCGCTGAATTATTTTGCTGATTAATTTTTTTCTGACATATTATTCAAATACATCTTTCCTTCTTTAACTAATTTTTATATGTTGGATTTAAGGTTATGTTTCCGGCAAAAAAAACTATATACATCTCTTTCACTTAGAGATGTAAACAAAAACATTCTAGTTTTTAAAGGAAATTTCTTTTATCGTTTTTTTTATATTTTTTTTTTGTCTGGCTTGGCCCATGCACAATAAAACACAAAAAAAAAAAAATACTAGCGAGGATGTTTTAGTAAGAAATGAGTATAAGTTCAGCAGATTCAATTTTAAAGTACATTATTTGACTTATTAAAATTTTAGTTTGATTGTTGCGAAGCCAAAGCGTGGTGTATTCTTATTAAAGAGTATATATTAGATTACTTACAATATTATTTTAAATTTTTTTTTATGAAAAAGTTTTAATAAATTTTATTTTGAATAATAAATAAACCTAATAACAATAAAGTAGTGAAAAATTAGAAAATAAATTTAATGTAAGATATTATGTTTGAATCATAAAATTATTGATTAATCAAAAGTAATATAAAAAAATACCTTACATACCTAACTATCTATCTATCTACTTAATAATAATCTATTTAATTTTTAATTATATTTTAAATTAAAAATGCATAAAAGATAATTTTTTTTTTGTTTAATGTGATACAAAAATATTTAAATTACTTGAAAAATTAAAATTAATTTTCATTTAAAATTTCATTTTTTTTTTTATTGAAAAGCATCATCCCCCTTTGTCTTTTATTTAAAAAAAAAAAATTTTTTTTAATTTTATTCATTAATACAAGTTTACTTTATTCACTACCACATATGCATTAAATTAATATTATTAAATAAAAAAAAAAAAACCCAAAACGAAATGAATAAAAAAAGGAGGTAGCTATATATATACATACATATATATTTATGAAAGAAAATTTAAATTGGTTTTGGTATAGTAATAGTAGTACTTGGGTGGTAATTTATTTTTTTTTTTTTATTTCATATACAATATTTCGAGTCTGCTTAAAAAAAGGGAATCAAAAGAAAAAGGAATATAAATATACCTATGTGCATATAAATATATTTACATACATGTGTTACATATAATATAAAAAAGTTTATGTATATGCAAAGAGTAGGTATATAGTTTGCGCGGGTAGTTGAATTAAAAAAAAAAAAAAATTATTTAAGTATTATTTCAGGTAGACATCAAAAATGAATAAAAAATTTTAATAAAACATCTGTTGTTAAAGGAGACGATGCACATATGTACATACATATATAAAATATATGTAGGAACATTTTTTTATTCATCTTTTTACTTTTTTTTTTTGTTATTCATATATTATGTACATTAATGTGTACTTCTGTTTCATACATATGAGCACTTATATTCTAATTATTCAGTAGTAGCTTCTCATATAACAAACTTAAAATCTGATAAATTGCATAAGAAAGGAATATCCTTTATTTCATGAACTTTAAACTTGAGGAAAATCACAATATAGTTGTCGAATATAGGTATGTATTGTATTAAATTACTCCTAAGTAATTTAGATAGGTAGGCAACTAAGCCAAAAAGAAAAAAATTGAATTATTTTAAAATTCCATTAAAATTTTACTTTATATTAATTAAAGGCATGCATATACATACCTACATAATTTACTTTTTTGTAAAGCAAAAAATTATAAGAGTCAATGCAATCATTAAATTCAAAAGAGAAAATAAATAAAAATCAATATTTGCCATAAAATTTTTCTAGTAAGATTAAATACAATATAGGTTCTTATTTAAATTGTTCTGTACTGAAATATTATTCTTGCCAATTGATTTATTTTTATCTATATACAAAGTTACTCTATACACTATGTGTTTCGGCAAGACCTGAGATTCTAAATTAAATTTTTTTAGAATGGTATTGTATAAAATAGCCTTTTTTAAAAATTTAATAGAAAGGTAAAGGTAGGTAGATATTTAGCTAGGTATTACCCAAAAACCAAATAAAAAATACTAAAATTTATTTGAATAAATTACAAATTAAATTAATATATTTAAATGGTTTATATGTATATTTCTTATAGAAAATGGAAATAATACCTATAACAACACCAAATATAAAATTACCGGTAACAATTACACCTGTGGTAAATGATGAAATCGAAAAACCAATTAAAAGACAACCAGATTTAACATTTCATTGCATGTGTTGTAATGAAATATTTGAACATCCTAAAACCCTAATAGATCATATGAATAAATTACATTCTGATTTATCTGTAGAACAAGAACAACGGCCAACAACTAGTAATATAAATCAAACAAATGGATTTATTAATGGAAATATAATATATAATGGAGTAGTAGGTGTTAATAAACTTAGTAATGGTTTAATGAAAGTTAATGATGATAATGGGGATGAGGATGATTTCGAAGATGATGATGAAGATGATGATGAGGATGATGATATTTATAGTAGTGGTATTATTGAACCAATATGTGAAATAACTGATTTATCTGAAGAAGAAATACAAAAATTTCATATTAAACAACAGCAAAATAATTTAATTGAATTCAATCAAAATAATATTCAAATAAATAGTGATGCTGAAATGGATACGGACGGAAATTCAGCTGATATTAATCAAATATGGGGCCCAGAAACATCAATGGATAACGATGAAGATGATGATGATGATGACGATGAAGAAAATGAATTAGAAATCGATTTAGATAATGAAGAAAATGATAAAGAAAGTTATTCAAGTAATAGTAATAAAGCTAGTTCACCATCACAATTTATAAATTTCCGTACAAGAAGAGGTAGAAGAAGTTTAGAATATCAAAAGCAAGCTGAATTAAGAAAAGGTGATCCAAGCAGTAAAATTTTTCAATGTTCACAATGTGAAGATTCATTTCCAAATGCTGGTGATTTAGCAAAACACGTTAGATGTCATATTACTAATAAACCATTTATGTGTTCAATATGCGAGAAATCGTTCACACATATTGGATCCTTAAGTACTCATATTAGAATTCATTCTGGTGAAAAGGTATAAAATACTAATAACATATTATATTATTTTTTTTTATTCAAAAATTCAAATTTTTTAGCCTTATAAATGTGAGATATGCACAAAAAGTTTTACGCAATCTTCCAGTTTATTAGTACATATGAGATCTCATTCAGTTCGAAAACCTCACCAATGTACTTTATGCGATAAAGGTATAAATGTTTAGAATAGTTATTTAGTAATGTAATTAATATTGTATTTTAATGTGACCTCAATTTATATTTTAGGTTTTATAAATTCAAGTAGTTTAGTTTTGCATATAAAAGCTCATGCCGAAGGTGAACCATTTGCTTGCAGTGTTTGTGACAAAAGCTTTAAAAATTCCAGTCTTTTATCAGAACATATGTTACTTCATCAAAATGATTCAGGAGTATATAAGTGCGCGATTTGTCGTGATATATTCAAAGGAAGCGCTGAATTAGTGCAGCATATGAAAATTCATATGGGCGAAAAACCTTTCCAATGTTCCATTTGTGAAAAATCATTCACCCAACCTGGTTTGTTTTACAATTTTTTTTTTTTTTTATTATGTATTATATGTGTAACTTTTTTCTCATCTTATAGGTTCATTAAACACTCACATAAGAATTCACTCTGGTGAAAAAGTGAGTAATTTTTTTTATTTTTAATAAAAATCAAAGAAATAACAATGAAGAAATCTATTAATTTTACTTATTTTTTTAGCCATATAAATGTGAAATTTGTAACAAATCATTTACACAAGCATCTAGTCTATCAGTTCATATGAAAATTCATACAAATGAAAGAGGTTTTCCATGTAATGTTTGTGGTAAAACCTATAGTCAACAAGCATATTTAAAAAAGCATATGGAAGGTCATTTGCAAGGAGCAAACATTAATCAACCTTTGTCTTGTATTGTTTGTGGTAGTCTATTTAAAAATGCATTTGCTCTAGCTCAACATGTTACACAAGTTCATACAGATTTACTGCAGACGCTTAAAAATTTGCAAAATTTAAAATCTGAATAATCTTTCAAAATTTATTTTTATGGATAAAATTATTATTACTACTTCCAATTTGATCAATCATACGTA
Organism: Condylostylus longicornis; assembly: GCF_029603195.1. NCBI lineage: Eukaryota > Metazoa > Arthropoda > Insecta > Diptera > Dolichopodidae > Condylostylus > Condylostylus longicornis. The sequence continues at coordinate 4,309,258 of NW_026578000.1, forward strand.
TATATTTTTGTAAAACAAAAAATTATTGATTTTCCATTTTTTTTATATTTGTTTTACTATCTGAAAATAATAATTGTTAACATAATTTGCTCTTATGATGGTTGATACAAAAAAAAATGCTTACTTATAAATTTATTTAGAATTTAAGTACATTCTCATAATTCAAAACCTTACCCTATCCCAAATACAAATATAAAAAAAAATTAATTTAAGTAATATTGTAAAAAAAAAAAATATTTTTATTGCATGTATGTACATATAATTTCGATTCTAATTCATAAGTTTCAAAGGTAATTATACTTAATGTCTCGAAAAGAAAGTTTAAAATTGAAAACAGTATTTTTTATCAGTATTTCTGGTAAACTAAAACCATTATCGAAATATATTTAATATATCGTTTTAAATAATACATATTTAAAATTGATATCATTTATGTTATTTGAAAAAAAATTAAGAAAAAAACTCATAAGAAATTCTATTCATAAACTAAGTATTTTTAATAAATTTTTTGTCTGAATTAAGCTTGGTAACTAAGAAAAAAATTATCTAATAACCATAAAAAAGAACAAATTTCAGTTTTGCTACATTTATAAAATTCGATGTTGAGATATGACAATTTATATATTATTTATACTAATTATCATTGTCAATTTTTAACAATTTTATTGATAAAATTTTAACAATAAAATTATCATTTCGAATCATTTATTCCTAATTATTCGATTGACAAACATTTTAATAATAAATATAAAAAAAGCTATAAAAAGTTAATTGTTTTTAATAAGCTATTGTTAAATTTATATAGGCTCTAATCATTGCCATATTACCAACAATTTCTTCATCCGAAAAATCGTTTCACTTTAAATTATTTTACGATTAGCCTATATGAATGCTTTCACTTCTCCGGTTTTTTCTTTTCAATTAAAACGAATATTAATAAAAAAATTTGTAATTGCGACTAAACATTTTACAATTAGCAATAAAAAGTTGCCAGTAGTTGACAATGGTATTAAGAATTAGTCAATTTTATTGACAACAGTAATTAGCTTACATTACTAATGATAAAAATTGTCAAATTTATTTATAAATTCTTTTTAATATTTCTTAAATATTTTTATTTTATTACTTTATGTTATTTGATTAATTCAGAAAAAAAAATGTATAATTAGATAAGCAAAGTACATAATATATTTTTTAAGTGAAATACATACATTAATATTATATAATTATATATTTAACAGGAAAATTAAAAAATATTTAAATTAAATGGTTGCATTCATTTATGTATGTTTTCTAAGTTTTTAAAAACAAATATTTTGTATGGATTTTATAACTAAACATAATTTTCAAATTATAAATAAATATTTTAATTTATCAAACTAATTTTTTTTTGTGTTATATTATATATAAATTATTTTTTTATTATTTTATATTTTTTCACTTAGATATGTTTATTTTAAACGAAAATTTTTCAAATAATGTGCCTAAGATTTCTTGCATACTTAAAAAAATATTGTTATTAAAACAATTACATATATCCGTTTCGATATTTATTAAATTATAATATTATTTTATGTATGCAATAAATTTAATCTCTTTTATATCATTTGGCCATTTTTGATTATTTATATTTTTTGCAAAAAATTATAATCTTTTGCCGAAAGAATAATCAAAAATCGATTGATCCATACTTTTATTTATTAAATAAATTCAGTAAATAAAGCGTTTGATTTTGAAATAAAACAAAATTATAATTTTATACATACATAAATAATAATAATAATAATAAAAAGAAAAATCAAATTGTATTCAATTATTTATACCAAAATGAACTTAATAGAATTACAAAACAAAAATAAAAACGGAAATATTTATTGATTAAAAAAGTTAATATAAAATTTATTTTTTGAACAAAAACAATAGAAACTGTATTTACTGTATTCAAATATTATACACAAAAAAAATAAAATACATTATATTATATATATTTAATATTATACATTGAAATATTTTACTCAATAAAATAAAAAAATCCAATTTATTTGGAAATATGTAGCTTTAATGGAATCTACCAGTTTGCAACCGAAATTATATATAAATATCATAAAGTTTTTAAAAATAATATCATTTTATTTAAAAAAAATTTTATGTTTTTTATTAATGTTATAGAAATTCTATTCCTTGTAAAAGTAAAAATTTATTATTTTGTTTTATTTTACAAAAATATTGTAAAAAAAAAAAAAAAAAAACTAAAATTAAAAATATTTTTTTTTTTAATTGTATAAAATTTAACTTAAACAGCAGTCTATATAATGAAAATTCTTAAATTTGCAAAATTTAAATATTTAAATATCTCAATTTTTTATGAAAAAATTAAAATAATAAATACTTGCGAAATAATGAATTTAATGAATTTTTTAAAGGATTGAATCATTAGTTCGTAGAATAAGAAAAAAAAAATTGAAAATTAAAAACTATGATTATACTTCATTTATTAATTAATTTTAAAATTAAAAATTCATAATTTCGATTAATTTTATAAAGAAAAAGAAAATAAATTGATCAAATAATTAAGACTGAAGCTTGAATTTTTTTTTTCAATTAATTAAATACTTTTATTATTAATTCAATTTTTAAATATTTTCATTGTAAAATTTTTCATTAGTTAAAAATTTAATATTTCTTTCAGTATTTTATTTTTCTAAAAGTTTTTTTTCTAAAATAATAATGTATAAGAATAACATATATGTATAAAAATTGATTAAATTTTAAAATTAATTTTAAATGAAGAACTTGAGACAATGCTGTGAAAAAAATTTAATAATAATATTTAAAATTCCATTATAAGTTAATTATTTATAGAGAAATCATGAAAAAGAAAAAAAAACGCTGTTGGTAATGATGACAACTAACAAGGAAATCTATAAGACTTTAACGAAATTAATTAATCTGATTTGAAGTATGTGTAACGTTTACTCCTTAAATATAAAGGATCTCTACATCAAAAAAATAAAAACAAAAGCATGTACCAATTTCCATTTATTGTTAAGCCATAAGTTAATTCTCACAAGTCTAATTAATTTAAAGATCTTATTAAAAGTAAAATGCATTTACAATAATTAATTATTAAAAAATTTGCAATATACCAACAAAATAAAATAAAAAGTCAGAACAATAATACTCAAATTTCTCCAAAAAAGCAAAAAAAAAAAAAAAAAAAAACAAATTGTATTTTTGTAATTCTTAAGTATTATATATATATATATTATAATAAACAATAAAACAAAGAACAACATAGTTTAAGCTAAAAAGAGTTAATGATATATTTGCAAATGTATATTATTAAAACAGAAAACATAAATGTAAATATTTCAAAAAAAAAAAAAAAAGTAAAAAATTGTTTTTTTTTTTTCATTACTTTATTTTTTTAACATAAGGTGAATACAACAACGTCACATGTAATTGCATTGTAAACTGCTCTGCTTTTTGCTTTTACAGAATGTAAAGCTTTAATTACTCTGCAGTTTGCAATAATATGTGACACTATGCTGTTGCATCTAACATTATACAATTACATTTCACATTATGCAATTGCATTATCAATCACAACTACATTTATATTCTAAATTCAGTCTTTTTCGAAATATCAACTTACCCCCAAAAACCTTCAATATCAAATTGAATCAATAATAATTATATTTTCTATACATTTTATAAAAAACGATATGCGCAATATGAAAAATTCTCTTGAAAATCCACTTTTATTAAACTAAAAATTGGAAATTGAATTAAAGAAAAAATAGCGAGGTAAACTATTAACGTCCTAAGTATTAAGAGGTCTAATTGTGTATTTTGCTTTTCCATCTCACTTTTCTTTCAAAATTTTCCATTCACTTTCAAATCAAAATTCTTTGCTTTCCTAATGGATAGTTCGTCATTTTTCCAATAAGATTACTAAATTTTTCAATTGGATTCTTGCGTTTGTTCTAAAATTGCCGACTGAACCTCTCTAAAACAAAATGAATAAATTTTGTATATATTTTACGCAATAAATCTCTTCAGTCGAAAATTACATTATACAAACATAAAATAATTACTGTTTCTTCTCACTTGGCGAGTAAAATAAAGAGATAGATGGTCCGGCTTTTAGAAAATCAAAATCTTGAATATACGATCAGTTGGAAATTTTTAAATTAAATTGTTTCTCCTATTTGGAGATAGAATTACTTATAGAAGAGGAAAAATTAAAGGGATTACTCCGTATTTGATGAAAGAAAAAATTATTTATAATTATTTACTTTCCTAAAAAAGAGTTTGACTTAATATTATTGGTGCAACTGAAATCGGAGAGTCGCATTGATTTACTATTTGGATATTTATAATTTTTTTAAAATTAAGAAATAAAATATCTTCAATCAATTATGCATACTTACCATAATGAAATTAATCTGCTTATTGATCCACTGCTCCGGTTCATTATTCAAATCTCTGTAAAGACTAGGAAAAAGTAATTAATCTTCTTAGAACCAGGAAATGTATTGTTTCAATTCCTGTTGAAAAACACTTCTGTAAATTGTTTTTTTGCTGTATTTGGAACGGTTTGGAAGGAATAATGGGATTTATTCTTTTTAATGTAAAATTAAGAATAAAATAATTACAATTGGTTGAGTTCGAAAAATAGTTACAACTTTTTTAAAGGTTTATAAAATTTTAATTTTTGATTAAATTAAGCATGTAAGCTTTAAGAAAAATAACATTTAAAACAACATCAGCATAAAAAAGATCTTCTAGTATCCATGAACGAGAAGAAATCAACAGAAAAACATATTCTAAAAAATTTGAATTTATTGCGATGAACCAAGAATGTTGGTTTGGGAACCAAAAAGAACACATCTTGAAATGTTTTTATTATATCATACTTCCAAATTCTTACTTAGTTTTTATTTACTTATATGTATAATATATTATTTATTTATGTTGGTAGGACTTATTTTTATGAATTTCTAGATAATACAATTTATTACGGATATTTCACCGCAATATCAATGATAATTTCTTTTATTTACAAAACTACAAAAGAAAAAAAGTATGTATGTGTATTTTTTTATTTTTTTTTAAATTAAAATCTTCTATTATTTCTATTATTCCGGTTTTGGTTGCGATTGCTATTCATTCTGCTTCCACTACCTCTTCGATCTCTATCGCGGCCATAATTACTATCATCATTACTATTACTATTAAAATTGTCAAATCGATCAGTTTTATCATTAATATCGCTAAATCTTGAAGGCCGGCCCCTGCCACCATTATTTCCATTGTTAGAATTAAAATTTCTATCAAAATTGTCCGAATTGCCAGTGAAATTCCCGCTTCCAAAATTTCCACCAGTATTACCAAATATGTTGTTTCCTTGTATAAATGATTGAAAACCATTGGGTTTTTGATCCCAAGGCGCACGCTCATCATCATCATCATCTTCATCATCAAAACGAAAATCTTTATCGCGGGGTGATATTTTGGATTTGAACTCTTCTGGTTCTGGTACCTTAATGTTCAGTAATGACGGTATAAATGGTTTTTGTTGCTGTTGTTGTTGCTGTTGTTGCTGCTGCTGCTGTTGAAGTAATTGCTGTTGTTGATACTGCTGTTGAATTTGCTGAAGCTGTAAAAGTTGCTGCGGCTGTAATCCTGTAATGTTTCTCAAATCGCTATCATGACCGTATACCATTTGTGCATTATGATTTCGTATTGGCACAGCATCACTAAAACGCGATTTTTTTCGCCGTGGTTCTGAAGTTGTATTTGAAACCTCTTCAGAATTTGTATTACGAACTTCTTCTACAGGTGGGAGTACATCTGCTAATTCTTCTATTTCACCAGAACTAATGTATCTATTTAGCGAATCAGGACCGGCTAATATTGCTGTTTGCAAATTACTACCCGGCAGAACTGGAACAACTTTTCCATATACTATTATAGCTGTTGGAGAAAGTTTTTCTAGTGGGACGGCACCAGGAGCTTTTTCAGCTAACTGTGTAATAACTTCTTTAATTTCTTTTGATGCATTTTCTTCATTGTCTTCTATTCTATTTCCTGTATCGTTCCATTGAGCTTGAAAGTTTCTTGGAATAGGTTTACTATAAGGTACTTTCTTTTCTTTTTTATCTTCTATAGCGCTTGTATCTAATTCAAGGCCTGGAATTGAACCCTTATCCGCTATTAAACTTTCAGTAAATTCAACTTTGTCTTCTGGTCCCATACCAGGAATTACAAGATTTTCGTCTAAAATTAAAGCGTAGAAAAATTAAAATTTGTTTCTTAAACTTTTGTTTTATTTTACTTACCTAAATCACATTCATCTAACCCAGCTAAACTAGCTGGTAATGTATTTAAGTTGTATTTATCTCTCATGAAATCGCCAGGTCTATTTCTTGTCCAAAATTTAATAGTGTGATCATTTGAACCAGAACATAAAATATGACCTAACGGATGCCAAGCTAATGTCCACACAATACTTTCATGTGCATTTTCAATATTACCAATTTCTTTGTCAGTCCTATTATTTAAAAATATTTTCGTTGTTATAAAAAATACAAAATTTCCAAATGATTTCTTTTTTACCCGACATTCCAGAATAAAATTGAACCATCAGAGCCACCTGAAGAAAATAGACCCTCATGAATTGGATGCCAACTAACTGAACTCGCCTCTTTTTTATGACCGCGAAAAACTTGTACTTCTTCTCTTAAATTTCTTAAATCAAATAGTTTCAATAAATGATCCCTTGATGCAGTTATTAACCAATTTCCATTATCATTCCATTTCAGATCCATTACAGTCGATTTATGAGCATGACTAAAAATAAAACAAAAAGAAAAGAAATATAGTTTGAATAATTTTCGGGGACATATTTTAAATTTTACAGGGTTGCCAAAGCACTTCCACTTTTTGGATCCCAAAGTTTTATTGGCTGTTGGTTGTCTTTGCTTCCAGAGACTATTAACGATTTTTGTGGATGCCAGTGAACGCATTTTACATCTGCACCATGGCCTTTAAATTTTTTGAAAGAATAACAAAAAAGTTTAAAGAAAAAATATTGTTTTTCTACCTCTTAATACTCTCTCCTCTTGACATCGTAAAAAATCCCAAACACGTAATGTACCGTCATCACTGCAACTTACAAATTTACAATCCGTTGGACTAAAACTGTAAAGAATTATTCAAATATGTACCTTGTTTTAAAAATGAATGAATGAGTTATTCAAAAACAAGGATAATTATTACAATTTTTATAATGATTCCCAAGCCAAGACTAAACAACAAAATGTAGTACATTAAGACCAAATAACTTCCCAAAATCGTTTTGGAATTAAAATTGAATTCAATGAGAATTGAAATATCAATTCTACAAATTTATAAAACCAATTTAGTAGGTTCTTACAATAAATTTATGGGAAATTTAAGAAACGTAATATAAAATTTATTTTTGTAATTTGTATTAAACTTATTTTATGTATTTACATTTTGCTCTAAAATAAAGACAAGGGTGTAGCTTTCGAATAACTTAATTTAATATTTTGTTGATCTTGGGTTTTAAGTGAAAATTTGTTACACATATTTCTGATTCATGTTTAAAAGGCAGTGTTAGAAATTCTGTTTTTTACAATTCAATTTATTTTAAAATTTATTTTAAATTAAAAAGATTTTATTTGTAATTAGTTTACATGCACAAAAATGTTGAATGTTGGAAAACCGAGAAAATTAATTAAAAGTCACGTAACCAGGCAGCTACATCTGTTTTTATTTTAAAAAGAAAATGAACGAAAAATTAAATATAAAAATAAAAAAAAAAATATTTTTTTTTTATTAAACCTTTTTTTGTCTGGGCTGTCGTCATCAAAAATGTTATTGATTATTTGAAGAATTTAAATATAAAAATATTTTTAAATAAAATGTTAATGAAGTACTTACTAGCTCATAATGACTTTAGGTAGAAATTAAAAAAAAATAATAATAATGAATCAAGTAAAACAACAATCAACCACATTGAATTTATTTTATTTTTTTTTCTTTTATTTTTAATATTTTACATAAAAACATGTTTTATAATTTTGTCCCTCATATGCTTGTCAAATGATCAATATTCCAAAAAGTGTACTCTTTTGTGAACTCTTTCAGGACCCACAAATAGTTGAAAAGTATTTTAATATTCTACAAATTTTCTTTACGAATTCGGGCAATAAATAATATTGTAAAGTAGGAAATGCGAAATGAAATACTTTATTTGAGTGAAAATAAGTGATTTTATTGAAAAATTATTTTTATGGTTGACAAAGTTTCAATATACATTATTTATTTTAACTTTAAAAATATCACAGTAAATATTTTACTTAGGAAATTGTATTTATTTGTTTTCATAATTTTATATATGTAAGTATAAACAAAAAATATTTTAAATCATAGAAATCTGAAAATCGAAGTTTTCAAAGATTTTTGGGCAGGGTTGAATTTTATTTTATTTATTTAAATCATATCAGACCAGGTTTAAAAATTGTTAAGGCAAAGAAATCATTTATTTATTTTATTTTATATCCTTAACAATTTCATTCTAAAATTTAAATACTATTTGAACGATTTTTTGTTTATTTTATTTTCGTCAAGGGCTTAATGTTTTATTTTGTATTTTATTTATTTTGTTATGAGAATTTCAAATATGTTTTAATTTTTATGCATTTTAAATAAATATAAATATAATAATATAATAATAACAATATATATTTAGATGTTTGTATGCTGTACCTTATTCCTCTAATAGGTTCCTTATGGGCTTGATACATTTTTACATTATTCATGTTTGACTGCCAATATTTTACATAACCAGCATGATCACCTGTAATCATCCAACTATCATTATGGGACCAAACCATCGTCCTTACAGGAACATCATGAGCCTTTATTTACAAACAAATAAATTAGAAAAACAAAAATAAAACATAAAAGTAAAGTTGTAGAATAAACTTACTATGTAAATACATATTTTTTAAAATAAGAAGACACTTTATTTAATTAAAATAGACAATGAGGAAATATATGTATATTTATTTATTGTAAAGTACATATATGCACATTTCTAAAGTTACCTGCAAAATTGTCTCGAAATTAAATGTAAGGCCATTCCACAAAGTAAATTCACCAGAGCTAGCCCCTGTCACTAAACGCCGTCCTTCTGGAGTCCAAGCTAATGTAAAAATTGGACATCGCATTTTGTTGGTGGCAGTTTTAACAAATTTTGTTGTTACTGAATTAGCAGGATTATCTAAATAACTAGGTGGTGGCAATAGTTCTGGAATATATATATTTTCTGGTTGCAATGCATGTCTATCACGATAATCTCTCTGCCATAATCGATTCTGTTAGTTTTGAATACATTTATTTTTAGAGAAAACATAAATTTTTTTTTTAATTTTAATTAATTAAATATTATTATAGTTATTGCAACGTGGTTATTAGTATTTAATATTCTATTTTGAAAATATAAGATTTACCTCTAATTCTTTAACAATAGATGCGTTATAATCTACAGTTTTTCGCATAACACTCTTTCTTAAACGTTTCCCATCGAAATCATCCACTGTAATACCACCAGGTCCTCTACCAAAGTTGAAAGGTTTAAAAAATGGGTGCCCTGGTTTGCCAGCACCAAAATGATGCCCACCATAATGATGATGATGAGATCTGAATGGCTTATCACTAATTGATATATTGTTGTTTTGGGAATTGAAATTTGACTGCTGTTGTGCAACTTCCATTTTATTGTACTTTTTGATTTCTTAAATCTGTAATTTCTACTTTTCTTTTTTTGGATAATTTAAATTACTTTGCAATTTGCAAGTTTTTGCAACGCCATTATACTTCTAATATATTGGAAAATATTTTTTTTCTTAACCCTTTTTTCTTTGAATTCTTATATTCTATTATTAAAATGTATTTTATTAGAAATTTAGCTTAATTTCACACTATATTTTATTTTAAAAGTTAATAAAATAATCCTTTTAATTTTCTTAAATTAGAACAGCAAAAATAACTTCTAAAAATTTTCTTTTTCGTTTGTTAGTGTTGCCATACTTTAAATAAGTGAAAACATGCAATCATCATTTGACTTGTCATTGTTAATTTCACTTGTTTATAATTTATTAGTTGCCATTTTTCATATTAATTTATTGAAAATGTTGTATGTACATAGTTAGGAATCAAATAACAAATTCTATAATCGTATCAAAGATTAAATAATTCTTTAATAATAAAATAAATTTAGCCCAAAAATAAATTTAGTGTTGAATTAAAGGCACACTCAGTCGCTATTCTTGCCAGAAAATGAAAGAGCTGAATTTTCTACACAAACATGCTTTCTTTTTCTTACATGGACTTTAATTATTTATGTCAACTGTCAATTGTCGCATGCCACATAAATTTCAAGGATGGGTTAAAATACATAATTTTACAAAATTTAATTAATTTTACAAAAAAAAAAATTCTAATATACAATTTTCGTATATATCTGTTTCTAAATTTACCCTGTTAGAAAAAGTTTTCAAGAAAACGTTTCAAGAGTTTATATTATTCGCCATGTTGATACGTTTATATCATACTTATATCATATTTCTAGCGCTTTTAACTATAAAAAAAAATTTAAAATTAGAATTTTTAATTAGATTTGTCGTTTCTTCCATACGAATTCTCATTTCTTCACTTAAATTTTACTAGGTACACTAAGCTTTGTTTTCCTCAGTGAATAAAGAAATTTTCCGTATTTTGCGGGAATAGGTTTATTTAAGGAAATTTTTACATTATTTCTTTTTTTTAAATTTTTTATACAAATTCTCTTTATTTACCTCAATTTCCTTTGCATACAATGACTATGGGGAGCTGGTCACCTAGACAAACAAAACTTGTTGACATGTTTTTGCGCAATTTTTGACATTACTTGAGTGAGCCAATGTTTTGTTTATTGGATTCGAGGAAGGCAATATATTTTTAACTTAATTTTGAAGAGTAAATTGTTTTTTTATTTTGAAATGAGTAAAACACGAGGATCAATTAAATCAGAAATAAAAAGTTTTACAGCTACAAAGTTAGAAGAGGAACCAGTGAAAGTTTTTTTAATACACAGGGATTTATTTGAAGGACCAGAAGATCTCGCTGAAATAGAATTTTTAAAATTGAGGAATCCTGGAACAGAAAAACTTTCATATTATGCATTAGATTCAGCTCATAAACAATTTTATCAATTAATGCAATTCAATCAGCCTAATCGAAGTTTTTTTATTGATGACTTTGTCAGCTCTGACGGGAAGGTTTATATTACGCAGCCTTTAGATATCAAGTTTTTATTCTTGTATTATATTCGAAAATACGCTAGTAATAAAGCTATTGCTATTGATCAAATCTACGATGCAGAAAGCAGTGTTACGGTTGAAATTTTATCAAAATACGCAAATAAAGAAGAATTAGAAAAAATTTGTGACATCAAGGAATATTCAAATGATTTATTTTTTGTTAAGTATAATCAAATCAAATCCTTGGCATGGTTATCGTTAGTGACTAAGAAAATTGTAGATAATTTAAAAAAAGCGAAAATAAATACAGGTGGAGCGGGAGCTCAATCAGCTAACTATGAAAAATCTAGCTTTTTGGATGAAAATGTAAGTGAAGATAAAATATTGACATATGCATGGGGCGTGATTGGAACATTTTTAACGGAAGATTTACATTTAGAACTAGCAAATTACATGAAAGTAACTATACCAGCACCGAAATCAGTTATAGAAGAACCCAAAAAACAAAGTGGAAAAAGGAAGCCTCTGGAAGAAGTTGATGATGAAATAAATAATAAAAAATTAAAAATGGAAGTAGTAATTTCCTCCCCAGAACAGAATACTCAGAAAGTTAAGGAAAAATTACCGACAATGAAAGAAAAGCAATTGGCTAAAGCAGCATCTGGAACAAAGAGTATAATGTCATTTTTCAAAAAGTAATTAATTTTACACATATTATGAAATTATAAGGCATTTAATTAATATGATAAAAATCAAACAATTATTTTAGAAGAAATTTTATATAAGTTATTTTTTATTTTTATTGCTATAATCAAAAAATTATATATTTCAGTTTAGTTAGTACTATACTTTTTTAAATTAAATATTAATTTTTTATAAATTAATTCAATTTGATAATTGGGAAGTATCTATGATGTGAAAAGTCAAAGTCTGGTTGAGATTTAGAATCTTTTTTATGTCCATTGGCAAGCAAACTGGTTACAACAAAATTAACCTTTGCAACTTGTATCAACTGAAGCATCTAAAAGTAGGAATATCAAAAAAATTTATAAAGCAGATATATAAAATGATAAAAATACTTCTTGGTCCGGATTTTGAATTGATTCTAAGCACTTTCTAGCCTGATGAAAATGATTTGTGGCAGCTTTATACAATTCGGTCGAGCTTAGTCTTAAAAGACAAGTTTTCATTTTGTAAAATTCACAATAGGGTATTGGTGGCGGACTTGTCAAATTTGCAAATGGTGCAAAACGATGACTAAATCGAATTGATTCGTTATCAAATTTGGACATAGGATGACGAATCCTCTCATCTTTGGTAAATCCTGCCATTGTCTTAAAATAGAGAAATGTTATGGGGGAATATACAGTTAAATAAATTTTTCTTACTTTGTAATAACCACCACATAAATTTTGCAAAGCGTGATTGTAATCGATTTCAACTTTAAAAGTTTTTTGCTGTTTCTTTTTCTTTGGCTTTGATTTTCTCTGTTTAGACCCTTTGTTATTTAATTGTTCTTGAAGATGCTCTTGTTCAGTTAAAATACAGTCAGCACGTGTTAAAGCCGAAATAATGAAACCAAAAAGAAATTCAAATAAATACCTGAAATAATTTAAAATGTTTAAATATTGTCTAAATTAATTTTTGATATGAATATTACCAAAAAATGTACAAATATTCGTGAACACTGTATAATTCTAATTCGAAACCTGACAGCAAATATAAAGACATTGCACGTAAACAGTGATATAATGTCCATGTACCAAAAAATGCAATGTGCTGACCCGCAGCTTCAGTTTTCGTAGCAAGTACATTTAAATAAGAGTCAACTCGTCCAGCCTAAAAAAAATTCTCTATTTACTTGTAAATAAAATTAAGCTGGAAAACTTTACTTCATCTTGTAAATTGGCGAATCCTTCCTGAATAAGTCTAGCTAATTTATCTCTTTGCCTCGCTCTATTATACCCACATATTTGCAAAAAGTACATAAAAGGATGCATATTACAGTAGCTGAAAAATGCATCAACGCAGCTTTTTGCTTGAGGATGTAGCGCAAGGGGATTTTTAGCCATAAGCACCGGTGGAGCTATAAAGTTTTTTACAGATTCTTTTAAACAATCTTCAAATGGTATTACACCTAAAATTTTCCTGTTATTTAAAAATAAAATTTGTAAAACACTGCGAGAAAGAAGACAGTGATCAGATCGTTTACTAAAATCTATGAAGAAATTCTAAAAGCAAATTCAAAAATTATTACATACTTCATTTTTGATATTTAAAAATTGAAATACCAAAGCAGAGTGGTAGTCTCTTAAATGAACAACCTTACACGCAAATTTTAGACGTTGAAATAATTCTTCAAGAAATTGATAACTAGATAAACGATCTTTAATTTCCGCACTTCTAGGAAATGTCGGAGGTAAATTTCTTTGATTAACTCTAGGTGAAAATCCCATTGGATTGGGAGCCTCCGCTAAAAGTACATTGAAAATTCAAAATAATATATGTTTAAAAATATTTTCTCACAATTTGGATCCGGTTGTGTTCCTTTGTCTACTGTTTTCTTAATATAGGGAAGTAAATCTAATCCTGCACTTAAATTTCTCTGTATTTCAGCTATTTCATTTTCAGTTGGAGCTGCATCCCTTCTCGGCCAAAACAAGTGTAATGACTGAAACAAATGACGCATAAGTCTTAAACGATTAATAATGGCTATTGTATCATCAGGTTGTGCTTCAATTTTTGATTTTTTAACAAGTTCTTCTTCAGCTTCTCTTATCATAGAAACTACTTTGGGGACTGATAGGTGATCACAAAAATTATAGCTTGATGCTCTAAATAATTGAAAATCTTCTTCTTCATTAACATTGCTTTCGAGAATGAAGTCTTTAATCGTATTTACAATGCGCCTAATAGCTGTACAAAATGTTTTCAATGATTTGTCTTCTATTGAGTCTGGTGAATGCAAATATAAACATGTGAATAGTATTTGATCTAAAGAATGACCTTCTAGCCACGCCACCAAACAAGCATACAATGAGTCAAAAAGCCCAATAAGCTCACTATTATCAAGATCTGATAACTTTAAAATACCAGCCTTAAATTATTTTCAATAAATTTTTAAATATCAATAAGAATATAATTATTCCAAAAATTTACTTGAACAGCCGTTTCGAAAGTATGTGGCGGAGGTTCATTTTTACTAAAGCCCATTCCAACATCCATTTTCGGATCCATCATTTCAATAGCAGACATAGCCTCAAACAATCCAAATACTTCATCGTGAACTAATTCACCAAGAGAAAGTTCTAAAAAATCACGTTTTAATAAAACTCTAAATTAAATATTTAAAATTACCGGCACAGGCATTAAAAAAATCATCTGTAATTCTTTTCCATTCATATTCTGGGTAGAATTTTCCTCCAGGATTTGAATCTACTTCGTCTTGATCTTGATCTTGTTTTTCTTCCTCTTTTTCTTGGTCGTAGTTCTGGTCGTCAGGTGGCGATTCGTTCCTTTCAATTAATTTAATATCATGTTCGTGATCCGACAAATATTGCGGCTCCCCAACATTTTCCATTATATATTAAAATATACTAAAATAATTCTAATTTTTATTTCCTATAAAAATATTCACAAATAAATTTTCACGACTAAAATTTTCTTAAAATGACAACCCACATGACAACTGACATCCCTTATGGGTATAGTTTATAAATTGGTGACAACTGTCATATTTAAGTATGTCAGTGACACTTTGACTCCTACCTCATCTGAGAATGAATAATACCAAGCGGAAAATATTATAACCAAATATTAACGATAAAACGGCAGTTTTTTTTATATAAGTAATTTATAATAATTTTTTATAGACGTTCGCTCTGCTCAAAAGCTTTTTGTGCAAGGGGAATGAAGCGTATGTTATAATGTTATAATATATAAATAATATATTACAGAACCATCTTTTTTCAAAAGATTTCTTTTTCGAGTTAAGAAAAAAACGAAATCTGGCGTATTAGGACTATCAAGATTTTCATATATTTTTCAGACTTTGTTCATAAATATATAAATTTCACTTTCTTATAATGTTCCTTTAAAAACTCAATTTCTCATTTCAATGCTAATTTTTGTAGAAAATAAAATGTAATATGTTTATAAATTCTATATTATAAAGGATAAATTATGGTAAATAAAAGAAATAAGTTAAATATTAATTTTTCAAATTTAAAACGATTGCATAAAGTAGTTCTCTTTAAAATCTATAGTCATTTTTATCATTTTTTTAAGTAGAAACTACAGAGAATTTATCATACGCTTTAGGTTTGAAATCTAACCCTAATTTTGGCTATTTATAATTAGTAAGCTCAAATACAATTTTTTTTATAACGTTATAATTACGACGTTCAAGGAGGTGCGCATTTAAGCAGTTGTAATTATTTTCGGCTTTTATCAATAACTAAAAAACATATTTGTAAATTATAATTTAGTTGTTAATTTTTTTTACTTAGATTTGTAAAAGATGTGAACGCAGTAAAATATTCGGGCCTGACAAATTAAGTGTATGGAAAAAAGGCGGTATTTTTTTGACATTTTAATCAGTGACGTTTGTATTTTGATTTTAAAAACAAATATAACATTGAATAAAAATGAAAAATAAATAAAAATTTTATAAATAAAATAGAAAAGTAGTTGGGATATTAAGTACAACTAACAGAAAAGTAGTTTGACATATTTTTAAATTTACCAAAAAAAAATCAAACAAAAAATGGATCAGTTTCCTACCGAGGAAGAAGAATTTGAATTAATGTATCAAGATGAAATGGAATTACTCGAAGAAAGTAATTGTTTTTAATTTTGTTATAAATTTTTTTTTGAAAAAAAAAAAGGTCGAAATAGTTTTTAATCACACACAAAATTTTTAGTCCACGATGAAGAAGTCTTAAATATTGATAAAACCCAGCAGCATCCTCAATCCAATAATTTTGCACCTAATACTTCAGTTCAATTGAATCAAACCCAAGAAAGTTTACTAAAGAGTCCACAACTTTCGCAAATATCATTTGGAAGTGCGAAAAACTCTAACAAGTTAGTTAATGTAAATAGGAAACTTTTTAATTCATCAATAAATTGTGAAGCCGCTAGAGTATCTTCCACTCCTATTGGGAGAACAGAAACCCATAGAAATCAAAATGACAAATTTGCTCCATCAACGTCAATTATTGTTGAAGAGGAAAATGGTGAGCCAATGGATGTATTTCAGGAAATTCAAAATGTTGGTTTAAAAAAGAGACGTCGCTTAGAAGATTTATTTGGTGATATTCATGATATTGAGCGAGAAGAATATGAGGATCCTGAGGTAAAAAAATTTAAAATCGAAGAAGAAAGGGATATGGAAATGATATCTAAAATTCTGGAAGCAAGAAAAAGGTGCAGAGAAATAAAAAATCCTTTGAAAAAAGACAGCGTAGATAGACTAAACGCTTTACATGAATTTAAGAAGAAAAATTTGTCTTATACAATACCAAAGTACGTATCGTTTTCCTATTAGAATCAATTAATACATATTTAAGGTGGGCTTTTAATAATTCATTATAATTTTGTTTTTAAATATTATTTCAGTTGGCCCTGTATAACCGTTGTAAAAAATGATTTAGAACGTATTTATGTAAGAATGCACTCTGAGGATTATGAAGCAAAGGAGATTGACGAAATAAATGTTTTTACAAAAGGATACCGTGGTTTATTAGGTGAATCGAAGGAAGAAATTTGGAATATAGCCAGAGAATTGGTATATTTATTATTTAAATCCTATTTGTTGTTCACATATTTTGCTTTTTTAGACATTAAAACGTATGACTGCAAGCGCTGGAAATTGTTCTAATGAACAAAATGGAAATATCGTTGAATATTCAGAGCATTCCTTATTAAATGATCAATGTTTATGGGTAGATAAATACCGCCCGAAAAAATATTTAGATTTGCTATCTGACGAAACAACTAATCGTAGTCTTTTATATTGGCTTAAGATGTGGGATAAAGTAGTTTTTGGAAGGTAAATTTTTCTAATTAATATTGTTACAAGAAATAAGAAGCTAGCTAATATTTAGAGAGTTCGGTAAGAAGGCTTTAAATGGAAAGTTTGAGGGTCAGCAACTTAATAGTTTCAATAAGAGAACGGGAAAGTTTGAATCTACAGGTGGATGGAATAGAAAAACAAAACAAAATTTAAACATAAATTTGGATAGCCATGGAAGACCAATGCAAAAGGTAGCATTACTTTGTGGTCCGCCAGGCTTAGGGAAAACTACCTTAGCTCATACTATTGCTCGTCATGCCGGATACTGTGTGAGAGAGTTGAACGCATCAGACGATCGGAGCCCGGAAGCTTTTCGTTTAGCGTTAGAAAACGGCACACAGATGACTTCAGTTTTAAACGAAGACAAAAGACCCAATTGCATAATTCTTGGTATTTTGATTTATTAAATGATTTTGTAAATTTAAATTGAGATGTATTTTTACAGATGAAATTGATGGAGCACCTTCTCAATCTATAGATTTTCTAATACGTTTTACAGCAGATAATTATACGGTTAAATCTAAAAAGGGTAAAGAACATAAAAGTATATTAAAAAGACCAATTATTTGCATATGTAATGACATGTATGCTCCAGCATTAAGGCAATTAAGACAAGTAGCATTTGTTGTTAATTTTCCGCCAATTGAGTCGTCAAGGCTAGCAGAAAGGTAAATTTTGTTTTTATGTCGTTTTCATTTATATAATAATGTTTATTACATATAGACTTCTAGATATTTGTAAGAAAGAACATTTAAAAGTAGATTTGGGAACATTGTTGGCTCTAGCGGATAAATCTGGTAATGATGTACGATCGTGTATATCAATGCTACAGTTCTATAGGTAATTCTTTTTGTACTTCACTTTCACATATAGCTTAAATATACGCTATTCCAGTGGAAGCAAGAAGAACTTAACTTTAATTGATGTTTTGAATGCCAATTTAGGCCAAAAAGATAGGCACAGAGGTCTCTTTGGCATTTGGTCAGCAATATTTCAAGTAAGTAATTTTTTGTTTTTTTTTTCTTTTTTTTCTATTTGCTATAATTCAAGCATATAAATTATTCTATTATTTCAATTATTTAGATTCAACGTCCTCAAAAGCAATTAGCTAATACAGAGTCGCGGAATTCACCAGAAAATGATCAACTAATGGTCACTATGACAAATATGTCTTTAAGTACTAGAGTTAAATATATATATGAAATTCTTCATATGGCAGGAGATTATGAAAGGTATGGTGGAAATTAAATTTTATTTACACATTTTTTTTTTTTTATAATATTTCGATTATTTTAAGATTAATGCAGGGTGTTTTTGAAAATTATTTATTACAAAAAATGCCGGATCCAAATTTAGATGGGGTTTTAGAAGCAGCCAATTGGTTTTGTTTTTCAGATTTATTACAAACGCAAATTAATCATCTCCAAAATTACTCAATATATCCTTATTTGCAATTTGGTTTTATAACTTGGCATTTATTATTTGCAAGTTTATCGTGGCCTAAAATTACTTTTCCTAATAAAGGATTTGAGGTAAACAAAAAATATTTCAAAAAGAAAAATTTATAAAATTTTTATTTCATAAATTTGTTCAAACTCATAAATTGCTTAATTTGTTAATAGAATATAAATTAACACTTAATTTAAAATAGCATAATATATTTTACTTAATATATTGTGAACATGTGAAATCGTTTAAAGAAACGTTTCTAATTTGAGGAAATTTCATTTTAATTTGAAATATGTACCTATTATAGTTTTTTTAATCGGTCAGTTCCCTTTAGAAATAATTTATTATCCAACATTTTTAATAAAATATGGACTGGAAAATTGACAAAGATCAATTTCGTATTAGAAAATTAATTTGTTTAAAATAATATTCTGCTATACACCATTTATATTTATGTATAAATATTTGTATTTATATACAATAAATAATTAAAACTTATTTTTTTTTATT
This sequence comes from Condylostylus longicornis, assembly GCF_029603195.1. Lineage (NCBI taxonomy): Eukaryota > Metazoa > Arthropoda > Insecta > Diptera > Dolichopodidae > Condylostylus > Condylostylus longicornis. The sequence continues at coordinate 4,328,629 of NW_026578000.1, forward strand.
TTTAATTTTATATGAATTTTCGATTCTTCTGATAAAAAAGAAAAACAAATTTAAAATATTTCATTAAATAGTTAAATACTAATTTTTAAGATCATTTTTTTTTTTAAATGAAGATAATTATGTATATTATGATTTATTTTTGCTTCGAAATTTTCCTCAAAAGAAAATTTTTCATGAAAATTTATAAATTATGCAGTATTTCATTACGTTCTAGTGAGATAACATTTAAAAATGTTAAGAAGAGGAAGCTTTTGTATGTAAGTATGTATTTAAATACATACATTTTTTTTATTTTAATCTCATACTTTAATAATCATTGGGCTTTTTTTGTGCATCTTTAGAGAAAAATAAGAAAAGAGAAAAAATATATGTATTTCCTTTAGTTTATTATATTTTTTTTTTCTAACATAATACTTTATAATTGTTTTTATTAAAAAGCATAAAATTCATATTGAAAATTTTATACTGATGTATGTATATATGTATATATATGTAGCAAAGGAAATTTTGCTTTTCTTTTCATAATATATCCTTTCTTCTGATGTTGACTCTTCAATTGAATGCATTTGCATTCCTCAATGAATAAGATTGGATTTTGTTTCTTTAATTTTTTTATTTGAATAATTTATGAAAATGAGTTTTCATTAGAAAAAGATATAGCTTTTTGTTGGTCACAAATTGAGTTTATTATTTCATTTCAGAAAAAAATCAGAATTTTAAAGAAAAAGTGATTAAGGATGCATTATGCAATTTTGTTACTCAAAGAAAAGCGTTCCTTTTCTTTTTTTTTTTTCTTTGAAAGTATTATTTTTTGTTTATGTGTTTTAATAATTTTATAAAGAATAAAAAATAAGATGGGGTTAAGGTGATTTAAGAAAGGGCATGATTATTAATAATGATGATTATATCTAATAGAAATTATAAAAAAAAATTATTATTATTTAGAGAGAATTTTATTTGAATTGTGAATAAAATAAACCATGATTAAAAAAAACTACTACATATATATGTAAAAAATTTGAATAATTGCACATAATGTGGAATTTATTTAATGAAATATACTTTTTCCAAAAATTCCTTAAAGATATACTTACTTTATTCGAGTATAATTAATTTGAGAACAGATTCTAGTTTTATAATTAATATTATGTTTAAATTTCAATTAATTATAAATTTATACAATTTAGTTGTTATATAAATATTTTGTTAATTTTTTTTTTTAAATTTTATTTAATTCATTTTAAGGTTCATCAAAAATCTACTACTCATAAAATGATATTTACTTCATTTAGAAAGGGTGTAAATTGTAATTCAATTGGTATTGGTACAGGAGCAACTATTTTATTAGAAACTTTACCATTCTTAAAATCTATATTATCACCAAATTTACGTTCAGTTTCTTCACAACTTTTAACAACAAAGTATATAAGTATTATTGTTTTAAATTAAATATATGTATATTGAACATTCATCAAAATGTTTTTTTTTAACTAATAAAAACTTAATTTTTAAATTTAATTTTTTTTTTTATAATTATAATAAAATAGAGAACGTCATGAACTTTCTTCAACTGTTGGGATAATGGTAGATTTAGGTTTAGTTTTTACCCAAACTAAAGCTATTGATGGAACATATCAATATTGTTTGGAACCAGATATTGATATGCTTATTAAATTTCCAGGTGACTTACATTAAAATAATTTATAATTTGGTTTTTTTTTTTTTCAAATATTATTTCAAATTGCTTTTTAAATGTAATGCAGATTTTAAAGGAATATCATTAAGTTATTTTGGTCGTCAGTTGATAGCGCGTGAAGTTGAATTAGAGAAAATGAGAAGATCAGCACCAAAAATAATTAATAATAATAACGATAAAAATAACAGTAAGAAAATAGCATTCAAATCAAATTCAAAAAATATGCAAGAAAAATCACCACCACAAGAGAATTTACCAAATTATTTGCAATGTTTGAAACCGAAAATTAGACAAAGTAAAAAAAATCAGAAAGAAACGGTAAATATAAGATTTTTTTTTATATATTAATATGTAAATATTATTATTTACAAAATATGTATACCTATACATATGTACATATATAGAAACTTTAAACCCCAAATTTCTTTCTTAATAATAAGGAAGAAAATTTTATTTATTTATTGTTTAAATTATTTTTCAATCAAAAACTTTTTTGTTTGAAAATTGCATATAAAAACAATAAATTTCAATTTCAAATTTGATTGAACTTATTTATTAGAAAAGTTTTTTTTAGAAGAAATCTTTTAAAATAAATAGGAAATTGTAATATTGAAATCAAAGTTTTTGTATTATAAGAATTTTGATAAAAAAAAAAAACTTTTTACTACCATCTTATAGTAAAAATTTATTCATAAAATTACGATTATTTTTTATAGTTACTATATAATATGAAATATTCGTATACATATATATATAATATATTGTATTATTTTGCTTCTCATATCCTCCGAAAACTCAAAGTTAATAAAATTAGTTTTTTTAAAGTGTTGAACACATTAAGGTGTTGTACGAATAATATTAAAATTTTATATAGTTCAATTAAAATTTTAAATTATTCAAATATATTTTTTATTTAAGCATTATTTCATTTTAATTGAAAAATTTTTGAATTAGATTCATTTATACATAAATATATAATTAGATGAACACCGAATTGGAATATTGTTCGAGACATATTAGAATTTCTATTTTAACTTATTAGAATTGCCATTATTCAGTACAAATAGTTTTTAATTTTAATATTTTATGTTTTTTCAAATAACAATATCATTTAATAAAATAAATAGATATAAAATCATATTCAACTGAATTCACTGTCAAAAAAGTAATTCTTTTTATTTTAGTAAAAAAATATTTCCAAGTAGAGTCAATTTTTATGCCAAAAATCATTAATTTCTTTTTTGAATTTTTTACTTACTTTTTTTTTTCTATATTGTGTCCTTTTATAAGGATAATTTTCTCACACTTTCTATTTTATCTATGCATGTATATTAAATACTATTATAGTAACAACATTTCTGAATTTCAAATAAAAATGTAATATAATAAAATAAAAACGATTCTATTTTATTACAAGAATATAATATAAATGTTACATTTCATATTCATATATATATATATACTATATAATATTTATATAATAATAGTGTTAAAATATATTAATATAGCTATTTATTATGGAATAGAAGTAGAATAAACAAGTAATCTTACTGGTTATATACTAAATAAGAGAAATGAAAACGGAAACATTTCATTATGCCTTTATGTGTATATATATATATATATATATATATTGTTTTTAAGTAATATTTATAAAGTATTTTTTTTTTAAGGAAAGGGAAAATATAATAATAACAATATAATAAAGGAGGAAAAAAAAAAATACATTTATACGATAATGGTCTTAAATTGTGCGGTACAAATAAATTGCTTTAGATTAGTTTTAGTAGTAATAATTTCGGATACAATTTCATTAAAAATAAAATAATGTACAAAATATTTGTAGTATGCTGTATTATAAGGAACATATCAAATTTAATATAAATTTTGTAAAACTAGGTATAGGATATTACTTAAAATTTTTAGATAAGTGTAATGTTTCAAGGTTTTGTGACAAAATTTTTATGTTTAATTTTAAATTATTTAATGATTACAATTGTATACTAATAATATTATATAATTTTTTAAGATAAGATCTAAGACAATATTATCTGTTATAGTATGTGACTTAATTTCAAAATTTCGTAATTATTTGCTACGAAAATTATGACCAAAATAAAAATTAGTTGGTCACCATTTTATTTTTAAAAAATCTTTTTAATTCCGTCAGACAAAATGTAATCAGACAAAACAGATGATGGTTTTGGTTTTTGTATATACGACTTTAATTAGATTTTGATTAAACCGTAGATTTTGTCTACGTATACGACAACAGTTACTAAGATAATAATGTTATCAAAACCATACAATTTTTTCAATATTGAAATATTATTCCAATACTCTTATTTCATACCACCACATATTATGATAAAGCTTATATAAAGCTATTAAAGCTCATACAAAGCTGATCTAAATAATTATTTATTAAAAAAAAAAATAATTTTATACATATATTTTAAAAAGCAGAATTTTTTTTTTAATAATTTTTAAAAATATTAAAATAGCCAACTGAATATAATGTAGATTGTTTTTTTTTTTCCTATTCTGGATACAATATAAAAGAAATGTAATTGATTTATTTTATTTATAAAGTGAAATGCTATTAATTTATAATATGAAATAGAGTGAAAATCCAACAAAATCCTATAATATATTCCATTGATCCCATAAAAACGAAATCAAATATTGTCTTGTTAAGTTTATACTAACAGAATAATATTGAAATTATTTTTAGTGTCAGCCATCTACCAACATACTTGTTTTAATATGGATGAAAATAATAGAAAAAGGAAAATAAAGTAAATACCATAATCCTTCAAAAGTCAAAATGGGATTTAAAAAAATGGGGATTTATTAAAAAAAAAAACCAAAAACAAAGGAAGAAAAAATATGTAATTTTTCCTTTTGTACGTGTTGTATGAAAACACCTCTGAACAGTACGTTCTCACGAACTGTGTAAAATAAAAATGAAAATGTAATTTTTATAATGTTTACTGTAAGTTAGTTGAAATTTTCTTATGTAAAATATTAAAAGTCATAAAATTTTTACTTTATAATCTGATTCTCTTATAATAAATTGAATATTTCTCTGATAAGAAATTTAAAAATTAAGGTACATTATATTAAACAAACATGTTTAGGTAGTATATTCCACGACAATATTTGTTGGAATTCTCTCTAATGTATTATTCGTACATAGAATACAGATTCCTATCAGTATTACATATAAAAATTTCAAATTACACTTGCTGAGGACTTAATCAAAAAATTGCCTTAAAATAAGATTGAAATTTTAAAATAATTGTTAATGTATGAACAAAAATCGATTTATAATGCATTCAAATAATTTAATAACTAAAATTAAAATGCTAATTTTTAATAAATTTGAATAAATATTTGATGATATTAAATTATAATAATAAATCTAGATATAGGATTATTGAATTTATACACTATTAGTTAAGGTAAAAGCATACGTTATCCTTCATTTCATCCTATAGTGAATAAAAGATTTTTTTTTCCTTTCAATATAACAGTTGGATAGAAATTTCTCAACAAACATAATTAAAAAGTTAAATTGAAAATAAATCCTTTTGTTTTTCAATTCAAGTTTTTATTAGTATAGATAGATTTTACGAACATATATATATGTATGCATACATTTATAAGGTATGATTTTTAATATAACATTTTGTATATGTATTTATACAAAAAAAATTTATGAGCATGTGTATAAAATGTTGAAGTAGAATCATTTTTCGTCATTATACCTAATCATTACAGAAGTATAGCAGTATACATGCATTGTATATAAATATGTATAAAAAATTTTTTGCCTTTTGAATAGATTTAGAAATTTCAAATTCCATTTATTATCCATTTTTATTATTGAAATTCTTCTATTAAAATATTAACAAAAATTTAATTTATATTTAGAATTTTCTTCAAATGTAGGTTTTGTATAAAAATTATAACATTTTTCTCACAACATTTCAAAATAAAAAAATTTGTTTAAGCATCGTTGATTGAGTCTTATAACTTTTCCCTCTTTAAATATCTGAATATCTCATTTTCTTATCAATTTATTTTTCAAAACCTATTGTTATATTTTTTTTATTTTTATTTTCAGATCTCTAAGGATTTCTTTGGAAGAATATGTACAAAATCGGATTCTGCTACCACTGATGAAAGTAAGTTGGCTATAGCAGTCCATAATATATTGTAATATAACACAATTTTTGTTTAATTTAAAAAAAAATTTTGATATATTTAATTTTAAATAAATTTCAATTATTTTAGGAATTTCTGATCCTATTGTCAAAAGTCCAATTTGGTACCGTTATAAGGAAGGATTCAATAATGCTGTACGAAAAGATGTAACTATGGCGGAATTATTGTAATAAAATGGATAATATAAAATTTTTATAGAAATATTGGTTTTGATGTGATTGACTTTTTGTTATTAGTAATTTATATTAAATATACTTAATTTCTTTTATAATATTAATCTTGATTTATTTCAAATTAAAAAAACAAAAATATATTTTTTTGAAATATATATAAATTTGGAATAAAATAAAGATGAAATAAGAATCTTAGTGATTTTTTAGAGAAATGAATAAAGATTGTTTAGAAATCATCTTTTATGCAAAAATTATATAATTATAAATGAAACCTTAAGAGAAGAGCAATAGAATTTAAAATGTTCTTTAAAATTCTAAATATAAAATGTTAGTCAATTCTATCTTTACAAAATAAGGACCTACATGCATACAATTATGGATTTATAGAAATTACAAACTTATTTAAATTACTCAAAATCCATTTTAAATATAGTTTATTACAATTTTATTTACTTTAAATTATATAATAAATTTTAAAAAAATAATATTCAAAAACATTTTTCTCTTGTTAAAAAAACTTGAACATTGTTCTATAATTTAAGAACGTTGACAACATACTTTTGCACATTCATATGCCGATCTAAAACGGTTTTGTAAAGCTTTGTCACATTGATAATCGGATCCAGTAGCTATGAATTGATTACATGTATTTGATGTGCTATTGTAAAAGAATCTTACATAAACAATGTAAAACCAGTCGTCAGCTTTGGGAGGTGGTTTAGCGCAACGGGCTATAATGGAAAAAGTTTTTTTTTTTTTTAATGTTATAAAAATAAATTTTATTTTATTTAAAAATTATATAAAATAAATTTTATATAATTTTTAAATAAAATATTTTTTAATATTATGTATGTACGAAATGACCTACGGTCTCTTCTTGCAGTAAGTCCTTCGAAATTATTACAAATTACAAAAACTAAAAGTAAAACAAATTTCATTTTTATTTTTTTTAAGTTTTAATTCTGTAGGTATCTGTATTAAATAATTTTAAAATCAATAATAAACAAAAATATTTCAATTTCAGAATATTTAAGATCGATAAAAGTATATAAATATATAAGTTTGTATGTAAGAGTTTTACATTTTGCAAGTTCATTTCACGGTTATTAAAAAGTGAATTTATGGAAGAAATTTTATATTTAATAGTAAGTGGTAGTTAACTTCATTTTTCATGCAGTAAAGATCAAATGGAGCATTTTATTACATTTGTAGTAAATATTAACATATTAGTAGTTTGCAAACATATAGGGTTTTACAAAATCTTTTAATAATTCTTATCTTTAATTATTTTGTTCTACCAAGAGCACGAATTTTAACTTGAAATTTTCAAACAAATGGATTTTGGTCTTTTTTTAGTGTGCTTATATTTTCTCTGGCTTTTTACCATATTTTTTGAATACAGCCAAATGATAGTTGTAGGCAATAAAAAATTTTTTCTATAAAACAGAATAGTAAAAGAGAACTTTTTTGACTTCAATTCTAATTTTGATCTAAAAAAATGTTGATTTGACTAATAAAAACTTCGAAACTAGCAAAAGTAAGATGTTTGAAAAATATTTGCTAAAAAACAATTTAAATTTACTGTTACTTTTGGAAGTTCTAAACATTTCCAAGATTTTTTTTCAAGTGCTGCAAAATTGTTTTGGAAAATATCATTATGTTTGTACATATATAGAAAAATATCGAATATTGAAGACATTACTAATCTGCAAAAGTAAACTATATATTCGGTTTTTTTACATTATTTTAATTATAGCAAAAAAGAATTCTAAAATCCAATGTAGAACTGTTAGTATTACAGTATATAGTATGTAGTAGTATAATATGTATGTAGTCTGAATTGTTGAAAATCTCAAGATTTACAAAACCCTGATATCTATATTGCAGTATTATTTCATAGTCTATTAATTAGCGCTTATAAAATAATTTTTACACTGAATTTTGGAATTCAGAGAAGATTAAAATGATAAGTAGAGCAATATGCTATACATTTTTTCTTCAAATTAAATATTGATAAGATTTACAATGAAACTTAAATTTCATTGGTCAGGTCACATTTTGTAACAGATGCAAATAATTTTAATAATTTTATATGAATAACAATTTTCAAATCGATTAAATAAATTACATATCATAATTATATTGCAAATAATATTTATTCAAATCAAAACCATTTCATACAATTATACAATATTAAAATTCAATTCAAATTTGCATATTTAAATAATTTTCTGGTGGTTTACATAATTTAAGGCAATCGTATTTAGTAGGAAAACTATTTTCATTTCCCATAAAAACTATAGCAGGAGCAGCATAAAGTTGACATTCATCTTCATCAATATTATAAAAATATCTTGTTAAAATAACATCTCTTGTCATTCCACTATTGACTTTAAGTACATGTTTTCGGCATCGTTCTAAAAGAAAAATTTTATAATTAGGAAACAATTTTTTTTCTAATTAATTTAAACTTAATTGCATTACCATTAATCATTCTACAATAAGTGATTGTAAACAAAACGAAAAGTATTAAAAAAGAGGCAAACTTCATTTTTGCTCCTGTATCCTTCGTTTTAATTTATTTATTTAAATTTATTAGCACTATTTTTGTTCTAATATAGTTAAATATTTTATGCATACTATTATAAAAATATTTATTATAGGAACATTTAATAGAGTAGTTGCAAATTGCATAAAAAAAAAACATAAAAATTTATGAACCAATCATTGTATGCTAATTTTATATTTACCATAAAGGCATGAGTTCAACAATAATGCCATTAAAAAGAAAATTTTATGGTTAATTTATATATACCAAAAAGTCATGCGCTATATACAACCAATAAATTGTGAATTTTACAAAAGTTGAAGTAGTACTGAATTTTGTTAGAATTCTAGGGATTTTAAACTGAATTTCTTCAAGATTTTCACATTCAAATTTATGTATACTTGGGTTCTATTTTTAATGAAGTTATTTTAATTTGATTAATTGACATTAAAACATGACTGATTTTAAAAACTACAACCATAATATGCTCTCAATTGAAGTTATTGAGGTGAATTACTTAATGAAAAACATATAAAAATAATCTAATATACTTTCCAATCTTAATAGACCACACATGCCGGATTAACCCCCTATACATACATAATATGTATTTCTACTTTTTGAGTTAACGCATGATTAATTGTGATAAATTTGAATAAAAGTTATAATCCTAGTCTTCTCTCTAGCCAGTCAGAAATTATTTCAAATATTTGTTTAAATTTTTCAAAAACTTATTTTTTTTTGTAAATTTTACAAATTGTAATAGTGCTAATTTCAGAACAAGACCTATGTACGTTTCCTTTCATTTGATTTTAATTCTTAAATATAAAATGCAAAACATTCTTAAATATAAAATGTAAGTTTACATTCAAATATATGGAGCTATTATACAAAATTAAAAACTAAAAGACACTAAATTTGTTTTTTTTTTTTAATTTTATTTGATTTTCATAAATTATAACATATGCTAAAATTTAGCTTTATTATTCTTTCATTATTGTTGTTCAAGGATATGCATTCAAACCATAGGGGTATATACCTTTGCATGCTATTTCGCAACCAATTTTTGTAATAAATCTATTTTGTACTATTTTTTCGCATTCGTCATCGGTACCAAATGCAATATATTTAGAACATTTGTCACTTGTTATATTATAAAACCATCGTACTTGTACAATTGTAAAATATCCTGGTGGTCCAGGTAATGGTTTCTTACATCTTCCTAAAATAAAAATATAAAAATATTTAAAATAATTCTTTTAACATAATAAATTTTACATCACTTTACATTTGAATATTGTTATACATATTTATATTAATTTACATTAATTATACATACCATCCTTTATAACAAATTTTTTTTTAGCTGCTAAATTATTAAATATACAAAAGGCACCAAATATAAAAATGAAAGTAATTAATGTCAATTTAACTCCTGCCATTGCAACTGTCTATATGCGTTCTTTAATGATTTTTTTTTTGTTTAAACAGTTTATTTATTACTATAGTGTTAGTATAATACTGAAATAAAATTTTAAATTTTAATAAATTTAAAATATCTTATAAAAATTTTTGAAAAAAATATTTTATGCATAAAAGTAATTAAAAATTTCATACTTAACGGTAATTTAAATTTAATGTTACACTGGAACAAATTAGAAATAAGTTGTTTTATTTCTAGTTCAATGTAGGTCTAATAATAATTAGACATAAAACGGTTGTGTTGTTTGTTGTAAACGTATTTCTTTTTATTGCCTTAAGTTATCGGACCTTCTGTCAAAATATATGATAGATTGTTTGATGTTACAGAGGGATTTGGACAGTTTTAGTAGGTGGTGTCGAATTAATGACTTGGAATTTAACGTTGTAAGTGTCGGGCCTTGAGCTCTTCCCCAAGAAGGGGGCCGTTCTGTGCTTTAACATGATTGAATTTTGGGGCTCATTTGAGTCTGATATATGTAAAAATTTATGTACTTTTTTAATTAAATAAAAAAAGTATTCTTATTTATTAATATTAAATGGAATGTAATATTTTATTGAAATTTCTTTTTTTAATCAATAACAACAAAATTATTTATTTCATATTCACAATGATAAAAAATTCAATTTGTTTCGTATATCCTTTGTAAACCATATATCATAACACTTGTTTGTCATAACATATTATTAAACTTTACATTCAGCTATACATTTGTCATAAGTTTCAAATCTATTGCCATTTGAACCGTTTTCAGCACCACCCCATTTAAAAGATATACAATCTTGTTTCTCGGCACTATAATAGAATCTAGGTATACTAGCTCTTCCATAACCAACAGTATGTTCTAACAAACAATTTTCTAAAAAATTTTTATTAAAATTTAAATAATTAATAAAATTTAATTTTATATAATAAAATTTTAAGAAAAATTTAAGCAATCTTTTTAGTTTTATGTCATACCTGGAGGATCTGCACTTATTAATACAACACTAAGTAATAATACCATTAAAGAGAAAATTAACTTCATTTTTAAATATTTTTTATTTAAATTGACAATACAATTGAAATCAAATTATAATTTCATACTAAATTTATTAGTAGAAATTTTGTTCAATTTATACCATCCTGGCTTTGAAATATTTATTTAACTAGAAATTCTAGTTTTGCTTTTTTCCAAGTATATTACAAATAGTGGGAAAAAAAATCTTTGAAAAACTAATCGGTTGGGTTCAGAACCTTTGATCTATAATGTACATATTTTTTTATTTATTTATAAAATTAACAAAGTTTTTTTTTATGCAGAAACAATAATAAATTTTCGATTAATTCAACGTTTTACAAAAGAGCACCTTTTCTAATTAATTTTATCAAGATAAAGGAATTTTGTAAGTTGAACTTTTATGAATAAATAAGATTTATTGACGGTGACACGAAGTATGCTATTGTACATAAATGTTAGCATCTTTTACAACACAAATAGACAGTCTAAAATTATAGCTAATGCTGGATTTCATTCTTCAGTAGAATTTTGAAGTATTTGAAAATAGTTTTTAAATTGACATTCAGTTCAGTCAGTTTTAAATTGAAATTTTGGCGTGCTATACATACCTGTGCATTATGTAATGAAATTATTTTTTAGTATTTCACTAAAAATCGTGGAATTTATAAAAATTTTTGGTGGGAGTAATATTAAATTTAGTAAACTTAAATGTAGTTTACGAACTTTTCTAAAATTGTAGCATATAATAGGTATGATTAGGCAGACAGCCAGACAAACAAACGGACCTGACCGCAATTAGAAAATAAAAAACGAATTTCAAAGTTTTTTTTTGGAAAAAAATAAACACCTACGATTCAATATTAAAAATATTTATTTTAAGTATATTTAAATTGCATAATAGCTTTGTCAAATTTATTTTATTGATTAAAAATCCTTAAGAGAAAATATTTATGAAAAAAAAACAACTATTTGCAATTAATTTGCATTTTCAATATTAGTTTTATTATAGCAATAAGCGGTTTCAAATCTGTGTTACCATAAAAAAAATATTGAAGATTGTTACCATATAGAGATTTAGTTTTACATTAGACATTTGGTGATTACGGTTGCTTTTGAAGAGTGCGATTAAAGTGGTGTTTGTTTTCCTATTTTTTTTGTTTTTTTCATTTTTAAATTTTTAGAAACTTTTTGAATTATATTAAGTGCTGATAACTCAAAGCTTTTATTAAGGAAATTATTAATAAAATTTTATTACCTTTTTTTTTGTTGATATTTTGTTTTAAATGGTACATATTAATTTTTAATGTTCTAATATTTCTTCCAAATAATTATGTAAATTTTAAAACCGAAGCCAAGAAACGTGACACTAAATATGAGCATCATTCTGAGCTACTTTTTTATGACTTTTAAATGTGAGCGTCGGAAGAAGCCCAAGGTGTTAAAATGTTGCAATTACTCTTTCAAAAATTTAATTCGAAAGAGAAAAAAGCAATAAACAAATCCGGAAAATAAAATTATAATCAATATGAGATAGAATGTCATCTAATGTCAAAGCAATTACAATTACATTTTTAATGTCATTTTATATATGCTGTCAAAAATTTATTATATTAATACATAATATACATGTGTATGTATGTGTAAAACAACAGATATATATTTGTATGTATATATAATTTTTTAAATGAATTTATTACAAGATCTTTTATGTGATTTTTACTTTTATTTCAATAATATTATTATTTTATTCTATTATTTATCTTTGCATTCAGCTTCACATTGTTCATGTGTATCAAATCTATTTTCTTTTCCGCCATCATCTATACCACCCCAAAGGAATGGTTCACATTCATTTTTCTTTGAATTATAATAGAATTTAAATATACCAGCTCTACCAGCACCAGGATTATAATCTTTTAAACAGTGTTCTGTAAAATATGAAGAATATTTAATTTAAATACGTATATGTATGTATGCGTATGTATATTGCAAATTTAATGTATACATTTATATGCATACATAAATTTGAAAGAAAAAAATTGTGACTGTTTTTAAAAAATTTTTTATATGAGTACAGCTTACCTGGTGGATTAGCATTTACAGTAATCAAAAGAATACTAAGTACTAATAATATCAAACTAAAAATGAATTTCATTTTGTCTTTAAATATTGTGTATTAATTTTAAAATATAAGAATAATTAGAATCAAAAATTATTTTTATACTAAATATAACATTTGCTATTTTGTTCAATTTATACCAGACATTGGAGTAACTGTCCAACTCGTTTTATTTTTTTTTCTATTTAGTAATTCTCGTTTTTTCTTTTTCTCAAATAGAAAAAAAAACTTTTTAAACTAATCTGATAGGTTCAGGATCTTTGATCTTTAAATTTTTTTTTCGTTTTTTTTTTTTTGCCTTCATTTTTTGAAGAGTTGATGATATTTACGAATTCTGTTATTAAAATAAAACTAATGAATTTTGAAAAAGCAAAATTATAAAATTTTTTGTCAATAAAATTGCTGATCAGTTGCGTTGTTCTTTGGAGACTCAGAAAGAAATTCAAGTGTAAATTACATACATATAAAAAAATTTTACATAGAAGACACAAATTTCTTAATTAATAAGTCAAATTTCGTAATTAATAAGTAATTAATAAATGACATAAGAATATTATGTCAAATTATCATATCTTTGAGTTGTCTTCTTGACGTATTAACGAATGTCTTATATGACACCTATAAAATAAAGGTAAAATATTTTTGTATTACAAAATGGTATAAAAAACTGTTTTCGATTGAAGCCTATATGATTATAAAGCAATATTGAACCAGAAGGTTTTAATTATTAAAATATCTGTTCATACTTAAATTGAAATATGAAATTTATAAATGAACATATGTTTTAATTAAGATGGCTCAACTTAACGTTTAAGAACCATTCTATTAAATTTTATAAATCTACATTATGGTTGTGTATATAAGATTAAAAAAAAATAAATAAACAATAATAAACATTTAATTTATCAAGATTATTTTAGTTTTTTACTTTCTTTGAAGGTCATCACTTTTTTTAAGATTTTAATTTTTTCTTTTTATAAAAAATTTCTAAAAATAAAGAAGAGATTTCTATACATACTATACTTACTATGTAGAAGATAACTGTCATGCTAAAGTCAATATTAATTTCAATTATACACATATTATTTATGTGTACCTTATTGTATCATTTAAAACAGTATAACAATTGCTTTATTGGCTATAGCCATAGGTATTTCTAGACATTTACAGTATTCGTGAATAAATATTTATACATACATATGTACATACATACATATGCATACTTATAACGTATAAATAATTTTTGCTTCTGATTAGCTTAAATATTTTTTGCCACTCTTTTGTTATAAATATTTTGGTGAGCCAAGGTGTCAGATTGGAACCAGTAAAATATTATAATTTATAATAAATTATATATAATTAAGATTTATTAATTTTAATTATAATAATTCTATAAAATTTATTTTAAAATATAATTTTTCATTTATTTAAAATTTTTAATTCTTCATGTAAATTTTTATATTTACAAATTAATTTTGACTCTTGGATAATAAAATTAAAAATGAGTTATTTTTAATACACACAATTCATTTGTTATTATAATTTATCATAGTTTATATTTTTAGTCTATATATTATATACAGAATTTTATTATATACATATGTATATATATATAATATATGAATTCGTTTTATATTATTTACAAAAGGATTCACATTCTTCGATAGTATCGAAACGATTATCATTTGAACCACGTTCTAAGCCACCCCATATAAAATCTTCACATTCTCTTGATGCTGAATTAAAATATACTTTTGGTATTCCAGCTCTACCAAATCCTGATGTAAATGGTAGAAGGCAACGTGCTTGAAGAAAAAAAAAACATAATACTCGTATAATTATTAAAAATTTTGATTTCTTATATTAAAAAATTATTTATGTATTTTATTCTTTTTTTTTACGATTAGAAAATACAAATAAAAAAGGCAAGTTCCCTTTGGCACTAAGTATAAATTGAGGTCATATCTTCGAAACAAATTTTTGACATTAAGTATGTAGTGTACATATAGTACGCAATTTTTTTATTATAGTACTCGTATATTTGCGTTATCAGTTCTATACTATTTGAGCGAATAAAGCCATCGACTCGAATTACGTGTCCTTAAATTCCCACATTCGCAATATTTGTAATGTAGTTTGTAATACATATGTACATACATACTTATATTTTTCAAATTTTATGATATATGTATATATATATTTTTGAAAATACATGCATACATATATAAGAAACAAAAATAATTCTATAGTATATAGAAATATTTTCAATTTTAACTCAACCACAAAAGCAATATAGTTTTTATTTTTTTTCAAAATCTTTTAAAAATAATTTTAAATAAAACTCACTTGGAATATCGGCATACGCAAATGAAATAAAAATAATTAAAAATAATGCTAAAATTAGTTTCATTATTACACTTTTAAGAATTTCTTAAAATTATTGTATAGAGTAATCAAATGCAATTGTTTTACTAAATTAAAATTTTAAAAATATTTTAGTTTTTATATCACAAAGATACAAAAAAAAATATAACTTACTTTTTATATACAATGTACATTTTATGGAGATTTCTGTGATATATATATATATATATATATATATATATATGTACTCTATTTTCATTGTATGCTAATTATTTCTCTTAATCAAAGAGAAGCAGTATAAGTACGTTTAACAAAAAAAAAAATTGTACGAAGCTTTTTTAAGGGGATTTTTTTCTTCCATGAAATTTTTAATAATTATAAATTGTATATATATATTGTATGTAATGTTTGTCTGTCAGGCTGTTAAAATTTATAAATATTTTATGAAATACCTTTAATTATTGGAACAATAACATAAATTCATTATAAATTTTATTTACTTATACAAAATTCTGTTAATATTAGGGAATTGGGGGAATTTGGCTTTCCAATTCTAATTTAGCTATATTTTCCATTATTTTGTATCAAATATTGAATTTATATTATTGACCATGCACTTTAAGAAAAGTAAGATAAGAGTTTATATGTTGTAGATGGGGGGGGTTACTTCTATTTGTCCGTCACATAGGGTTAACGAGATTGATTAGCGGTTATATTATCATTAGTATTGTTTTTGTATTAAAAAAATTAATTAAATATAAATATTTGTTAATAATAAATCAAAAATTCAAAATTTACTTTAAAATAAAATATAAAAATTGTATAATATAAATTTTGGCAATTCTTAATAAAGCATTTTTAATTTCTATAATATATTTAACATCAAATCACTTTAATTTATGAAAATATGATTGCATTTCCTGTGAAACCTCTTTATGGTGTAAACGATTATTTTCTCCAAAAAAAAAAAAATGATGTATGAATTTATAAAGTAGCTGTGCTGCAAAAATTCTTATCACTTAATATGGGGTTGAGTAAATTCCATTTCTATATAGAAAAAAAAAAATTTTTTTTTTCCTATTAATAGTTTTTATCAACGAAGAAATTTTTGTAAACTTTTCATTTATAAAAGTTGAGTTTTTTTAATTGTACAGTACGAGTATATATGTGTATTATTAAATATGTATTGATATTAGAATATGCGTATATATACTCATCGTTCAATTTCTTAAAATTTTAAAGCAATGAAAGGGAAAACTCACTGCTAAATATCCCGCTTAAGTACACGATTGACGCGATTAAGTGAAAAACATTAAAAATATTTTAGTTTTATTAAATGTAGACTCTGAGATGAAACAATTAATCATGCAACATAACTTTGTTCTCAAGGACTTCTGGAAGTGCATGAATTAAATATCTAGCCGAAATTAAATTATTCACAATATAAAAAATTTATAATCAGGGGCATCTATATTTTTCCACCAAAATAAAGGAAAACAATTCCCAAATTAAAAAAATATGTTTTATTTAGTTTATTAATTAACTGGGATTACATGTACAATTTTTGATTTGGGGTACTAAAATTTTATCGTAATAAAAAGAAAAACACAATTAACCGATTTTCGGTCAAACACTTTTGAATGTACTTTAAATACCGAAACGCATTTGAGCATATATATCGGGAGATGACTGTTTATTTATCATTACTACATACATAATGAAAAATTCTAAATTTTATTATTAAGTTTAGAATTAAAAATTTATTTATGGATAATTGGCAATTTAATATTAAGACGAGAAAATTTTCTTAAGATAAATTATGATATATCTTTATCTGTACATATACATATATATACATATGCTCACATTATAATATAAGTTATTATAGAGAAATAATTAAGTTTTATTTAAGGAAGAGCTTTAGCTCTTTAATATTATTTCTACGAAATATTATTTAAATCCATGTAAATATATTAGTATTAACATTTAATTTGTATACATATGAATCGTTTAAAAAATTTATTATTAAGATAAATTTAGTAAATAAATAATAATAATAATACATTCTTACAAACATATATACTTGTATATATTAAGAATATTATTTGTTTATATAACATATTAAAACATATTTCGTATGTTTACATTAAAAACGAATGGTATATTTTTTTGATTGACGGTTACCTGACAAAATTATTCTACATATTATACTATTATCGTAACTGACGTTTGTTTTTTATTAAGTTTTTAAATCAAGATATTATTATTGCATGTACCTATATGTATACATATATATACTTACATATTAAGTTTTATTAAAAATATAGCATTATATACTATATATGAATGTACATACATTGTTTAGAGGAAAAAATCGATGTAAATATCGGTTTACGTATAGATATTGAGTTAGGAATTTGTTTAGATTTACATACATGCATACATATAGCAGAGTGCCAGATTATGAATTATATAATGAATAATTGTCAATTACATGTTCGAAACAGTGTAAATATTTAGAATAATTTTGTAATACTGTAAAGAAAAGACGTCAATTGAAATTTTTCTTGTGTATACGAACATATCAAATTATTTTCGATTTTATCTTTATAAGTATAGCAAAAAATTTGACTTTTTGTGTTTAAAATGTCGCTTATTCTAATTGATATCATAAATATAAAATGTGATCTAATTCTGACGGGCGGAAGGTGGAAATTTCTTGCAATATACTTACTTATTTTTGAAAATTACAAGCTTGGCGAGTGTAAATATTCAGGAACTTAACGCTTTTCTAAAAAGTCAACATAATTTCAGTTAGAACCATAATGAGCGTAAGCGATGTTCTAAATTTGCTTAGAACTTAGTACGCGAACATACGCAGAGAAGATGTATGGCCAGCATTGGATGCATGTGATTGAATAAATATGAATAACGCGTTATTGCAGAACGCATATTGTATACAATGAGGGAGGCTGTGTTAGTAAAATGGCACTATAAATTAAGCAAGTCGGGCTTAAAGTGAAAATGCACTTCACCGTGGTAGGGATGTGTGAATAAACTTTTTTTTTGGAATGTCTGTTTGCCGATTTGTGTGTAAAGATCTGTATTCAATTTCACGTTCATGTTCGGCTGAATCGATTTTCCCGAAAATTTATGTTTTAATTTATTTCAGAGGTGATATGATTTTATCAACCTCTAGGATATGTCAGGTTTTAGGAACTAATCATTCACCATGGGCCATTTTTACATTTTCGTTCATACATGCACAGTAATTACAATTTAAATTTTCTTGTGTTAAAACAATTATAAAAAACTTATAAATGCGAAATCATTTTTTGGAATATCAAGGCTCGGTAACAAATCGGAATATCAGTGAAATGACGGATTTCGTAAAATTTAACATTTGAGTTGTGTTTTCGCTACTAGAACTAATTGACGGACTTTACCTTTTTATAACTCATTTTCATAATCTTGTATACATTTTCGCTGAATTAGACCATACCATACGATCGGTTATGTGCTGATCTGCTGATCATATCAGATACTTTTTATTCTTTATATAATGACTAATACACGTTCATTTTTTTTAATGTTACTCACAATAACTAATATATACCTTCTTCTTTCTATATCACACTGATATAGCAAAACATTTTGCAAATGATATAATTCACTACTGGCCTATTATTAATTAGTGCATTGATTAGCTCAAATGTTCTAATTTACTGCAGTTTTATTTGCTATTTATTATTCCACGATTTTTTATTAAAATTAGACTTTGTATAATCAATATAATATACAAAAAAATTATAATATCAAACTTAGTATGTTACAAGCATTTATATTTAATTAAGGTATAATGATATTCTAATATTTGAGTCGTCCTTTAGATTCATATTATCAAATATCAAGTATATTTGTGAATTTATACATTAATTTAGTCTTAAACTGCAAACATAACCTCATATTTTATAGCCTTCATATAACGTTATATTGCGTCAAATTCAAGTTAATACCTAATTGTGCGCGTGGACATTTTGTTAATCTGGATTATATTGTTGATATTAATAATTTTTTTTCTGCCTTCGCATTTAAGTATTTACGTTTTTCAAAGATGATAACTATTATTCTTCTGCTACTTTTATAGAACAGACTATTTAAATTTGTTCAATTTTATTTACTGTTAATTTAATTCTAGTATATTTAGAGTATTTTTTTTAAATATTTTTTTAAACTATTTTCTTTTTAGTTTTTAAAATTTTGGTTTAATGATTAAGCATTTACGCGTGTGTTCTTATAATATGGTACGATTTCCATGGCACGACATATTTCTGTTATACCTTATTTGTACATTACATACATATACTATAAATTTCTAAATAATTTTCAATTTAATTTAAAAAATATTTAAAATAAAATTTGTATTTTATGTTATATTTATATATATATAGATAATTTACATAATTAAAATAAAGTAAATCACAATTTTTCGTATTAGCAGTGGTTTTTAATAATATTTATAATGGTTATGCATTTATGCATACCGCTTCACATTCTTCGTATGTTTCAAAACGATTATCGTTTGAACCCATTTCCATTGCCCCCCATAAAAACATTTGACAATCATTTATATTTGGATCATAAAAGAATCTTGGTGCAGCAACTCTACCCCAACCAGCAGCATATGGTAAATAACAAAAATCTGAAATAATAATAAGAACAGAAAGAAAAATCTAATTTTACATATACATATACACATAAAAAAGTAAATATTTAATTAAAAATTTTTATTACGTACCCGGTTTTACTGCATAACTGAGTGCACTAAATATAATTACAAATAAAAATGAAATTATTTTCATAATTTTCTTCCTTTATTGCAGATATCCTATAAGTAACACGTAACCTAGTCAATTAATATGTGTTCCAGAACTAAATAAAATTTTTAATATTCGTTTTAATTTATAACATTTTATTGATTGTATCTTAAATATGAATGCGATATAAAAATTGTATAAAATTTTATAATAAGAAAATTTTGAAATATATATACCTTTCTTATGTAAATATTTAGGGGGGAAAATATGACTTCTCGAATTAAAAACAAAAAGAATCGAAAGTAAATATTGATTTAGATTTTTTTAATCTATTGTACATTATGTTTGAAATTAAAAAAAAAATCCAAGTTAATAATATTCTTTTTAATATGTACATATATATTAAGGCAGGAAAACAGATAAATTATTGTTCTTTTTTATAGTGGCAAGATGACAAATTGGAAAATCTAAAAGGGTTATGAAATTTGTGTGAGAGTGCTTTGATGGTGACATTAAAAGAGTTAAATAAAATGAAAAAAATTCTCATATACTAGATTCTCGCGTAACTGGCATTGTTCATGTCAACATGGTGTCGTCTTGCTAAACCTGTAGATGAAATTGGACGTTGCTGATTCCCAGCGTTTCGGTGATATTTCAAAATGCTATGGGAAGAACGTCTTTGCTCATTGATCTTTCAATATCCCAAAAGAGGAGCATGTTCTTTTATAATAGAGAAACAATATAGCAGGGAATGTAAGTCTGGCAATATTGTTCTTCCAAATTCAATTTCAAACAATGACTAAAGCAGATATTCCAATTTTAAAAAAGATTAATGGAAGTTGGCTGAAAGTGTACGTATTAGCCAATTTTATACGTCATGGTCTCCGTTTTGATTTTTTATCATATATTGTATAGTTTAAAAACTGAAACATATTTATTTGAAAATATTATTTTGAAAGCTATTATAATAGTTATTGTTATATGTATTTATGTACGATTTTTGTTATTAAAATGAAGTATGTATATTTAAGCAAATAAATATATTATTTGGGTTACGAAAATAAATATATAAATTTACAGTCATTTAATTGTAATTTCAATCTATTTAAAATCTTTGATATGTGCTTGATATTAAGATCAATTTTTTTTAGACTTAAGTGAAAGTTGCACTGTACTTGGGAGTATGTATAATAATATGTATATGTACATACACAAATTTTTATATATAGTAAATATCTATTATTAGATAATTAATTTTGGGTTTTTTTTATATTATATTGATTATTTATATGGTATCTTGAGCAGTTGATAAAAGAAATGTTGTAAGAGTTACTCCAAAGCAATTTCGAACAGATGATAAATTTTACAATTAAGTAAAATAAATTTCGTACAATTTTTATAATTAAGTTCATACATATTTGAGAATCCTTAAACACGCAATTTTTTTTTAAATTAAATAAAAAGTAACTTGTAAATGGCCATGCCAATTATAGGATATAAAATATAAAAATTTTATTCATATATGTAGGTCAAAATGTTTTTATTTGAAAGTTTTTATCTTACCAATAATATAAATATTAAATTTTTATTCTCATTAAATTTTTCTTTCGATTCAGTAAAACGTTTTCCTTATATTTAATTGATTTTTTATATTAGTTTAATTTGAATATTAAAAAATTGTAATTTTTAAAGTTTATGTACATGTGAAGAACTCTTACAAGTGTAACGAAAATTTTCTACATTCTCTAATCATTCTCTTAATTTCATTTTCGTTTATATATTAAGGCATAAGAAAAATATTCGTGAACTTTAGTAATAAGTACACTATGCGTGTAAATGTAATATATGTTTATATAAATATGTATATATATGTATATAAACATGTATATATACATATAAATATATATATATCATAAAATACATGATATATATCATATATTATGTATCATATCATATATATATAATATATATCACATCATATGTATCATATATATTATATTTCATATAATATATATCATAAGTATCATATATATTATATATCATATAATATATATCATATATATATCATATATATATCATATTTATCATATATATCATATATATCATATATTATATATACCACATATATATCATATATATCATATATATCATATATATCATATACATATATCATATATATCATATATATCATATATATCATATGTATCATATATATCATATATATCATATATATCATATATATCATATATGTCATGTATACATATATAAATATACCTACATACATCCAAATTTTATTTATAACATATTTATATCATTTTTATTGTGAATGACTAGAATTTTTTTTATTATTTATATTGGCATATTTAAAAATTCTGAATTAATTAAATAAAATTTTAAAATATTAAACATATTGTAATTAAAATTATCATAATTAAACAAATTTTATGAATTTTTCGTTTTCGAGAAAAAAATTAACGCAGTTGCAACTTTTCATTGTAAATTTTTTTTTAATTTTTGTAAATTCTTTAAAACAATTCACATATTATTCAGAAAAAATAAATATTGAATTTTTGATGTCATATTTAATAAAAATAATATTTTAATCGCACTCATTTAAAAATTCCAGACTAATGTGCTGTTCCGCATTCTCGTTCACATTCTTCTTTTGAAGCGAAATTATTTTCTCCTTCTGAACTGCCTCCACCAAAAGTGAATAATTCACATTGTTGAGTTTCGGTATTATAATAATATCGATGAAAGCTTGCTCTACCGAATCCAATTTTTTTAGGTTTGAGACACACTTCTACAAAAGAAAAACAGGAAAATTAATAATATTGAAATTACTGATTTCTATAATAATTCTAATTTTAATTTTTACATACATACTTGGAATTTCAGCATTTAGAAGACCAAGAAGAGATATCAATATAATTGTAAAAATTAATAAAAATTTCATTTTGAATTATTTTTTTTCCTTCAAATATTTAAAACGTTAATAAAATATTGAAAAACTTTTGATACAATTATTTTACTTCCGAAATAAAAATCATAAACTGATGATTTTTCATTAAATAGTTTGAAATCAACTTTTTATGTCTATTTTATATTTGAAACAAAATAAAATATCTTATCTTTCCGAAAATTTTCGAGTTTTCAAGATAATTTATGTTATCAGTTTTCAGGTTTAAAATGTCACTCAATAATATAATACACCACTTTATCTAGGTATCAGAAGCTCTAAATTAAAAATATATTATATGGGGAAACAAAAATAAAATTGGATTAGAAAATTTTTGTTGTTATATAATAGATGTGACGATGTACATATATTTATGTACGTATATATATAAAAGATTTGCAATATGCACATACATAAATATTTTTATTGATAATATTATTAAAAATACTTACACTTAATTTGTTTATTTCTTATAAAAAATTCCGCCGTCTTACGAAATACCTTAAAAATATGTAAATAAAATATTTTGTTACTTTTCTTCTGTTGATTTTTTTTTAACACAATTTGGAATCATATAATAAATAATTGATTAAATTTAAAAGAATGATTAAGAAAATTTAGCCTACTTCCGAATTCGACCTCTGACTCATAAGTGTATTTCATTAATATATAGTGAGTATTTAAAATTACTACAAAAAAAAATTATAATTATATTTTTATTCTATAAATGATTATTAAGGGCATATACAAACGTCGATTAAAAGAAATTGGAAGTCGTTTAAATCTGTATAAAATGTTTTGTTTCTTATAAATTTTTTTGATGACAAATTATTTGTTATTTCACATTTTCGGGATATTGACGTTCTAAACTTTATCATCGTCACTAATAATCGAATTTTGTTTTTACTATATCCGAATGTTAATCGACTTGTGTGATTTATGATTGTGAACTTTTATTTCTTTTTCTTCTACTATAAAGCGTCATAAAGTCTACTTCCTCTATTATCTCAAACCAATAAAGAATAAAATATTTTAAATTTTTTTTTATTTTAAAATTATGCAATATTGCAATTACACATATATAATTTTGTACTAATTATATTAGTAAAATTTATTAAATTAAATTAAATTAAAGTAAAATTTAATAAATAAAGTAAAATACAGAATATAAGAGTATAAAATATAAGTAAAGAAAAATAGTTAAATTTTGCATTCGGCAACACAATCTTCAAGTGTTTTAAAATTGTTATCGTTTCCACCACAACCACCATAATGAAATTTTTCACATGTTTTTGAGTCCATATTAAAATACCAAGCCGGCATATTACCTCTACATGGTCCAACCTGCTTTTCTTGTAGGCATTTTGCTGAAAAAAAATTATTTATTAACAAATTTCATAATATATTAATATTGCTCTTAAAAATTAATCTCCTATAGATTGTTTAAGATTTATGGTAAAAAGAAGAGCTATATACATATAAAATAACCGCTTTATAGTCAGTTTACAACAATTTTCCAAATGATCTAATTTTAATTCAATGACAAATTATGATTCGTTATATTTACAACTTCAAAACTAAGTCTGTAAGTTTCAAGAAATTTCCAAAAATGGTTTGTATAGTATATAAATAATATAAATACTATAAATAGTTTCGCTTACAAATCAGAAGCCGTCGATGGAGTCGCGTTAGGGCTGCTCAAAATAAACTCCACAATAACTGAAAGTATAATGCATTAATGCACCCAATATTCGATAGGCTCTGGTAAACAAAATAAAAATTGTCCTGTTGAAAATGGGGCATTATAATAAAGCTGTAAAAAAATGGAGACTTAACGGAATGCAAAAACTGTAGTTGAAATACATTCTAGAATTAAGAGTAAAATAGAAGCAGACCTTAGGGAGAAACATCCGGGATTGAAAAGCAATTGCGACTGCAGCGTCCATAGTCTAACGCACTTCGAATAATTGCTGAACAGTCAGTCGGATGGAATTCACTACTGTATATCACTTTCATAGATTTCTAAAGGGGCTTCGATACGATGAATCGAGAATTCCAAACAAAATAATCATTAAAATAAAGGCACTGTATAAATATGCGGAACTAAGGGTAATTCAATAAGGCCAATTAATCAACTGAAAAATATTGAGGGTCGGAATCAACAAGATTGTCTTATCTGTCTCTAACCCTGTTCAATGCGATATATGACGATATCATAAGAGAATAGACTGAATAAAATTCAAAGAGAGTCAGTCTCCAAATAAACGGGAGTAAGACAAACAAAAATATGAGAACTAACGCGCGAAATAATGCCATACTAAAAATATACAACACATGAAATAGAAAATGACACTGAATTCTGTTACCTTGGTAGGTATAATTACTGCAGATGGAGGTGTGCAATTAATTACTACGATGAACATATTTTTATTATTAATCAGTAAGTGGTATTAATCATGAAAATCTGCTATTTAATTGATCACATTAAATTACATTATATTAGATTAAATACAATGCAACTGTGATAACAACTTCAATCATAGTATATATTGGAGCATTTTTAAATCATGTTTTATTATTTTCTAAATTCATTAGAATTTTATTGTATTAATTACAAATATATTAGAGTGTGTGAAAGTTGTATTGAAACAATAAATCACGTAATAATGAGCATTGGGTTTTTACGAGTGAAATTTCGCCTTATTTTCCCGAAAAATTTTTTTTAATAATTTCTTTTAATTTTAATTCTATTTTTATACAATATAAATTTTCATATACAAATACATAGTTAATTATTTGAAATAATCAACTTCAAATTATTCAAATAACTAATTTTCAAATATCACTATTATTAATAATATTTAGTAGTTTTTTATAGCTACAAAATATGATATAAGCAAATTTAAATTTCTCAGAATTAATATTTTTTGTCTAGTATTTAATAAGAGATTTTCAATCAAAATTTATAAAACAAGCGCAAATTTTTTTTATAATCATTTAAAATTTTGTATAATTAGGCCATAATAAATTTAATTAGTATTTGTTGCATAATTTCATATATATGTATATTTACATATACAGAATATTATATTCTATAATATGTTTGTATAATATGTTTGCGGTTATGATTTTCATTCCAGTTCATAAACCATTTAGAAATGTAAACAATTAATTGTAAGAAAATTAAGTATTTTTAATTATCTTTTATTTCTATTAATTAATATTAATTATATGATAAATCACGATAATAATTATTATAGTGGGCGGATTATAGACTCACATAATTATAATATAACACTCAAAATAGTGTTCATTATGTAATAAATTTATTATATATTGGTATATACTATGCCGTGATATATACCTGATTTTTGTGTACAAATAAAACCAATAATATTAAATATTATAAAAAATATAAAATTGAATTTCATTTTTATAAACTTTTGTAAATTTATTACTAAACAATGGTATAATAAAATATTAAATATTAAAAATTTTAACCGAATGCTATTAATTTTGATTGAATTGATTATGTAGAACTGTTCCATTAGAATGAATTCGAATAAATTTATAATATTTTAAATTACTTTAAAATTAATTTTCTCCTCTTTTATTTGAATGTACTATTATTGTGAAAATCGGACGTTGTGATGTGAAACGTTACTGACTTTTGGACCAAAAAAAAATTACCTTTTTTTATACCCTGCATCTTCGTGAAGGGTGTATTCACTTTGGTATGAATTTTGTAATCAATTGAAGAAGTCGTCTCCGGTATGGACATGTATATATATTCTTGCTCAGCGTAAAATTCTGCTTTGATTTAGATATTCCCGTCTGTTTATCGCCGACCGCACGATCAATCAAAAACGAATAATGCAATCAATTTTTACAAGTTGTTTCTTTTCTGCCAAGGGCGGCTGCTATTGTAATTAGACGAATTCGAACAACGGGTTCGGACAGCTGCCATACAACTCAAAGAGGTTATTTTAAATATTTCAAAAACTAGTAAAGATATTAATATCAAATTCCAATTGTCTAATTGTGTGTTTAATTACATTTTACATAAATATGTTCTGAAAATTTTTGATGGAATGGCTGCATTGGTTCAGGTAGCTGCCATACAGCTCCAAAAATTAATCTAGATTCATGAAACTTGGCAGTTGTTTGTCTAATTATAGGTCACACATATCCGTTTCTATAGAGTAGTATGATAGGTTCGAGTAATTGGCATACAACAATGAAAGCTGATTCTAGATGTTTCAAAAATAAATTTTTAAACTCAGATTGTCAAGGTGTGGGGTATGATTCGGTCGGTTTGTACCAACTGTAAAATTAATATTAAATTGTTTTTATGGTATGACACACCCTGAATTTTTTAGAACATAAATATACTTTTGGATAAAAGATATGGTACCATTTATTAGTATGATTTTAGATCAAATTCTATGAGTTTTAATCAATTTTAAAACAAAGTATGTAGAAAAATTTAAAAAAAATCATAGAATAAATAAAGAGGAAACTAAATAGTAATATGAAAGTGACATGAATAAAAAAATATTTAAATATGTCATGGGCATTAATTGGTAATAACTATAAAATTTAACTTTTTTTTTATCCCGCCAATTTCAGTATTATATTCGATTAGAAGGTGTAAAAACGGTTTAATTAAGTATAACAAATGCTCATTTAATGAATGCTTTCAACCATATTCAAATAGATATTTATAAAAATTTTCTATTATTATGTGAAATAATGCAAAAAGGAGAATGACGATGAAATGTTCTAGTTCCATTTGAATTGCATATTTTATTGATATTAGCACACATAATAGATTTATGGTAAAAAAACTTTGTATTAAAAATCGATGGTGAGAAAAATCTTTATTTAATTTAAGTTTCAATTTAATTTTATTCAATAGACCTGTTCAAATTTTGTTATTTAACTTCCTAATAAAAATTCGCCATTAAGATAATCACAATTGCATATTAATTGAAATAAAATTAAAATTGTGAATGATAACAAAATGCTTTGAGTATATTGGCCAAATTATAAGTATTCATAAATTATTTTTGCCAAAAATTTAGGATAAAACCATTTAAACGGCAAATAAATTTTATGTCATTATTTCACAGATCAATGCTGAAACTACAATGTTATTGTCGTAAAAATAGTTTTGTAGGTTTCTGAAAGAATACAAAGCAAAAAATAGCATTGAAATTAATTTCAAATAATGACTTGAAAGACGAGTGCAGATATTATAAAACATTTTATTTCAAATTTTAATAACCATTGACAGCAAAAACGTTTAGAAATTATTCAATAATTGAAATGAAAAAAAAAGTTTTCAATTTATACAGTTGTTTGTAAAATTCGCGTGAAATGAATTAATATAGAGAATATATACTATTTCGAAATCTTAATACATAATTAAATTTAAAAAGTATTAAGTAAAATAAAAATAAATTTTAATTACCTATTAAGCTTTTAGAGAAAGTTAGTTATGAAAGATTTCAAATTATAATGAGTCTTCAATAAAAATTTGATATAATTGTGGGATAGAATATAAAAACTTTTAAAAAGAATGTTAATTATCAGATGATTGCGCAAGTTAAATATTCAGTATACGAAATATGCCATAAAGTATATAGAAAGTTAAAGCGGTACTCCCAGATTTATCTCTTTAATAAATTAAGTTTCATGTAGACGTCGATTGATTACATCACTTTTTCTCTGATCATCTAACTAATTCTTCTCCATTGGTTTCAGACAATTCCTCTTTTTCCACAGTTTACTAATAGGCTCCCATTTCCCCACTTTTCTTTTGCCCATCAAGCTGTAATATTAGTGACCCCAAATGTAGTTTTTAAGTTACCAAATTGCATTTAAATTTTTTATCACACCTTCTACATAGTCCCTCCGAGTCGATTTTGACTTTCGTCTCTCTGGCCGTTTGATATCATTTCATTTTGAATCATATCTGAATATGTATTGGCCAGTATGGAATTGCCGCATATGCGTATTTTCTCCATTTTCGGTTTATATCGTATCGCCACAGTAATGTCTTTGTCAAATCATAAAATTTTATTGTTTTAGTTTTTATGTTTTATTCTCCAGCTGTTTTTGGAGTTATTCTGCGTCATTGTTTTTATTTCTAATTTTATTATAACATTAAATCGGCATAATACATATGTACATATATCATTTGTTTACATCAAATGATTTTCTTATTAAGTTATAAAATAACTAGTATGATTTTTTTGTTTTCTATACAAAGCTATATGACTAAATAAATATAAATTTTAAGTATGATTCACAAAACTTATTATAATCTGCACGCATTCTTATTCTTTGCGATTAAACTTCATATAGTAATAATCATATACATGTATACCGAAGGTATAATGCTATACTTAATTGCGATTTATATAGTAAACAATTAATTTCTTTTTTGTTTTCATATAAATTTTTTGAGAGTCACCGACTCACTTTTTGAATTAATTATAAAAAAAGAATAAAAACTTTTGAATTTAAAAACCGAAGCAGAACAAAAAACATAAGCAATGAAAACGAAAGCGGTTAATCCACTTATAAATAACTACTTTGAAAGCTTTGTAAAAGTTACCAACAATACACAATACGGTTAAGATAATAAGGAAATCATCAAGTGATTGACCCTAAATATTAAGTAAATATTATTATTTTTTTATATTGGCAACTTATATTAACTTAACAGTTGATTTGCTTAGCCTATTGTACCTAACTTCTAAGCATTAAGTTAACGTTTAAAGATTTTATTTAAAATAGAGATAAGTCACTATAATATTAAAGTTAAAAAGAGATGTATATAGTATAGTAGGTTCGTGGAGATGTTCAATAGCTCATTTGCATAAATTCTAACATAAAACATAAATTATTCTGTTTCGTTTTTTTTTTTAAATTACTTTCGATTTTTAAATGAATTATGACTGGTTTTACAAGTTTAGGATATATACATATTTACATAGATTATATGTTTTTCATATTATATTAAAAAACAATAAATGAAAAGAAAAAATTAGCAACAACAGTAAAATAATAGAAATTTTAATACTCTTACTGGTTTTGAAATTATATTTTAAAGAACAGATAGATAGCTATTTAAGTAAAAATTTATACCACAAAATTAGTAAAAACAAATATTTTTCTAACATTTCAAATACATATGTATATGTACATATAAAGTTAGTGTCACAAGATATTACAAACGCGATACTTGTTAGACAATGCCGAATTTAGAGCGTTTTTTTTTATTTTCAAATCAATTTTTCACAAAATTTTAAATTATTTTTGACATTTGACAAATTACGTTTGACATTCGACAAAATAATTCTGATATTTGACAAATTATTTTTGATACTATTTTAATTTTAATTACATTTTATATTTTAATTTAAATTTAATAGTACTCGTAATAATTACAATGTATAAAACTTGTTTGGTTTAAAAGAAATTCCTGTGCACATTTGACACAAAAGAGACTTCAAATTTTTTTATTTGTTTAATAAAAGAAGCTTCTTTTTCATTTCTAATGAAGACAAAACAAAATTTTTAAATTAAATAATTTTTTAAAATTCTTATTAATTTTTCACCACGTCAATTCTAAATGTCCAAAGTCCCACGAATTTTTTACACATGGCAGTTCTTGATAACAGTGCAATATTTTAACACTATTGTATCCAAATTATTTTTTGTTTTCAACATCCGATAGGTGGATATCTGATAACATATGCATGTAATTGGAAAATGAGAAGGAGATTGGGAATACGAGAGAAACGGAGAGATATGGATGGAATGATGGAAAGAGAGAAAGATCGATATGGATTGATGCAGAGAGATGAAAGGAGAGGGAGATGAAAAATCTAGAACGATAGAGAACGATAACTGTCACACTTTGTTATTTTCTAAACTTTTTAAATTTTCCAAAATAAACATATAATTACCTATTAAAGTTTCCGAATTTGACGGTATAACAGTTCAACTCTGGCAAAGAAAAAAATTATTTTAGTCCGATAGAAAAACGTGGTTTTATAATTTTTTTTATTTAATAGAATAATTATTTTTTATTAAAATATAAGATAATAACAAAATCAATGATTAATGATATGTCATTCATGCCAAATACACTTAGATAATAATATATTAATGTACATATGCAAATACATACATACATATATTTACAGTATTATATATACATACGCATTAATATAACATACATTTGCAAAATATTTTTCTTTTAACTTTCTATTCCAAATTGAAGAAAATGTTAAAGTTCAATTAGAAATTGATCGAATAATTTGAAATTGATCAAAAAATAACTGAATTAATGGATACCGTTAGAATGTTAGAAAAAATTAAAGAAATTTTTTGTATAGGTGATGATATTTTCTTTTAATTAAAATTCAAAGAACTTTAATTGGCATTTCACAATTTTCACTCAAATAGAGAGTAAGAAAATTATGAAGTTTTTGTATTTTAGAGAGGTTGTACATAAATATATAAAAATGTAGATAATATGTAGTATGTATTATGTATGTATGTATATAAGTGTAAAATTGGATTTTAATTCTTGAAAAATTTTAATCGGTCAACTCCAGAAACTGGTTTCTTTAATAATTTTAATTCTTTTTAATGAAAAACGTTGTGTATATCGAATTTATTTCTCCATTTATAATAATGAAAGTGTTGGTCGCTAAGGAATGCCGAAATTTAATTCTATTTTGATAAATTAAATTAAACCGAATTTAAATAAGGAGCCAGAAAAATTAGAGGATTTATAATGCTCTCTCGGGCAGAAGGTGCGATTTTATTTACCCTTGTGGTCTCTCAAATGAGACTAACTCACTTTATAATTGATCAGTTTTAGAATAAATCAGTAGATTATAAACCTGTAAATTATTTATATTGATCATTAAGATGAGGCTTGAGTTGGTATCTGAGTACAGTAGGGTGACGACATCTTAGTGTTCTAAATCCAATATTCCAAGAAACTTTATTTAGCGTCGGGGTGCTTACTAACAAACTTTTTGAGAATGTCATAACGAAATATGTTGTGTAGTTCTGCTGTTTGGAGAACGAGGTATTGATCCATTTTATATGTGAAAAAAAATATATCTACCTTAAAATTGATACATCTTCAATTGCATCAGGATTAAGGTGTTCATACGCTTTTTTGGCTAAGCGCAATATAAAGTTACACATATTTTGAATTTATTCGATTTTCCCCTGTCATAAAATATGTATATGACAGGTATGGAAAATATATAGATAAACCCGCCAGATCTAATACATAATGTAAAAATTTATAAGAAACCTTATCCGACAAGTTCAAATAACTTTAAAATATCCTTAAGTAGTCCTAACCACTTATGAGTTTTCTCAAATTATTTTTACCGACTGGATTGAATACAATAAGGGAGGTTATGTGATGGTATGTCGGATGTCCAATTTTCGGTGGGAACGCATTTCTCTGCAGTAGGGAAGCGTAAATAAACTATTTTTAGAGAGATATCGGTCTATCGGTCTGTCAGTCTGTGTGTGCTCGCGTGTACATCAAATTCGGCTGAATCGATTTATAATAAAGTTTTATATATGAGTTTATTTCGGCTATATCACGGATTGATGAACTTTTAATTAATGGTATTTTTTGAAGTTTAATATGTATTTGCGTTCTGATTTCTATGGAATTTCGAGTTTGGCACAAAGCGAAACTCTACTAAGAGTCAAATCTATATTTTTCAAGGAATATTAACTATAAGGAATAAAAGATTACTAGTGTTCTTAAAATTGTAAACAAGTGCTTGAAACACATTTTCATAATCTTACATTGCGGTTATACTGGTCGGTTATGTGCTGGCCACATCAAAATTTTTTTTTATGCTTTTTTATCTTTATTTTTATAGACTATGATGATGCTCTATATAAAATGTTGCGTCTTACATTTTTAACAAACAGTTTATATTTAGATTTTGTGTACGGATCTTTTTCTTAGAATTCTTCTTTTATTGGTATTAAAAGAATATTGAAAAATACTTTATAGAATTTTTGTCTTAAATTCTCAATAGAAATTCAAGAAAGCGGAAAAAGAAACGAGAAAAAAAATGATGAAATTTTTATTGTCTTTATTTTTTATATCTTCAATATATTTATTAGAAATTAACGCAAAAACAGGTATTATTAAACGTATTGTATATGGAAAATATGGTGGATTTTAAATATTTTCAATTTTTATTAGAAAAAAAAAATATT
Organism: Condylostylus longicornis; assembly: GCF_029603195.1. NCBI lineage: Eukaryota > Metazoa > Arthropoda > Insecta > Diptera > Dolichopodidae > Condylostylus > Condylostylus longicornis. The sequence continues at coordinate 4,362,299 of NW_026578000.1, forward strand.
AAATATATACATAAAAAATAATTTATAATATAAGCTATAAAAGATATAATCACATTGTATATATAATAATAATATTGCGTATAAAAATAAATTTTTAATTATTTAAATGGTTAATTAAATAAAAAAATTAAATATGAATGAAAATTTTTGTTATTGAATTTGGTTGAAAAAAAAAAATAAAATAAAATAATATAAAAAAAATTCGAAATTAATTTAATTATTAGTTAAAAATCTATTTATTTTAAATAATATTTAATTATAATTGTATTAAATTATTTTTGAGGTGGGGCAGAGGGCGATTATATATTCCTCATTTCAATTAATTTAAAATTATATTAAAAAACATGATTCAATATTAGTAAAATATTCAATAAAATTATATACAATGCAATTAATTAAATTTTTTTATTTCATAAAAAAAATTTTGAGGATTTTGTTTTTTTTTTTGCATTGAATGTACAATGAATCTGCACATATATGGACTGTTTATGTACAGGCATACCATATCGAAAATTTATGTTATTAAATAAAATGTAAATATGTACAATGAAATTCAGTCAGATAAAATCTTCAATCAAACAAAAGAAATTCACTTAACAATACAATAAAAGTGCTGTAGTAATAAATGTGTTCTTCGAGAAAGAACGGAACTTTTCGTAATTCGGGGACAGCAATATTAATATTATGAAATTTTAATTATCGAAGTTGGTATTTTATTTTGGCACTATTAAAAGCGTTCTCGTAACATTTATATGTTTTACCGATTTCAAATTTAATTAAACTTAAGTTTGCCTATTATTTATGAATTAAGTTCATTAACCTCTAAAATAATAAGTGAAATTTTTCTTAATTGAAAAATATATTTTAAATATATGGAAAATCACAATTAGTGACTATCGGCTTTCATGCAAATTTATAACTTTAGTTATGAATTAAATCTTTATTAATTAGTATTGCACTAAAATTTGCTATAAATATCACTATAATTTCGGCAAACATAATATACTTAAACAAACTGTAAACTTTAATATACTAAGTTAAATAATTATGTACTTGAATTTATTCAATAGAATATTTAAGTGAATTGAATTACGAATAATATGTCATACATCCATGAAATGCAACTTTGTTCATTATTATTATTTATAGCACTTATAAGTATTTGTGTTTGTAATTGAGCTCAAATTATCAATTAAAAGTGCTTAAACATATTTACATGTTATATAGTTCATAAATATTTTCTTTTTTTTTTGTAAAATTAAATTTTCATTTTCTATTTTATTTTATCTTTAAGAATGTACTAGATAATTCACGGAATTAGTTGATAATAATAAAAAATTTTTTAGAATTTTATTTTTATAATATTTATTTTGAATATAATGTAGGTGCTATAAAAATAATTAACAATTTGTTAATTACCTTTTATTGAATTAATGAGAAAATGTAGCTTTAAATGTTATTTAGCAATGCTTTAACTCATTTTAGTTAAGAAATAAGATTGTCTGGTAAAATTTTAATACAAAAAATATTATTAGTAGCGTGTATATATATATTTTTTGTTAAAATGTATATAACAAATTCTTAATATCAAATATTTTCTACTTTATTACCTACATTTTATAGAAAAATGCAATGAAGCTCATGCATATAATGATGGTCCATGCAGAGCCAACGTACCGTTGTGGACATTTAATTTGAGAACAAATGAATGTGAAAAATTCAAATATCATGGCTGTGGCGGTAATCGTAATAAATTTGCATCGAGGGAGGAATGCGAAAAGGAATGCTTAAAATAATAAAGGCACTTTATTTTTTCTGTTTTTATTTTAATTTTTTTTTTTAAATAAAATACTTTATATTAAATATATTTTTATCTATTATGTAAAATCATACTTTTCATATTAATTCAAAATAAAAAACATTTTTTTTTTATATTTGTAGTTAAATATTAAGGGAATAAATATATAATAATTTATTATATTATATAAATACCATAAAGAAAATGGTGTTGTTTTTTAAATATTTTCGAATGTATGCCTTGAAAGTTGTACGATCTCCTGCATGAGTCCCAGCATATTTCTATCAATCAAGAAAGTCTATTACACTCCCTCTGCAAAGTCTGGCAGGGGATCTCGAGAACAGTGCGAGAAGGGCAGTCGATTTCTTCTTTGATATTGAAATTGCATTTAATGATCCTTCATATTACGTCGTCTGCCAGTTGTTTCACAAACGTTATGCGACCACGAGTAGATGGGTTACCCGGATGCTACAGAATGGGATCATTAAGTCAACCATAGCTGGCGATACACTCTTTGTATTGTTCTAAAAGTATGCCAGCGAGGCGGGATGCATTGTATTGGATGATTTCATTGCAATTGTAAGATAGCACTGCGGCTACACACGGCTCTGCTAGGCCGGCCCGTCTGTTTTAGGGTTAACTTGAGAGGGGGACATCGTATCATCAATGTGTTTTTGGACAGAAGGGATGCACTGATTAAATTGAATGTAAAATTGGCTATATTATAATTCAAAGTAAAATTTGCCTCATTTTTTCTTACTTGCTGTTAAATTTTCTGCATTATTATTGAACTACCTAAACGCTATGAATAGGCACATAGCTATTTTAGTTTTAAATATTTAAAATTTGCCCACTTAAAACAATATCAAAATTTATACTTGTATATTTATTTATTTTCTTAAAAAATTTTATTTGCGCGTTCTACATTAACTATAATTTAAACAATCACAACGCCATTATTAAATTTTTATACGTAATTCTTTTAAAATTTTTTTTTTATATTGCATAAATTTAGGCGATTGAATTTGTAACTTTTAATTTTTTTTCGTTTCATTTGGTTTTTTACATTCTTTTTCACAAAATTCTTTAGTACCAAATCGATTATTATTTCCACGGCATCCACCATATCGAAATTCTTTGCATTCATCTGTTTTTGTGTCATAATAAAATCGTGGAAGTTTTAAAGAACATGTTCCAACTTCGACCGGTTCAACACATTTTGCTGATTAAAAGTAAATAAATAAAATTATCAGTATAGTGCCGTAGTTTTGTAGCATAGAAAAAAACAATAATATAATAAAAATAAAATAAATAAAACGATACCTGATAACGATGGGGCTGCACAAGCGCTTTCAAAATAGATTAGGGCCAAGGTTATAAAAATACTAATAGAAAGTTTCATTATAATTTTTTTTATATGAAAAGGAAAATATCAATTTAAAATCTTTGCGATTTTTTTTATTTTTCAATATTTCAAATGTTGTTGAAGCTATAGAGCTAATTCTAGACTGAAAAAAAAAAATTCACCACAATAAAAGTAAATATTTTTATTTCCTATATAATTTTACGTATGCATATATGTTATGACTTAAATAGGGTTGTGTGTGGGTTTATTTCTCCATATGCCTCAATAGTTGATAATTATTATATGAATTAACTTATAAATACGGGGTCTTTACCAAATCGTTATTGTTAGTTTTCGTTGGTGTAGTTAAAAGTAGCAAAAATTATATTTTACATAACATCTGAACTTCGCACCTACTTACTATAGTTTGAGTTTATACCTACTGTGTATTATTTGAGTCTTTGAGGTTGCAACAGTTGTACTATAAGGTTTCGTTTGTAGCGTTTAGCGTAAATCATTAACATCTTTTAAGATGTAGTTATGGTCCATCTGAAGAGCACTGGCAAGGAAAAGTGCGAGATGATCTGTCTCTCTCTAGGATGGACGACATTATGGAGCACTCATTGTATGAATGCAAGGCAGGGTCTCACTTACGACTAAGATGCTTCAGAAGGGGTTTTGGCTAGCTGCAATTAATTAAAAAATTTTTGAACTTAATTTGTAAGAACCTTAAAATTTCTTTTTTAGTTCTAGCGTAATGAATAATATTAAGAATGCCCCTGTAAATACAAATTTAAGAAGTCTTATATAGTGATACAACATAAGATTTTTTCTCAATTTTGTCTTATACTCGTAGTTTATAAAGGTCAAAATTATTTTTATTTTCAAGTGATATTTCTAGTTTAATTTAAAAATACTTTGATGTTATCAGTTTTGCAAAAACAACATTAAATTGACTTATAGTTGATTATAGTAAATTTGTAGTTATTTATAATTTTACATTGACGTAGTCTTAAACAGTGGTTTTCTTACCTTAGAAAAGATATGGGCCATTTGTATGTAGATGTAGAGAATTTCATTTCATTTGACACTAACGCAATTGTATATTGAAGAAGCTTGAGGTTGAAAAAAAATTTCTAGATTTAAGAGCCGCTAACTATAGAGGCGCCTTAATCGAATTTTCATGACACAAATTTTGATATTTATATTTCAATGATTATATAAAGCAATTACGATGTCCTTTTAATTAACTTATTGATAACACGGTTAAATATCGTTAAAAAAATTACCATATCGCATCTTAATTTAAAAAAATATGAATTTATTAAATTATTAATATCTTTACTTTATCTGATATTAAACAGAATGAATAAACTTAAATTTTAACATAGAAAAAAAAAAAAAAATTGACACAATATGCAAACAATAAATTTAATGCCCTTAAAAGGTTCTTGTTAACGGTAGCGGATAACTTTTATTTTTTGCATTCTTTTTCACATAATGATTGTGTATCAAATCTGTTTCCATTACCACCGCATCCACCATATTCAAATGTTTTACATGAATTTGATTTCGGATCAAAATGATATACTTTAAGAAATTGTTGACATGTTCCAGATTCAGGTGGTAAGTCACAATGTTCTAGAAAGAGATGTAATTCGAAATTAAAATTCTATTGATAAATAAATTAACTATATGGCAATACTTGGTCTTGAAGCGCCGGTAAATGCAATTAAAGCAAAAATTGCTAATATTAAACCAAAAATAAATTTCATTGTTATTCGTTTTTTTTTTTCAAGATTTTTTAAAATTAAAATTATTAGATAATCTGACTTCTATGAAATCTAACCAAAAACTGACTTAAACTGGCTGTTAGACTATGCATTTTATAATAAGCTTAGAAAAATTTAATTCTAATTCAATTAATTCGTATATGTATTCGAGCATTTCAAATAAAACATAGAACAGTTTCTTGATTGAAATTATTTAATTATTGTAGCGTGCATCTTCGTGAGGGATATATCAACTTTGATATGGAATTTGTAATTACCTGAAGGAATTGTTTCCGGTGTGGATATATATATTCTTGCTCGGCGTGTAATTCTTAGTTTAGACATTTCCGTCCGTCTGTCCGATCTCACGGTAACTCAAAAACAAATAAAGCGAACAGGCTTCACAGGCTCGGGAAGCTGCTATATAGGCCTTAAACCTAATTTTAAACGGCCGCACCCGTCCCCTCACAGGTTTTTGATCAATCCGTGTACCACACGATAACATGTGATCCGACCGTGTAGCCCGCAAAATCTTCCTTCCAGCTCCTTCAGTCGTTTAGCAACTAGGTGAAGTTTTTCTCGAGGGTTATCTTGTAACCATGTCATCGCTGGGAAATGCGAGAAGCGGAGTCTGGCCGGTGAGACGTTCTCGATCTCCCCCTCAGAGCAGAATGGTCGCCTTCGCCGCCAACTCGACAACGAGATACAGTAGGGTTAGTCCCAAAATCACTTCCATTGACGCTGTTGGACATGTATTCATAGCCCCAGCGATGCAGACGAGTGCAAATCTCTGCAAACGTTCCAGGTTTCTTCTTGTTGCCTCAAGTATAACTTTTCTGTCCAAGCAACTGCCATGTATGTGAGGAGTGGCACCATCATCATGTTGTACATCCAGCTCATGATGGACCACGTTCTACTGGAAAGTTCCCTGCACACCATGAGTGCCCGGGTAGCCTTTACCCTTACCACTTCTTCGTGTCTTCGTCAAAGAAGCCCGCTGTCAAATACCACACCAAGGTATTTCACCTCCGTTTTCCTTTCAACTGTCTCTCCGCACATCTGTATAGTGCGCAGATGCTCAAGATTTATTCTCTTAGTGAAGGGCACCAGGGTCATCTTGCTAGGATTGAGTTTGATCTCCACAGTGCCACATCAGGCTAGTGTCACCCACAGGCCTTTTTGCAGTATGTCACAAAGAGGCTCTTCAAACTTCCCCTTTGCGATGATAACAATATAATCAGCGTATTTTAATAGGTTAAAATTATATTTCTTTTTATATTTTCAGTTCAATAAATTTAAATTCTTTGAAATTTATGATTTTAGGAGTTGTTTCACTTTTGAATGAATTCAAAAAAAATGAAATGGCATATTGTACTTCAATCAATAGAAAACTAATATTTTGTTTTTCTATCATCCGTTGAAAAGAAGTTGTAAAAATAACAATAAGAGAAAAAAAATTTTATTTACATTGTTAAAATTCTGATTGTAAATATTTGTTGAAAAATTAACTAAAATAAATATTTAGTAAGCATTTCTAAACTAAACATCATTGTCCAAAACTTAAATGTAAATAGAATTGGAAGTGTATAGCGACACAACAATTATAATTATTTGGGGCTTTGACGATTTCAATTAAACAAAAAAAAAATATCTTGGACAAAGCATTTTGCTTTAAATAATTTGTTGGTTGTTGCGTAAAAAACCTAACTATGTAGGAAGAGAAGAAAGAAGATTCTATATTATATTAGCTTCTAAGTATAATTTGTGAAGAGGTAAATTATACATAATTTTCGTTTATAATAAATTCCAATATTAGATTTTGAATTTTTATTCAATCGGTTAATTGCTCATAAATTAATAAAGAAATAATAGGGCGGAATAAATCTGTGAAACCTCTCAAGCCTAAAGGAATTGAAACGGTTTATGCACGCCTTCCGGAATAATCAAATAAATAATCATAGCATAGATTTTCCTGAACCTACTGTAGAATTTAACATTATTTCTCGAAAAATAACCCGGAATCGATAGATAAATAATATGCCGGCGTTCAAATCGCAGCCAACTGCATGAAACAGTTAACTTTTCTGGATATTATCAAAGCTACAGGGTAATTTTTAAATTATTATCACTCCACATTTGGCAAATTTACTTATTAAAAATCTTGTTTAACTCAAAACTGAACCTCATCGATGAACAAAATTTTAAAATAAAACAACGAATCAAATTTCGTCTGCTGAAGCGTATGAATGGTAAGGAAAAAATTAATACCTTTAATATATTTAAAGTTCACGTATCTTAAAGTTGATTGGACAATTGATTTTCTGGTTTAAATTATTTCTATTGTCTTAATATTTCAATAATTCAGAAATTATACGTGAAATGAAAAGTGTCATTTATACACTTATATATGGGGGAAGGTCACGAAAGAGTGCGAAATTTATGAAATCATTAAAATGAAAATAAAAATGAAGTGTTTTGTACTATTTTGTTTTTTTTTCCCTGTTTTTGCATTATAAATGTGTTAAATATGAATAATTTCAATTATAAGATCTATTGTAAAAATTATTTAATTGTACGTTTTAAATTACATAATTTGACACTAATATTTTGTTTTCTATTTTATTTTCTAAAAAGAGAGACAATAGTGAGAGAAAATTTTATTAATGATGTAAAAAGGTATGAAATATAAGATTTGTATTTGTTTTTTTTAAATAGAATTTTAAGATTACATATGTAGTTAATTAAAGTAGAAAATATTATAGCAAATGGGGTAATTAAGTAATAAAAATTAACAAAAAATTAACAAGTTAAATTAAGGTATACGTATAGTTAGTTGGCGTTGTATCTAATTGTTAAATTTGTTTATAAAAATTCTTAAGTGCTTTTTAATTTTTAAAATTTTTCTTTGACAAAATTTGTTGAATGCATTAAAACTTTTCAAGATTTAGATGAAATGCAAAATGATTTCAATACGATAGAATAAATTTATTAATATTTTTTCGTAGGAATTCAAAATTGCATTGGCTTACAAGTGTTTTATGTTCGGTAGATCTAACAAAATTGAAAAAATTCGGCTAATATTAAGATTAAATTAAGTTTTACTTTTTAAAATTCTTTAAATCCTATAATTATAGTAATATTACAACAATAGTGGGATTATCGTAAATCTATGACAATATCGTATTCTTATTTTAGTTAAATTTTCCATTGAAACAAAAACACTGTATTCTGGATAATAATTTTTGGCTGAAATATCTAGTTTGAATTACTTATATATACTTATACTTTCCTAATAAAATCACTTCTCTCTTTAGTTTCCCTTCTTATTTAAAATAGTAAGTTGTAAGTAATATGTGCTAATACCTTCTGAATGTTATAATTGATTAATTTCAAATGGAATAACGCTTAAAGTTTATAATATTGTTGATTGTGTTGGTTGTTGAATTTTACTAGCATAGCTTTTATTAATAGTAACAAATTCAAGTTGGTTTTTATTAAAGTAATTATTAATATAAGAAATTTTGCATACTTTTAGGATAACACATATATGAAAAGACAATGTTATCGTAATAAAGAGATTGAATAGAATTAATGTAATTATTTTTGTTTTTCTTTTTAGATTTTAAAATTCATTATAAAGAAGAACACTTTTAGTTATCTCATTTCATTACTAGATGCTTTTTAGTATTCTACTATACTAAATGTACATACACACATAATTATATAATTATTATATATGTATATTTCGGGTTTGTATACATCAAATAAAATTGTTATCATTACAATTGAATATTTCTAGTTATCAAGTAGATTATTAATATTTTGTACATTTTAGAATATAAAATATAATTTTTGTTAAAATGGAAATTATTAATAAAATAATAATTTTTACAATTATATTAAATTGTATTAATGAAATAAATACAAATGAAATATCTGGATTTACACCTAGAACTGAAGAATTACAGCAATGGCGTGAAGGTAATTTTTTGTTATAAGAATATGTAAAATATTTTTTTTTTTGATTTTTATTAGCTAGGGGCTATATTTGAAAATTATTTTATATTTTTTAGAATATTGCAATTTACCAAAAGAAGAAGGTAATTGTGTCTTTTATTATATGCCATCATATTATTATAATAAAGGCAGTGGAACTTGTGAAGAGTTTGCTTATGGTGGATGTAATGGAAATCGTAATCGTTTCCCATCAAAAGAAATTTGTGAAAAAACTTGTGATCAAAATGCAATAAGCTATAGGCTTTCAAATTCAATTTAAAATTTTGTTTTTAAATTATAGTTTATGATAAAAAGTATTTATATATATATATATATATATATTGATATATTGATATATATATATATATCTCTATATATATATATATATATATATCAATATATATATCAATATATACATATATATATATTGATAAAACGTAATTGTTGTATATGAATATATTAAGAAGGCGTAATGACCTTGCTTTTGTGAAATCAATTAAATATATGAAATGAATAATAACGTAATTTTAAATGTATTGAGTTATAATATCAAAATTAATTAATTCTTTAATTGCTTTACATATTCTGAGAGTATTTGTATTTAGAATATTGTACATAAATATAACAATTTTGATTTAAACATACTTTTGCAAGTATACATGTATCTAAAACTAAAGATAAGTAATATATAACTCGAATTTTTGTAAATTTATGTTCGTATATAAGGCTTTTAAGTTATTCCCATTTTATAGTATATTTATTCAATGTTCTACATTTATCACTTGTAATCCGAAAACTGAATCCAATTTCAAAGCAATTGTGGCGGGAACTTAGATAGATTATTATTTATCTTAAGAAAGAGAACCGGGTGTTTTAGATAAGTGGTATATAGCAAAACTTCACATTTATACTAATTGGGGTGCGGTGGATCTACTGTACCAGTCACGTCAACCAAGTCTATTCTTAGTACAATTGCATTTACTGTGTTTTTATTTTATTCATGAAAACAATATTTTCAAGTTAAGCTGCTTTTAGAATTCTTACACCATTATTATGTTGCTTTAAAATTTCTCTATGAATAAAATAAAAAAAACTGCAATAAAAATAAATTATCAAATATTATTTTTTCTTTAATAATTATTTTATTTTCATACTCTCTAATTTAATAATTATATTTTATATAATAATAATAATTATATTAATTTTAATAATAATTTTTTTTTATTGATGGCACAATATCGTATGATATAAATCATTTTATGTATATGTATATATATGATATTTATATGCATAAATATATTTATTATATATACACATAGCTATATATATGTTTAATTTTCACTTAATAAATAATTATTATATAATAATATATAAGATTGAATTAAATTTAAAAATTATTTTCGTTTATTATTATTTTTTCCTTGCGTTTTATTGTTGTTTTTTTTCTTTTATTATAATTTCTTTTCAGTTGTAATATTTTTAAGATGCAAAAATCTTAGATTTTATTTTATATAATATTTTTTTTTGTTGTTTTCTATATTCAAAATGATTCAAATATTGTGGTTAATATTTTTTTTCTTATTTTTTGTTTTACATTAAAAATTAAAATTAAAAATATTTTTAATATTATACATTTATGGAAATTGATAAATATTTTAATAATCTTTTTAATTTATTATTTTTTTTTTTATATTTATTATAATTAAATTTGAAAACTTAATATTTAAAGATCAAAATTTTTGTTTTTTTTTTCCTTTGTTTTTTAATATAATTATTATCTATTTACTTTTAAATTTAAATAATTTAGTAATGTAATAATTTAATTCAATTAAATATTATTAATATTATTATTAATTTATTCTAACTAAATTTCATATTTAAAATAGAGCAAATAATTTACAAAGAATGAATGTGCAATGAAGTGAAAATAATTAACTATAAGAAAATATTTAGAATAATTTAGAATTAAAAAATTTATAAATAACAAGGAAAATAATAAATTAGAGCACGAATGAATATCGTGATTTGGTAGAATTTAATTTTAAAATATTGTTAATTTATTAAAAAAGGAATTTCTAAAATTATTGTGAATTAGAATTGTGATTTTGAAGAAAAATTGAGAATGAAAAAAATATTCTCAAATTATATTTTGAAATATTTGAGTATTATGATGAGAGAGAATTAATTTTATGTAAATACTTATATTGTGGTGATTAAAAACTGATTGAAAATATTGTATTTTAGTTACTGGTGGACATTCGGAAATAATTGGTTCTTTTTATTATAAATACGCAATAATATAAAGTACAATACACAATCCAATATCTACTTAATATAAAATGTGAATTTTAAGAAAGAAAATATTAAAATTAAATTGAAAACAGAAAAATTAATTTTAAAGAAAATTTTGATTCGAAACTCATATGCAAGTAAGTATATATGTGTAATTGTATATATATATATATGTACATTTAGAATAAAATTTCTTATTGTAATATTAATTCGTTTAATATTCTATTAAAATTAACTTAATTTTATATATATATATATATATATATGATCATTTTTTTAAATATTTATTTGAAATAATTCATTCTTATTTAAAACCTTATATTAAATTATTTAATTGAATTATATATTTCCTATATATATATATATATGTATATAATTTTAATCATATATACCTTATATTATTAATAATTTACAAATTTTTTTTTTTTCAATTTATTTAAGATTTATTGCTGTTATTTTTTTTATTTATAATTTTGATTGCTTCATTTCTTTTTTTTTTTATTAAAATATTATGAAAATTTTTTGAATTACCTAAAATTAAAAGAATAAAAACAAAATATATAAGAATTTTCTAATTTTATGAGCATAATTTGGCCAAATTTTAACTTTATATTTTTCTAAAATTTCTTTAAAATAAATAAAAGAAATCTCAGTTTATAATACCAACAAGAGTTAGATAAATAGACTAAGTATATTATTCGGCCATCTTAGAAAAACACAAATTAAATAAAATTTTTCAATATAAGGGATGTATGGATAATCGATTTATAACATATATGAATAATTTTAATATTGTCATAATATCCCGATTTTGTTCAATTTATTCTTAAAGAAATGGTGAATATTGGACATAGTTAATATAATTTTAAATTTATGGTTTAAAATTAAGATAAATATCAAAAGTATTATAATTAAAAAATAAGTTCGAGTACATTTGATTAAATAATATTAAGTGATTCAGAATTCTTTTGGTATTTCAATACTAAAATAAAAAAAAATAATGTTGTGATTTTTGTTTTAAATTTTTGCACCCGCATTTGAGAGGATGAAGTTTTGCCTACAGTAAAATTTTGTGATTTGCATTAAAAAAGTACCGAAATTGTGTTTTCAAAAATTATAAAATTATTTTTAATAGTTCGATGTCTGAATAGAAATTTTATTCAATATGTGCCACAGTTACTGGTCTAACTAAATAGAGTTCCAGTGATAGAGCTATATTATTAAATGGAAATGGAAATTTATTAAAATATTATAAAATGAAAGAGTTTAAAATTTATTTCTTCTGTTCGATTTTACGTTATTCAAAAAGTTTAGAATATAATTTCTTGCTTTACTATTAAATTTTCTTGATAAATATATATTTTTTATTATTTTAATAATTAAAATACTTAAATTTAAAATTTATATTTTATAATTTGAATAATATATTATATAATGTTTTCTATATACTATTTATACGAGTATATGTGCATAGCAATACTATTTATTTATTTTTAAAATTATTTCTTAAATTTTTTTTTTATGTTTTTAAATTACAATATAGAAAAATAAAACTAATCTGATGAATTTGAAATTTTTTCAATAATACCATTTTGTTTAAGATCTGGTGATTGACCATTTGTTGGTGTACCATTATTTGATGAATTACCATTACTATTTGAATTTAATAAATTGTTTGTTGTTATATTATTATTATTGTTATTATTATTACCAGTTGATGTTGTAATACCATTCATTGTTGATGTTGTCATATCTTGTGCTTCAGATTTTCGATCAATTATTAAATTATTATTATGTTGATTATGATGATGATGATGATGGTGATGATTAAGATTTGTATTATTTAAATTATTATTATTAATTAAATTGTTATTATTATTATTGTTACTATTACTGTTATGATTAATATTATTATTATTATTATTGTTATTATTATTGTTATTATTACTGTTATTACTATTGTTATTATTATTTAAAGCATGATGTAATGATAATGGTGGTAAATGTAAACCAGGAAATGGTAAACCAGCAGCAGCAACTGCATGTAATGATTGTAATAATGCAGCTGAATGCTCTTGTGCTTTACGTCTTAATTCAGCTACAGAACTTGAACGTGGATCCGGATGATTTGATGATGGTGGTGATCCTTGTGATGTTGATGTAACTGATGTTGTTGGTGGTTTTATTGGGCAGCATGAACATAAACCAGGAAATGCTATAATATTTTTATAATAAAAATAATAAATGTATAGAAATCATAGAATTAAAAATTATGAATTATCAAATTTTCAATAATAAATTTTAAATTTACAATGTGGCTACAAAATAAATTTCATGAATATTTAATTTAAAAAATTCCCATTATTCAACATTTTATAATCATCTATAATAAATCAATTTTAATGTAATTTTCTTATTTACTCGCATTGTATAGAAAAGAGAAGTAAAATTTTAATATATTATGCTAATTTCTTTATATAATCCAGTTGAGTGTCGATAATGTTTGACATAAATCTTTATTAAATTGTTGTAAGGACAATATCTTGTTGGTGTTTTTTTTTTTTGTTTTTACTCTTCATCCCTCTTGAATATTAAATAAAACTCTTGAATATTAAATAAAATTATATTAAATTTTATCAAGGTAAAAATCACAATATGATTCGTATAGAACACCTGTGACCTGAGAAAATATTTATTTCAGGTTTTGTTTTTTCTTCCTTTTAAATATTGGAGAGCACAACAGCCAGTCGAGTATGTTTATCTATATCTACGAGTATGCTTTATATTGCGTGTATTCTACGGTACATACTCAAATTTTATTATATTATATACAAGTTAGGAACATATACGATATATCAAAAAAAAAATTTCATATTTTAAAATTTTAAAAACTTTTTAATTTTTCAATGAATGGATATTAAAATAAAAAAGAAGGAAACAAACACCATCTACACTTTTGTTTTCTGTGAATAAAAAAAAATTTTTGTACCATGTGAAATCATTATGACGCGTGTTAAATAACCTGGTGATATAGTCTCAGCGTCCTTGTTTCCTACTACCATATATATTAGTGCATATATACACACTTTGTGCCATGTAAGCTAAAATTTAAGAAATTTTTTGGGGAAAAATGTGAAAAAACAAGAAGAAAATCGCAAGTAAAAACGAAATAATAAACGAAGGACAAAATTTAATAATCTCTAATCTGACTAAAAGCTTCTTTGGTTTTTTTCTTTTTATGGAAAAGCCACTTTTGGGAATTGAATTTTGTATAAAAAAATTTTTGTATCATTTTTTATTTTTCCGTTTATCCTTCTTATACATATACACATTTACAAATATATTAAAAAAGGAGAGAGAGAGAGTTTTTTCGCGGTAACAATTTTGTGTTTTTATAGGGTATTGTGAATTTGTCGTTTGATTTGTAATACTGAGTGTTTATTAATTGAATTTTTTTCTCTAATATACCTATATTTTCATTCTTAATGTTAAAACGTAAATTTTGTTCGGGAAATCGAAGAAAATTTAAGTACATTTGTTCCAAAATAAAGTAAAATGCTATAATTGCATACTTTTAGGGGAAATACATCAAATTTTTTATGTCATTATTACGTTTGACTCCGAAACTATTTACAGCATTTCACTGTAAAGGAAAAGGCTTGATTATATAATAAAATATTAGGTGACCATATTATTTGCATAATTTCCACCGTACATCCTATTGTTGATCTGGCTTAACTATAAAATTTTCCCTGTTTTTTTTTTTCTTTCTTTAAATTTCATTTTATTTTTTATGGATTTTAGTGTTTAGATATGCGTTCTACATGCCCGCTGTAATGGCCAGTGTTAGAGGAAAAAAAAAACTGAATTATTTTCAAATATTTAAATTTATTCAATTTTAGAATCAAAAATATGAAGGAGATGTCGAAAAAATTATTACTTATATACATACGAGTATAGACTTTATATGAAATTATGTTTTACAATACTGCTATGGTTCCTCTCTCTATAATTTAAGTACAGTAAGTTTTTAAATATGTATATGCAGTTGTTAAATGTATATTTGTGGATAAACTAATTCTAATGGTACATTTTAAAATTATTAAATAATTCATATAACATTTTATAAATTTTCTTTGATTATTTATCCTCTTTGCGACCAAGAATTCATATTTTATTCTGTACGAGTAATTGTAATATATGGTATAAGAATAAATTTGTATTTATAAAATTTATAACAATCTGTGTTAAAATAATATTAAAGTGATAAGTGGGTATTACAGCGTTATCTATATTTTATATATATTTAAAATTTAGCATATTTTACTATGCATATATACATATATATACGAGTATAAATAAGAACATGTTCATTGAATATTTGTTGAAGATTTAAAATTGATGTTTTGGTAAAAAAGGACAAAATTTGTTTTTGAATTTATATAACAGTTTAGTTTTTACATAAAAGTTTATACGTAACTATGTAGTAGATAAGCGATTGGCGAAACCTGTTATTTTTTTTATATCAAAATACATTAATGTATTTTTGTTAAATTACTGGTGAAAGACCTTGCTTAAAAACATCCTTCCAATAGTTTCTTGTTATTATACATACATTATTATTTTGTTGAATAATGTAATTAAAATTAAATTTTTATTCAATTGAATCTATGATAAACACACAATTATATATTGAAGTAAAAATTACCTTTAAGACCTGGAAATAATGGCTGAGAAAATTGTTGACTTAATGAGGCCAAATGCGGTGGTAAAAATAATGGTGGATTTGTTCTTTGTGAATTATTATCCAAAACAGGTCGAAAACCTCCATTGCTAAAACAAAATAATATGAAATAATTAATTAATATAAAATTTAAATTTTAATTAGAAATTTTAAAATTACATATTTATTAGAGAAATATTTCGCCTATGCGTTATGCAATATTTATAAATTTTGATTTTGAAGAAAATTTATTAGAGCATCATAAAATGCAAAAAAAAAAAAAAAAACTCGAATTACATTGGTAATTGTTTTTATTGAAAAATTTATTCAATTTGATCTTATTAAAATTTAATTAATTTCTATCAAAACAAAAATACTTAAATTTTTTTTTTTAAATCAATAAAACCTTCAATTAAAATTTTAAGAAACAAAAAAACAAAAAAACACACGTATAAAAATTAAAGAAAATATCATTTTGTCACCATGAAATTATGACATGAAAATTTTTAAATTGACATTTAATTCATTTAATTGAATGATAAAGAATTGTTCTTTTTGAATTTCGATTTTTTATATACAGTAGCGATATAAATCAAAAAGAGATTTTCTAATCTAGAAGCTATAAATGCAATTCAAGTGTTATTCAAAATAATTTATAATGAAATGCAATAAAATTTGCAAATTTAGTTTTAAAAGAGATATAGGCACCTATCTCTAGCTCTAAAACTCTAAAAATAAGTTTTGTTTACCACGCATGATTTATTCATCAATGCAAGTTACTAGTTCGTCCACATCTTGAATATGCCATTCCTATATGGATGCCATCGTACGATATTAATATTAAGTATATTGAATCGGTGCAAAAAAATATGGTCATATTGAATCGATGCAAAAAAATGTCAAATTTTTTTTGCGTAAATTTAATTGACAAAGGAATACTACTGGTTAGAATGTAGCCGTAATCGGGTATGGAATTTAGAATCTAGCCGTAATGTAGCATCAGTTATGCTTTCTTATGATATTTTATCTGCAAAAAACATTTGTATAATAATATTTATGCGGCAGTACATAATGTACGAGCTCATCATTTCTTATATTTGGAATCGAACAGAACTCATTATGGTTTTTCGGAACATTCATATGAAAAGGGATATATTTAGAAATGGTGTCATCAAGTTCTTCAGTTAAGTTCAATTTTTTAAAGATTTTGATTCATTCTTCAAGTAATTTTGTTAAACACCAATAATTTATATATAATGTTATTTAACTGTTAGGAAAAGGAGATCACATTGTGAATGAAGAATAAGTCTGTCATCTTGGATAGAAATATTTTAAATGGCATACGCTTCAAGACGGAATCTAATATTTATATTGCTCCAGATTGAATTATATTGTACTGTTTATATCATATATGACTGTGTTTATGTATGAATATTCAATTTTTTTGTTGTTGTTTTTTTTTTATATTTATATGCATAAGTGCATTTTTACACACAATTTTCAATTTATTTATTTATAATTTTCTTTTTAATAAAAGAACAATTCAATTTAAGATTTAATTTAAAACTTAAAACAATGAATACAATAAAAAATATAATAATAAAAAGAAGAAAAATTAAAAGTAAAAAAAAAATAATTTTTTTTTTTTTTAATTTTAATTTTCATCACAATTGAATTTAATTGTTATGATGAAACAATCTCAAGTATTTTAATTATACACATACAATTCATATTATATTCATATTAACAAATACACATACACATCTATATATATATATATATAAATTTTTGTTTTATGTATAATACTAGTATGCCTGAATACTATGTACGAACTATTTTATTATTCCGTTTCTAAATTTTCTTTCATTTTCTAACATTATACTCGTAACAGAATACAAGGATTAAATATACAAAAATTCTGTATGGAACACAAGAGTTAGAAAAATATATCAAATATGTTGTGTAGATGGATGTGTATATGCATATTATATGATTTGTTTAAATTGCTTATAGTACAGTTAGAAAACGAAATCTTTCTTATTTTTTTTTCATTTTGCTTTCAGGGTGCAAAAATGAGACATGAGTAGATGGAACGAAAACGAAATAAATAACAATTAATTTTATACAAAATTCAATTATTTTGTTTTTTAACTTGCACTATTCTATATAATAGAAGTCTCACTTAACTACATAATATGTATAGTTATTTTTATGGGTATGAAAGAAAACTAAAGTAGAAGGGAAACTAAATTTGAAAAAAAAAAAAAATGAGAAACACAGAAAATTACCTTAAGGTTTTTTTTTTTTTTTAAAAACACAACAACAAAGTTAATTTAACACTAAAAACAAGGTATTGTGAAAAAGTTTAAACAATATGGTTTAGTAATTTTTATAGACGGGAAATTTATTTTTAAAAAATTTTGGCAGAAAAAATTTTTGGTAAAAATATCGAATTGAAAAAATTCTGTCCCACGAATATCAATTATATAGCTTCGAAACTGTTGAAACTAGAACGAATTGCAAAACGGCCCACATTCCAAAAAAGTTATGTATTGCAAAAGTAAACCCAATAATCGGTATATAAGGTGTACATAAGACGTACAGAATTCCAAGATTTTTATATTTTGTGATGTAAAATTGAAGATCATTTCAAAACAAATGCAATGAAATGAAACAAAAATCATGGCTTAATTTTGTTTCAAAATTTTTACAAAAATATTTGAATTTAGGGCGGACCGCGGTATTGGCTTCTAGTATACTATATTAATATAGTTATTGTCATATTGCCCCTCCTCAAATTTTAAGCCAAATTGAGAATAATAAGAATATCAATCGTTTTAAAGCAAATAATCTATTCTAAACCACTATTATTAAAATATGAATAGGCGTTTCTATCTGGTATTTTAAGTAATTTATAATTATGCTTAATAAAGTAGTACTACATTCTTCCCGATATAAATTTTGAATATTAACTTCTTTATTTTTAAAATATGTGTTATGCACGGCTCAAAATTTCAGAACTAAGTTGATCTTCTTATATAAAGTAATAAACATTCATTTCATCAATAATAACTATTATTGGTATAAAAGTTTCAATAGATTACGCTCTTATAATTTTGTTTTAAATACTCTCATAATTATATAGGCTAACAAAGAAAAGATATTTTCGAAATCACATAAGACGTACAAATTAATAATGTAAATAAGTTAGTGTTGAAGAAAATTTTACAAAATAAATTTTCATCTTAATTTTAAAATTAATTCTACTTCTATTATACCTAGATTATTTTTATTATTATCTTAAAAGTGTATAAACTATTATTTAAATATGACATGCACAAGTAGTTTGTCCTTATATATATATATATATATATATATAATTTAACACTATATATAGAGAATAAATAAGAATCTTTTATAACGAATAGTTTTTTTAGTTAAATTAATTTTATTCTTGACATTTTCTTGTTATAATTTGTATAAAAGGATATTCTCATATTTTATATACAAACATAATATGCATGTATTGGTGAACATTATTATGTATAGGTATAAAATGTTTTTTTGGGCGTAAGGAAAAAAAAATATACGAAAAGAAAATCCTTATGTCTAAAACTTGAGAATCTCTTAATGAATTTCTAATAAGATAATTTCTTTTTATTTATTTTGTTGTTGAAAATGAGCGCTCTTCTTCAACCTCTTCAGACTTATTGGGACTGACATGTTTATTTGTACGAGTATATCTAACATAAATCATGTATATACTTCTATATATATAATATTATATACTTTTTTCTGTATTCTGAATGCTTATACTAAAGGATTTACATATAGTAGCTCAAGGAATTTTCCATAACTTTATAATAAGAAATTACACATACTTGAAAGGATAAATTTTACTTGTACATGTATATTATATTTATTTTTATAACGGTTTAAAAATAAAAGAAAAAAAAACAACAAGAAAAATGTTGAACAACTTGTATATGCACTTGAGTCCTTTTTCTTCATGTTAATTAAGAAAAAAAGTATTGTTTCTAGATGAATTATACGGGTTTCGTTTCCATTTTTAATTTTGTATCAGAATGCAGTAAAATTTCGGTTATATTAAACTTAATTAAATATATTTTTGTCTTTTAGCTTTTTTTGTTGAATGGAAATTTAATTTTGATGACATCAACGTTTCAGCTAATATACAAGGCTTGAAATGAAAGAGCTATTATTTGGGTGTTTTGCGCTGAACTGCCCGGAATGTGGAGAACTGTTGAGAAGATAAACGCTTTTTGATAGAGAAAATTGGATACTATTTCAAGAATTTTCAAAATTTTTTTTTTCAAAAATTCTATTTTAGAATCTTCAAGTAAATTTTTGTGAAGAATTTACTTGGTAGTTTTATTAAATGAAATTCTACTGTGTTTTGCTTTAGAATTTACATATTTTTGAATCCTTTTGGCAAATCGGGCGTAATAACAAATTCATTCGTTATCGCACATTATTAATTTTGTGTGTTTTTTCATTATTGTTTGTTAATTGTAAATTGTATTTTTTTGTTGTTGTTTACAAACATCAAATTAATTGAAAGAAAATTTTTCTATTATTTGTCTTAGTCCTGTTTTATTTTAACTTTCAAATACATCTATATAGTATTTATATATTTACATGTATTAAAATATATGTTTTAATATTCTAAAATATAACATATGTTTCTGTGTGATTACGGTTATGTAGTACATATTATAATAAAATATATTTGCATTGTATGTACATCAAATTACAGTAACTTTGAATTTTACTACATGATAATAGAAAAGTTTTGCAATTGGAGAAAATAAATTTTGTCCATAAAGAACTTTTTCAATGCAATGTTTGTATAGCATAACAATATGTAATGATCTGGGATAAGAAAATTGGTTTCTTGATCTGCGTCAAATTCCGAATCGTTTTAAGTTTCATTTGCCTTTTGTCAAAGTGGTGATTGATTAACTATAATTAAGGCCTTTGTTTCAATTTGATCAGATTAAATTACATTACGTTGTATAACAATACACCGCGACTCAAGAAGTGGATGCATTCAGTCTCCCCTTCCAACTAATCACACCTGTCGGGGCGTTTGCCTTTTCTGTTTCCTTATTTGCAGTCTGAAAAGAGGCATATTGGTTCCTCTTCTTGCTAGCAAATCGGCACACTTAACGTTTGTTCGGGCGTGCCTTTGCACTCAGTTTCACTGCTCCAGTAGCAGTGTGACTGCCTTCGGTAACCATTCTAAATCTTGTCCCTGATAGTCTCCTTAGAGACAGAACCACACGCACATATCAATTGTTAATGGCGCACTCACGTGCCTAGCTTTTAGCTAAAATTTTAACTTTGATAACAGCATACGTTCGTGTCGTGGTCATGTCTCGCGGCCAGCCTCTTGCTTTGTGAGTTTCAGCCATATATCTATACGTCAGCTGACGACAGGCGTCCAAAGTCAAAGTGGAACAGCATATGACGATGACTGCGTGGCTAAGGAGGAGCTTAGTCGTTAGTATGCGGACCCTGGATACCAGGCGCCCTCCAGTTTAAACAAGCCTTCCCATGGTATGCCGGGCTCTGCCATGGGTGACTATACTTTCCCGCGCTTTTCGTGGGAACAAAAATGGAGAACATAAACAATAACAACAATAACAGCAACAATAAGAACAACAACTGCAACAACAACAACAACAGCAACAACAACAACAACAACAACAATAACAACAACAATAACAACAGTGACAACTACAACAACAACAACAATACTAAGGACAACATTAATACAAACACAGTTAGTGCTCAAGGGTCTGCGGAGCCAGAGCTTCTCTCGACTGACGCAGAGGAGAAACTCCTTCTCACGCCAGTAGAGGAAAATATGAGAAGGAAAGGCTAGAAAAGCTGAGGGCCTGCGGATCGGGTGTTGTGGCCGACCATTCCCAGAAGAGAGAAAGGTCAGAAAGCAACACCCCTGATGCAGGGCCCTCAAAAAAGAGGTCGATGAAGGTCA
Source organism: Condylostylus longicornis (assembly GCF_029603195.1). Lineage (NCBI taxonomy): Eukaryota > Metazoa > Arthropoda > Insecta > Diptera > Dolichopodidae > Condylostylus > Condylostylus longicornis. The sequence continues at coordinate 4,384,247 of NW_026578000.1, forward strand.
ATATTGAGGGAAATGTCCCTGGGAACATTCCTCAACAAAACCCGAAAATGACTTCTTATCGGGATGCAGTAGCACAGGTCAAGGTTGCCATCACTTATAAACTGCATCGAGCGGAAAGGCTATCCGAAGTCCAGATGGGGAAAATCAAAGTAGCCATCATATATGAAATGGATAAAGTTGTGGATCCTCATCCACAATTCACTGCAGCGTTACAAAGGGATGGATGGATATCCGTAACATGCAACAATCAAAACACAAGGTAGTAGATAACCAATGTCTGCAGGAAGATAAAGCCTTGGGACGGTTGCAACGTTGTGATACTGGGTTGCGACGACATGCCCAAACAGCATGTCTGAGTCACCTACGTGCCCAAGGACGAGACAACCGTCAGTCTCTCTAGGGACGAATTTCTAAGTAGGACAGGGAAGCAAAATCTCAGCCTCAAGATGAGTTCCTGGAGGATGCTGAGGATGGATAACGAAAAGGACGGGGGCAGTTCCATTACCTTTTCCGTGGATGATTCCGGATTGGAAGATCTACGGAAAGCGGAGTTCCGACTTTTCCTGAATTTTTTCCGTGTTACCGTTCGGGTTAAAGGAAAAAAATCCTCTCAAGGTGCTGGCGGCAGGGCAGGACAAAATAAAAAACCAACGCTCACCGCGACAACGACGAGCACTTCAGGCCAACCATAAGAGCCAAAACTCATTGGAAAGTCTGAAGTCACTCTGAAAACGGCGGAAACGGAAGGATCATCGACCAGCGGGCCGGATACAAGCGTCCCGGGTGAAGCAAAAGGACCTAAGCCCATTGGGAAGCCCGGTACTGCTTCGGTATTTGCTGTTGGAGGGGCTAGCGTGTACCGAGGACGGCAAAGGAGGCTGTGGCAGGGCAGACGCCTACCAAGATGCGTAAAAAGGCGGCAATGAGAAGCAAGGCTCATGTAAAGCCTTTGTCTAGAGGGCCAAAGCCCATAGACAAGAGCCGGAGGAAATGATATGGCTGTGAGGTGCATCTAAATAAATCTGCAGCATGCTAGGACATCTACTGATGTTCTAGCTCATAGATTTATGAAGGATCACCTCGATAACGCCCTTATCCAAGAGCCTTACATAGTGAAGGATCAGGTTAAGGGCCTAACAGGTGAGCTATTGTATGATAATACAATTGGGGGCAGGCCTAGGGCTTTCATTTTGTTTAGTAAAAGACTAACGTATTTTGTCATTCCAGATTACTGTTCTAAGGATCAGGTAGCTCCGTTGGTGAACGTGAAGTCTTCCGGGGGCTGGACAGAGTTCATTGTGTGCTCATCCTACCTCCCGGGAGACTGTGCCCATCCAGACGAACAACTGAAAGATCTAGTGGACTTTTGTGGAAGGAGGAACTTCCAACTAATATTGGGAAGAGATGGCAATGACCACCACACCGTCTGGGGAAGCAGTAATATAAACAAAAGAGGAGAGTGCCTAATTGAATTTATATATAGCAATAAATTAATGGTTATGAATGAGGGCAATATGCCGACATTCATAAATGCAATTAGGGAAGAGGTCCTTGACATCATCCTTTGCACTGAGTTTATCGGCAGTAGGGTTGGTGGATGGCATGTCTCAAATGAGACATCCATGTCCGATCATAGGCAGATTAGGTTTGATATCATGGTCTCCGGGGGCCTGGCAGAAGAAATGTATCGGGTACCCCAATCCACAGATTGGAGTCAATTCGAAACACTCCTTATGGATGGAATTGGATCCGATCCTACTTCTGTCAGAACGGTGATGGATATCGAGCTGGCCAGCGAGGCTCTGACGGCGGCTAAAGATCAGAAAGCTATTCAATAAGGCCAAGGCGTCGGGTTCGTGGGAAGATTATAAAAACTCACTCACGAAATACAATAAAGAAATTAGGAAAGCGAAGATAATTTCGTGGGGGGCGTTCTGCAAGGGCATTGATGAACTCGCCAGCAGTGCGCGTCTTTAAAGGGTGCTGTCCAAAAAGTATGCTAGCGGGTTGGGCCTAATGTAACGGCCTGATGGCTCCATGACTGAGAACGGAAAGCAGGCGTTGGAGCACTTGACTCGGAGATTCTTCGGAATCACTCAAATGTGGTCATTGAACCGAGGGCATCCTGGCCCAGGAGGGATAACTGGCAACGATCGCGTCTGGTCTTCACGATGGGCAGGATTAGATGGGCTGTTTTCTCTTTTAGGCCCTTCAAATCTCCAGGTGATGACGGGATATATCCTTCATTTTTGCAGAGGGGTTTCCAACATATCGCCAGAGCACTGTTGGAAATTTTTCGTGCCAGCTGACGATATACTCTTCCGCTGCCAAAGGATGTCCGCAGGGCGGGGTTCTTTCGCCCCTCCTGTGGTTCATTGTAGTGGATGATCTAATCGCTGCTCTCAGGGGCTCCGGGGCACGTGTCTGGGGATACGCCGATCATGTGGTCTTCGTCGTACGGGGAAAATTTGAGAGCACTATTTCCGATCTTCTACAGCAAAATTTACGTGTTTTGGAGAGGTGGTGCAAAGGCGTTGGGTTAAATATAAATCCAAGCAAGATCACTTTGGTCGCCTCACCAGACGCAGAAGCAGGGGTAGATTAACGAGCCCAATTCTCTTTGGTGAACGTATTAGTTATTCTAGGGAGGTGAAGTATCTGGGGTAACCCTGGATAATTGTCTCTCCTGGAATACCCATATAGATAAAGTTATCGGGAGGGCTACGGCGGCCTTGTGGATGTGTAGGAGCTTCATCGGGGGGAACTGGAGAATTAGTCCCAGAATAGCACTGTGGTTATATACGGCCCTTGCTAGGCCCATCGTTACCTATGCGTCGATTGTATGATGCCGTAAGGCTCAGCATGCGGGTGTGCGGGCCAAGGTGGAAAAGCTACAGAAACTGGCCTGCCTGGGAGTGACCGGGAAATGCGGACGGCTCCTACCGCTGATTTGGAGGTGATGATCGGATTGCCGCCACTGCACCTCCATATATTGAAGGAAGCTCGGCTGGTGACTTACCGACTTCTCTCTGGCGAGGACAGGGCAGGGCTAAAGTTGGCCCACAGGACTCACAGAGACTTCATTGAGAGCAATCCGATTCTAAGAATAACTATGTCGGATACCTGTCTGCCGCGGTGCAACTTCGACAGATACTTTGCAGATACAGGGTTCTGTTTCCCGATCGATGGACGTGGGACCGGGGTGGCCCGGTACTTGGGTCGCGTTCGAGCGTGTGGTATGCGGATGGATCCATAACGGAGTCAGGTGTAGGTTCGGGTGTATACGGTGTCCGCCCGGACACGCGTGTATATGCAACCCTTGACCCGTATTGTACAGTGTTCCAGGCCGAAATACATGCAATAGAGATCTGTCTGAGAATCGATTTAGAAAGGGCGTATAGAAACCGCACCATCTGTGTGTGCACTTGTGGAATTGGAATGGGAGAACAGAGTCACGCTCATTTGGGTGCGGGGCCATAGTGGCCATGCGGGCAACGAAATTACCGAAGGGCTGGCGCGGAGGGAATCTGGGGCTGACTTTGTGCAGCCGCTGCCTTTCTGCGGTCTGCCTTCTTCCGCCGTTGGGGCCAGACTTGCCTGCCTGATCGCGGCGGAATGCGGCTGTCACTGGCGGGACACGAAGGGTGCCGTCATGCGAAGGTGTTTCTTTCGGCGTGCTTTAGCGGATTCACCGCAGAGTTGGTGGGGATGAGCAGAAGCCGGGTTCGCACTATTGCGAATTTCTTCAGGGGACACTGCCCAGTGAAGTACCACCTACATAGGCTGGGGAAGTCGGGTTCCCACCTGTGCAGATTTCGTGGGGGTGGTTTCGTCGCCGCAATTGTCTTGGACATGGGTCTCTAAGTGTTCGGGAATTGTTTCCCAACTCCCTTAGGGATATCTCCGGCTTTGTGGTTGGGACGAGGATATTACAGGCGGGAGCGTGGGGGGTTACTTCTGTCCCACTCGGTTCCCTTGGAATCTACAATCAACTGGCGATATATAATTCAACTACAACAAAATTTCTATTTTCTGTAGTTCAAATCACTACACAAATTTAAGTAACTACACCGCCCCGTCTGAACGTCATTTCTAAGTGACACTCAATGGAACAACATACATACCAGACAAATTACAGCCCTTCGCTTCGCGACTGGATGTCATTCAATAACTCACCCTGATCATCTTTATGACGAAACGTCTATTCTCAAAGTCAGGGTGCATAATGAATTACCAAGAAAGCAGTTCACATTGGCTTGCCATGACCCGATTGTAATCAAGGACCATATGATACGAATCACCCCTTCGAATGTCTTAGACACCCGATAGACCTCACACTCACATACCTATGGCTATAGCCTATTAAGTTGACCGAATTTCTGCGTCTGGCGACTTGACTCAAAATGCATGCCCATATAACATCTTTTGCATGCTCATCCCCCCCCCATGCACGTAATCCATTCTATCCCACTTTCTCATCTATCACATCCCTCCTGACACTTCCCTACTTTAATTTTTTCATTTATTATTTTCATTTTCGCATATAGTATTACAATAGTGTTAAGTATAATTACTTTTGACCAAAAATAATGTAGTGGTATGATGTTTGGGGTGCGTCTTTTTGTTCTATTTGCAGATCCGGAACCGCGACAACAATAACAACAAATTTAAGATTGTATTTATTTATGTAGAATTGAAATTTTCCGATATGTGTAACTGTCTTAAAACAATAAACTATTAATTATATGCGAATTAATATAAAATTTTTTTATTGAAAATTTTCTAATTAAAATAAATTTTTCTTTTAAATTTAAACGTGCTTATTATAAATTAATATTAAATACCATATATACATATATATGTTTATCAATATATAATCCCTTTTATATAATATAATAATATGTAAGTATAAATACGAGCATAGATACGTTTATTTTAATAATATAATCATCACCTTTTATTATTACAAATATAAATGTTAAATAAATTAGGTAAATAAATAATTTAAATTAAAATTTTGCTCTTTCGCTTTTAATTTCATTTTATTATATAAATATAATATATACCCATATACATACATATATATCACATATAAATTAAAGCCATATATACTCGTATAATAATAACCTTTTGTAAATTTTTAACCTTATAATAAAATAATAATCATTGCTACTTTATATAAGACTTAGTTAATTATATTTATTGAAGGTAATAAGTAAAGGTAATAAGTAAATATAAGTACTTTTTATGAATATGTTTGTATATATATAGAAAATAAAACATAAATATATAGATATATACAGGTATATACAAATATTGAATTTATTAATTTATATACGGGATTTCAATAAGTATATGTACGTGTATATTCGAAAATTTTATTATAAATGAAAGTTAAAATCCTATATAATGTATGTATATCTAAAGTTTGTTACTTTATAATTTTTTAACGAAATAAATATGTATATATATACAAGTATATTTTATACATATATGTAAGTATTAGAGGTAAGAAAAATAAAGATGAACGAGCGCTTATAAGAGGAAATAATATAATTTTATAAATATTTATAATATGTATGTATATATTTTAACATTATTTAATCGCAAAGATGGCAACAAAAATATGAATATACAAAAAAAAAATATCAGAGTTATAATTTAATAGCTTTATGAAAATAAGGGTATATTATAAGTGGATAAGTAAAATATAACAACAAAACAAAAAAAAAACAAAAATATCAGAAGGTTTACATTTAACTTTTTACTCTTTGAAAATTATTAAAATTAAAAAGTGTTCTTTATGTGTAAATATTTGTGCATATATATTCACTATGTATGTATGTATGTATGATTGTACATTATAAAATTTGAATTACAATATAGTAATTATTATATTGATACAGGATGATTAATATGAAAAAAAAAAATTAAAAAAAAAACTGTTCCAGACCAAATGAAAGATGAGAGCAAATGAACAAGTTCTATAAGATAGAGAAACTTTTGAAAAATTGCTCTCTTTATAAACTGAACTCGAACCAGTGATATCAAGCTATAATTTTCTAGACGGATAGTTTACCTGTTAAGTAATGATCGTTAAATATGAATATAATAATCGTTTATTTGTTCCCCATAAGTTGCGTATACAATAAAGTGCTGATTTTATATTGCTTTCTACCTATATAGAGTATATAGCGAGTCAAATTTAAAGTTTATTCAATCTTCTATTTTTAAAAATACAAATCTTCTCTTAATTTAGCATTAGAGAATGTTGAATTTTCAATTAGTTACATTATATATCTCCTAAAAGTATGTGATATTTTATTTTTTCTCTAGTTCATTAATACACTGTATATATAAAATTTTATTAAAAACCGCGAAGTAATTTCAATTTTAAGAACAATACAATTGGTATTTGTACTTATTTTCCAAATAAATTAATTGGTTAGCATTTTTCGATTTGTTACTGATTTGTTTCTGATCTTTGAAACACTCTGTTAGAATCTTTAATATAATTTACTTTGTTTTTGATATATATACATACATACATACATATATTTTGAGAATAAAATAAATCGTTAAATAATGAATTTATTTTTGTTTTTGCAATTTTTGCTGCTTAACATTAAGTGTATATAAAAATAATTATAAAAAATAATATTTTATTAAAATAAACAAGAAAAATTTAAATAAAATCGCTAAAATTATATTTACAAGAATATTTTTATAAAAATAATGTTCATAAAATATAAGTATAACAAATGAATACACATACATACATATCTACGTAATATGATGTACGATATTAACGGTAAATATACAGTTTACAGCTTTTATAAAGTGTAAAAATTTCTCTTAGTTTTTTCTTTTTATTTATTTTATTTAAGCTTTTTTGATCACCTAATTAATCCAAACGTGATAATTATTAAATTAGCGCTTGATTTGCCAGAGGGAAAAAAATCAATTTATTTTTCTTATTTAATTTTTTTATATTTTTTTTTTTTTGTACATATATTTACAAATATTACTTAGAATTTTATTTAAATTACAGAATATATTCTTGATAATATTTTTAAGATTTTTTTTTTATAATATTCTAAAGAGTTAGTGATAATGATATACGTATAAGTTGGTAGGTTATGTGGCTATTATGCTGATTGTACGGAATCCATTTTATTCTATTGAATTGTTGCAAGCTTATTTATTTAGAGTTAGTAAATCTAAATCTAATATAAACTATTCGATAATTGGCTTTGTTGTAGTTGTAAATAAGTTGAATTAGAGCATAGCCTTGCTCGAATTAAAATATTTTGAGTTAAATTGATTTGAGAGAGAAAACAATATTTCAGCAGAAATGTATTTAAAAATTTTAGGTTCCTATTAAAAATTTTTGTGCATTCGAGTTCATTATGGACAACAGGACGAAACAGTGAATTCAGTTTTACAATTTAAAAACTAATTTAACATTAATTAACTCAAGTTCAATTATACTAGCAATATACATGCTTTTTATCAATTGATTGACAAAATATTTAATACTTTTCTTCCAAATTTATTTATAACGCCATACATACTCTCAAGTTCAATTTGAATTCTTGAAATTTCAAAAAATATTGAAATAGGTAATTTTAGTTTTCAAAATAATGCTATAAAATACAAATTTAATTATTTATTTAAATAAGAAAAAAGGAATTAAGAAAATTAAATTCAAAATTTTTTGTAAAGGAAAGCAAGGAGTTAAAAATTTGTATATGGTAAGCCCCCTTCATCTTGATTGATATTATAATTTTTCATTATTATTATTAAATCAGACCTTTTATTTTTTGTTTTATTTTTTTTTTTCTTTTCATAAAAAAATAAGCAATTCTCAACATCTTTTTCATTTTATTTACATTAATAATCTGTAAAAATAAAATTAATTTTTTTTTTCATATTTTTTTTGTGAATTTTTGAAATTGTTGAAAGGGATCTGAAAAATAATTTCAAAGTAAATAAAATTTTGATAGGAATTATACCTTTTAGTATTTTTCACGTTTTATATACACATTTGTATATACATACATATATGTATATAAATATATATGCTATATTTGTATATAATTTTTGGAATTTTTACTTAAATGCTATTACAGACATAAAATTAACCATCTTCTTTTATATTTCATTTAAAAATTATTGTGATTTCAGTTGATTTTATAAAAAAGAAGAAATTTTCATATAAAATATGTAATTATTCAAAAAATGAGAAAAAAACAAAAAAAAAAAAGAAAATTTAATAAATATAATGAAAAAATTTTGTTGAAAATTTTCCTTTTAATAAACGAAAATAATGTTAAAGTATTTAAAAGTAGTGTGGATTAAAAGAATTTCCCCGATGGGTGTGTTTGTGTTAGAAATTTAAAATTAATTTTCTTATGTACATAATTAAACTCATTAAATTCTAATTAGAAAATTTTTTTCAGTTTTTTTTTGTTTTTTTTTGATTTTTAACTTTATTTTATTTACATTTAAAATTTATTTTGCAAATATTATAAAGTATACCATAATGTACGTATATAAGTATAGCATGTGGAATTTTAAATTAGTATTAATTTACAATATTTCTGTTTTATTTTGTTAAAAAAACGCTCGTGCTGAACTATTTCAAGTGGAAAATATTTATGTGATAAATATATTCACATTTTTTTTATAGTATATTCTTTAGTACCGAGACCGACGCTTTATGACCCTTCTTACGTTAATCTATAAGATTTTTTACCACTATATCTCATCCCATGAAAAATCTATATCCCATGAAAAATTACAGTATAGCAGTTACTTTACGCTGTCGGGGTCACAATGCGTCTTCTGAAGCATTTCAGTCGTAGGCGAGCCATCGCTTCGCATTCATATAGTAACTCCCGTCCCGTCCCGTCTTCTTCCCAACGGAGACGGCAGAAATCGTCCTCCGTTTTGCCCATCTTTTTTTAGATGAACCAATGAAAGACAACGTCCAGTGAACAAGTGTAACCAGTTTCCGCAAAATCGATATAAATCGAAGGAGTAGTTACAAATCCTTACAGTAAGCAATACGGTAAACTATGGAAAATCCATCATACCACATCATGTTTCATACCACAACCCGCGATTGCTTTTATCGAGACAGTGTGATAGAAGTTTATTAGTGAAAACCGGGGTTTCATCTGATACCACCCTGATTCTACTGTTTCCATCTAACTAATTTATAAATTAAATTTATCTTCAAATATTTAACTGCTAATTTTTAGTATTTTTCTTCTTTTCCCAACAATTTTATTTGTTTCTGTTATAAATGATTCTTGCCCCGGTCTTTTCTTGAAGTGTCGAAGCTTCTCGGGATTGGAAGTCAAAATAATTGCTGGATTTTCAATGGACCGCATGTTCATTATTACGGGTACATACGTTATGTGTTAACTAGCGCCAGTTCACATCAATAAGTTCTTAAATATGCATTTCCAAGATATATGAAATTATTTTAATTTTACATCACAAATTATTGAAGGTTTTTCATTTATTTCAATTTTAATTTTTGCAATTAATTCAATTTTGTGATTGTCGTTGATTTAATCATCTTTTTTGCTATCTTTTTAATTTTCTCAAAATTTAATTTTAATATTTTTATTCCTTACTTAACAATTTATGTCATTTTATATATTTTGTGAAAAAAAAAAATGCCTTCATAGCAGTTGATCAACGTTCAAAATATTTTATAGAGTGATGGGTTTCATTATATTAATGCCATTATGTTTTATGCTACATGTGGATGAAGAATTTTTTATAATTTTTATCGTCTGTCCGATTATTTTATTAAAGTTAATAAATAATTTTTCTTTTTTAATTAAATTACTGAATTATGTTGTTACAGTACCATCATTATTAATTTAAAAATTTATGAAAATTAAAAAAAAAAAGTAACATATTTTCATATTATCTCTTTCTTCTCTGCATTATTGCATTCACAATTTATCGTATACTCACTTTATTCCTAACTGCATATTGTTGATATTTAACATATTTATACGCTACATATTAAGCGAGTAAACGGGTCACAATGATTTTGTTAAATATTTTGATATGATAAAGTTTTATCGTAAGCGACATCTAAGATTCAATTTAAAATAAAGTAACTAAATGTATATATAGAAAATATAAAAGATTCTTAATTTTTTATTTACTGGACTTGATGAAATTTTATGAAAATATTTTGATAGCAATAACAAATTATAACAACTTTACTTTTTACTCCCATCATAATAGTTTAATATCGTAATCATATTTTTTTGTTTTATTTCTAAATGTTATGTACATTGAACACCAGCTGGTGCTCTTGTATAGCACTTTATGGGAATGAAAATTTTTTTCCTAATTTTTGTTTTTTTCTTTTCTTTTGAAACACAATTTTGTTACTATGGCTCTTTATTACAATACGTAAGCTATGTATATTACATTTATGTTAATTTTCATAAAATATGATGTTTTAGAAGTATAGTTGATGCTGGCGCATGACCGCGAAATTATTTGAAAGTAATGACAAACAAAAAAAAAAAAATGAAAATTATTTTGTAATTGTTCTGAAGAATACTCTGATTCTGTGATAACGAAGGAGCGTTAGCTTAAAACGAAGAAACCAATAACAAAAAAATGGAAAAAGGGGTCAGGCGATATTAGGATTTTTTGTTTAAACCATTACGAGTTTACATTGTAATTATATAATGTTATTGTTGCATATTATATGAATGTATATTAAGACTTGTTCAGGCCGCTATAATAAAATATGTAAGTACTGTGTAGTTGAATGAACGCAATTTTATTAAAAAAAAGAAATTTGCTTCTTTCATTATTAAAAAGTTATTTTTTCTAAATTGATTATTGTTATTATTATAAAGCTAGTGTGTTGTGGCTGCTGTTTACGGTGCGCTCTTATATTTTATTAATTTATTTATACTTACTCATGAAATTTTGTTTTTACTCAATATTGAGGAGTGATTGAATTGACTGTCATTATGTGATTTAAATTGATGATGGGTTTTAATAAAATTATGTGATTTTAAATTTTTTCTCTTTTAGTTTTCTTTTACGTATAATTTTATCATAATATTAAAATTACAATAATTCGAATACTGTGTATAGGTATGTATATGTAGGTATATAATTTTTAATGAGATATCAAAGAGAAAATTGTAAATAACATAAAAAGAGAAATTATAATTAATTGAGAATTAACATTTTTTTTTTTCAGATTGAAATATTGAGGGATGAGGAGCTACGATAAGTTTTAAAATTTTAATATGTATTTATTTTTTTTTTTATTTAAATTTAAATATAATGAATGATTAATATTGTAAATTGATAAAAAACTTGTTATATAGCTGTATAAAAGTCATTCTTGTCTGCATGTACGATTTCGGAAATAAATGCCGAATACTGAATGGCATAATTTATTTTAAACTTTGGAATCGGAAGCTCTAATAGAAAATCGGAATCGGAAGCTCTATTTGTAACAATATTTAGTTATGTCAGAGACATAAAGCAGAAATATACACCTAATCACTTATTTGACTTATTCTAATTGTACCAAAATAGGGTGGTAGTTGTGTTTACTTAATGAAGCTTGGGTTATTGCTTGATTCACATTACAGGTCCTCAAAGGTCCTCATAATCTCATATAATTTTATGATATTTTTATTTTCAAATAAAAACTTATTAAATTTAAAAATTTAAAATATTTTATAATTAAGTTTTTTTCATTTATGTAACGTTAAAATATGAAGTATTACTCTTAAAATTAAATTGTTTTTTATTCATATACAAGTTTATTTACTACATTCGATTAATATTTTTATGAATTTTAATTGAAATTAATTAAACGAATATTTATTATTACTTTGCTTTTGTTACATTTTTTTATCATTGTTTTGATATACCCTGTATTTAAAAGAAAAAAAAGTGTTTTTGCTGTAAAATTTTCTATTGAAAGCCGGAGTTTCTAAGTGAGTCGCAAAAATTAGTAATAACAATAAAAATCTATATTGAAAACAATTACAGCCAGAAAGTAAAATGTGAAATAAAAATTATAAATTAAAATGTTATTCTTGTTTAAAATTGGTGATTGAAAGCGTTTAAAAGGACAGGCGGAATCCGTTGAGTTTCGGCGGAATTATGCTGAGCACTTTATATCTCCTGCAGGAAATAACTAGCTTTTGAGGATTGGCAGTCAGCTCACAGTCGACAACCAGATACGACAACTGCCAAGTTATTAATGTTAGTGACCATTTCATAGCTCTTCCCCTCCAGGAGTAACTGATAAATTGATTAATTACCAAATTTCAGAGAAAAGGAGAAAATAAACCCCCTAGCAGGTTGGATGTAATTAAATTTGAATATAATTTTTGGCTGATGTGTACGATCAAATTGAGTTTATATTTGTGGTTCAAAGTTAAAATTCAGTTGCAGGCCGCCTTTATCACTTAACTGTACAAAGCAGTCAGTTATAGTTCTTGTTGAGCGAAAGTTCTGCAGCCAGATTTGCAGTAGACAAATAAACATAATTTTTCTCGCAGTTATTTAACATTATAATTTAAAATATTCTTAACTTCATACAAGATAACTTGAGGAACAGTCGAGGATTTATTTCCTGTATTATTACTTTCTTTCAGATCTACTGTAATGAACAGTTCCAAGTATCAAAAGATTACTTTCACAATTTAATTATTATATATGTCCTAAACATGAGGCACCTATAGCTTATCAAGAAATTAATTTTGCATATATAGGGTATAAATTTGTCCGTATTTAAAAATGTATGCCATCATGTATACCAACGTATCCCGTCACACAAATTTTTTTTTTGTCGCTCAAATGAACGAGAAATTAATTAATTAATTTTGAAAAAAAAATAAGAGGAGAAAAAAGTGAATAAAATATTAGTCATGTAAAAATATTTATGCACAATTTAATTAAAATTTTTTTTTTTATTATTAATCTCATTTTGTCAATTTCTGAAATTGAAGATGAAAAAAAAAAGTATTAGTAAAATATTCACAAATGATGACAAAGTTGTATATAGGGAAAATTTTTATATATGGGTCTCCTGAGGCTAATATTATGGTTGAATGTATACCGCAATAGATGAACTATGTATGTTTGTTTTTTTTTTTTAAATTATGCTATTGCGGTTTGGGATCTCGCAGTGAATTTTATTTAATTGCAAAATATTAATTTATTTTCATTTTTAAAAGTTAGCTGTCAGAAAATTCTTGTTGATTTTTTTTTTGTTTTTTAGGTTTAGGAAACTTTTAAACATTAATTTGTTTAATTTATTAATTAAGACAAATTGTTTATTATACTTAAATATTGTTTTTTTCGTTTTCGGTATTAATAATTAAATAATATGAATAGAATACTGTAGCATAACGAAATATGTATAAATGTTCATGTATAATATGCGTTCTTGTACTCGTATATAAAAAAAATTCAATTTAATAATGGGAGGCTTTTTAATTGAGTAATTTTCAGTTGATTTAATATTATTGTACTTGCGCACATTATTATTAATATTGTGTGTTTGTACATTTGATATGGGGTATCGGATATAACACATAGTTGAGAGTCCAAATATTTTTGCTAAAATTTTAATAATAAAATTCACACCATCTATAGATCATGTGCCCTCAAATATGTAGTATAAGTTTAATATAAAGTCTGAAGAACATTATGTTAAATTTATTAATATGATAAAGCGAAATTATAATTAATTAAAATGTATAGGATATGGGATAGTCAGATTAAAATAGATATTTTGAATTTCTCATTATAATATATAACTGTGCGAAAAATATCAAATTATTTATTTAATTTTTGAATCATAATATTATATAATAATTTTATTAATTTATGGAGGAAATGCGACGTAAAGTGAAAAATTTTTACCATTAATTTGTCAGAAATTGCAGTGAGTTAAGGGATGAAAAAATTTTATTTTAAGAAAAAATAATTACTTAGTTCCGGGCTTCATTTTATATCATACTTACTCATTTATTATTTACGTATATGTAAACTATTGCAATTAAGATATAACCAATGGAAAATGAATATAGGTACTACATAAATTAAATTATTTTTACATAATGTTTAAAATTTGAATTTTCATAATTTTATACTCAAGGATTTGCATGACATTTGAATATTTTTGAATTCATTTCTTTTATATACGCCTTCATTTACTCTCTTCTACAATATTCTATTATAAGTTCTATAATTGTTGAATAGCCGAAGAGAGGTCATGAAAATTTTTAACGATGAGTGGCTTAACGACAAAAAAAATATGAAAATTCTTATGATATTTAAATTTAAAAAAATTACTAGTACAAAAATGGCATTTCATTTGACCTGTAAGAGCCTAAAGGCAGAATCTTAAATGAAGAAATTTTGGAAATAATTACAAATAAACTATAATTATTTTAAGTAAGTAAATAGCGTGCATTTAAGTATTGTAAAAAATTGAAAAGAAAAGGAGGATATAAATTTTGCAAGAATATGTTTTTTTTCTTTGTAAATCTTTATAAAACCATAAATGATAAATTATTTTCGGATATCCTGTCTCTGCGATAATATTTATATAATAGCAATAATATACTAGTTATACTTAATAAAGCGATCATTTATACTTAATGATTATATTATTATTATTACAATAGCGAATACAAAAAAATGTTATTCAAACATAAAAAACAGCATACAAGAAGAACAAAACTAAAGCCTCTTGAAAATTAATTTCAATTTAAGTAAGAGAAAAAAAAAATCACCCTCATTTTATTGCAATAAATTTGAATTTTCCTATATTTTTTTTTTACAATACCACAAAACACTTATAAACTACACTCACTTTGAGTTCCTTTTTTTTCCAGTTTCTTTTTTTAACACTGAAGAAAAAAAAACGCATTTTGTTTTACCCTTGATAGTTTTGTTTGGCAATCCTCGAAAAAAACGAAAAATAATAACAGCATAATAAACAACAGCTTCCGAATATAAACATAATAACAAACAATGAAGTAGCAAAAAAAGGGATTAAAAGGATTTATTCATTTATTTCACATTATTGAAAATGACCAATTTACATTCAATAATCACTTTGTTATATCACCCCTAAAAATAAAATTTCTTATTTAAAAAAAAAAACATACAATGCATAAAGTTACAATAATTCCTAAATAGAAGGACATGTAGATGCTAAGATTATTGGCATATTTATTAAAGGCGCAAAACCAGAATGAACTTTTTGTTTTTTTTTTTTAATTCGGTAGCAAAATTCGCTATCGAAATGAAAATTTCACATATGTAAAAAATTTACTATTAAAAAATATACCATATAAGAATGACATTTTTCTTTTATTAACCCTCACATTCAACAACAGGATAACATTAAAAAAACAAACAAAAAACCAGCGGCATTATAAAATAATTGTAAAAGAGGAAAAAACGAAAAGTGAAGAGGAAAATTTTTATACCACATTAAGGTATACGTATAGCTGAAAATCACAGTGGTTGGTAAATATTTTGCACCAATGCAAATATTTCATTTGTATGTATAGATGTGTAGATGATATTGTATTTTAAGTTAGGAATAATAAATCCTATATGACAGGATTTAGGAAGTAAAAAATAAAGAAATCAGCTGTAAATGCGAAGGATTTGTGTGTTAAATGAATACAGGGTGTTCTTAAACGATTTATTAATATGAGATGGAAATTATATATAAAATAATTTTGAAGATTAATTTTATATTAATTAACAAAAAAAAAAATTTGAATAAATTTCTTCCGAAATACCAAAAATTTTTTAAAGAACTAATCAAATTCTTAAGATTTATATTCGTTAACACTACTGTATAGATAAGAAGTATAACCGAAGAAAGCGTTTCCGAAAAGTGAATTTGTGTACGTATACGTAACATAGTGTACAAATTTTTTATTCTTCCATTGCGTTGTAGTAGTTTTCTGAAAGAATTCACTGCATTTATATTTCTACATCGAAGAATTTTCGGATTTTTTATGGGATGTAAATTTCGCCTTCGCTATATACAGCCTAAATTTATAGCAATGGCTGCATACATTACACAGCGATGCATATATGGCATATGCCTGTAGTCATATATTAAAATCTTAAATGCACATTCTGACAAATGTTGTACACTTTTGCATGTTATTTAAAAAGTCAGCAATACTGCATATTGTATGTAAAAATATTGAAAACAAAGAATTAAAAATAAGCAAACAACTAAGACTAACAAAAAAAAAAATAAATAAAAATAAAAAATAAAAACAAGATCAACTTGACAATTAGAGAACAGAAAATCAGATTAGTTTTTAAGGCTTTATTGAAATTGTAACTATATAACAAACAGCCCTATATGAATATATGTACTTAATGTTGTTGTAAATATTCAAAATAATTTTATTGTGAAAAGGATATTTTTTTCAAAAAAAAAAAAAAATCTGTTAATAGCTTAAGGGTTTTGTCGCGACAAATAAAGAAATTAGTACAATTTCACTTTTTATATTCATCTGATGAATAGTTTCAATTATAGGTGTATGTGTGTAATATGCATATAGTTTTCAATTGTACAGAAAAAAAGAACCCAGAAGATCCTTTTATATTTTGCGTTTTAAGATTTTGACATTAGAATTAAAGAATAAAAATTAAAAGTATTTTGTCCTTTTTATAAATATTTGTACGTGTGAACGTATAACAAATTGTAATTTTGAAACGCCCCATTTATTTTGAAACAGATTGAATATTCTTATAACACAGCAGTGGTATGCAGGATTTTAAAAGTAGAAAATTATACTACTTATTTAGTAAAGTTCTCATTATTTTATTATACCCGTACGAACGTATGTTCGAAGGGTATACTAAATTTGCCTTACCGTTTGTAACGCTAAGAAATAACGGTGTTAGATATAGACTCAAGTGTATGTTTTTGATCAGCGTCAAATTCTGAGTTGATTTAGCTTTGTCTGTCCATCCGTCCGTCCGTCCGTCCGTCCGTCCGTCCGTCCGTCCGTCCGTCCGTCCGTCCGAACGATAACTCAAAAACTAATTGAGCTAAGCTCACCAAATTTTCACAAATGATTTATTGTAGTAAGTGCCAGAACCCTATTTAAATTGGACGTGATCGGGTTACCGGTTCGGGTAGCTGCCATACAACTTCAAAATTTATTTGGTTATATCTCAGAAACTATAAAAGTTATGGTATTGAAATTTCACACAAACGAATATATTAGTAGGGCCAGTATGCCCCATAAAAGTCGTTGAAATTACTTGGCTCCTTCTGGTACCTGCCATACAACTTCAAAAGTTATTTGGCTATATCTCAGAAACTATAAAAGCTGTGATATTGAGATTTCACACATGTGAATATATTAGTAGGGCCAATATGCCACATAAAAGTCGTTGAAATTACTTGGCTCCTTCTGGTACCTGCCATACAACTTCAAAAGTTATTTGACTATATTTCAGAAACTATTAAAGCTATAGTATTGAAATTTCACACAAACGAATATATTAGTAGGGCCAATGTGTCTCATAAAAGTCGTTGAAATTACTTGGCTCCTTCTGGTACCTGCCATACAACTTCAAAAGTTATTTGACTATATCTCAGAAACTATAAAAGCTGTGATATTGAGATTTCACACAAGTGAGTATATTAGTAGGGCCGATGTGCTTGATAAAATTCGCTAAAATTTCTTGGCTCTTTCTGGTAGCTGCCATACAATATCATTAGTAGTTTGGCACAACCAGTATTTTGAATAACACATAGTACTCGAAATTTTGCATAAATTCATATAGTTATACGGCAACTTTAAGTCATAGTCTGCCCCGTAGTTAGTTATGGCACATTAGTTATTCGCACATAGGATAATAAATTCGTACGGGTATCACAGAGTTGACAAGGTCAACTCTATTTTTTTTCTCGTTTTTAAAATAATTCTTTTGTTAATTGTATTGTAGATATATTTTTGTAAGTTTGTATATATAGAGTACAAATAGACAATAATAAAATTTGAAATTAGGTGTGAAATTTATAAAAATATTTTTGAATAATATAGTTTTAATAAAAATTTAGGGAGGTTGTTCCAGTAAATGATATGTTTGGTAATATTTAATTTGTTTATTTTATTTTTGTAAAGAGTGTATTGGATATAATAGATGTAATAATTATATAATGAGGAAAAAGGATGAATTTTTCTGGTTTAAAGTTATAAATTTTCATCTTGATCTCATATTTTATAATTAGTGCTATTTACCTTTGGAATTATTGAACTAAAATTATTTTTAATGTATTTTAGGTACTTATCGTATTTTAGTATGATTGAATTACATTATCATCTCTATTGATGCCTATACATTACAAAATTATGTAATTGGAGCATTTGAAAACCGTATTATCGGATAGTTCAACATTTTACGTGGTGAATGAATCCGAATTGTTAAAGTAAATACAAAATAAATGCATGTACACCTTATTTATTTACCTTTGTTAATCGCATGTCCTTGGGCGAGAACTAATATACTTATTACATTACATTGAATTATTAAAAGATTTGTGCATTTTTCTATAAATACTTCGAAATAAAAGTGTAAATATATTATTAATATTGTATGAGAAAAAATTTTTATGTAATATGAGAAATAATATTTTTTTGAATTCTATATAACAATTTGAGATTTTATGATATTTGTGGAACATTATTTATATAATAATAATGTAATTAGTTGACAATTATTTTATTATTAGAGAATTTGAAAATTTTTAATATGTTATTTATATTTCAGTGTAAAAATGATTTAAGATAATCATGCCAGTCTCTGCAATCGTTTCAGATTCTTTCTACAGCAGTCTCTGCAACTTTTGTAACTAGTGCGATGGACATTCATAGAGAGGAGAAGACATCCTACTCTCTAGGGTCTTCGCAGTTGTCTCGTGTAATCTCTATATTCAAGAACTCAAGGTCATCTCCTTTTGTTCTATTGCCCTTTCAAAGATACCAGTGAGACGGAACAAAGCAGTCCCTGTCAAAACCCCTGGTCGATTCTTATGCTTACAATCGCTTAGCGGCCTCCTTACTAGCAACGTTACAGAGAAGATTAGCATGGCTCTGCGCAAGGATGATACGCAAAATCGTGAAGCGTTCCACATTTTTTAGGGGCCCAAAACCGCACTGTCACCTCCTAGTCGTGGGCCCCGGTAATGGCGGAGGATAAAGGGGTGATTGAAATGATCAAAGTTACGTTCGTGTCGTGGTCATGTCTCACGGCGAGCCTCTTGCTTTGTATCCATATGTCAGCCCTATATCCATATGTCAGCTGACGACAGGCGTCCCAAGTCAAGGTGGAACAGCATATGCCGATGACTGCGTGGCTAAGGGGGAGCTTAGTCGTTAGTATGCGGACTCTGAATACCAGGCGCATTCCAGTTTAAACGAGCCTTCCCATGGTATGCCGGGCTCTGCCATGGGTGACTATACATCCCGCGCTACTCGTGGGAACAAAATGGAGAACGTAAACAATAACAACAACAACAATAAGAACAACAACTGTGACAAATACAATAACTGCAATAACAACAACAACAACAACAACAACAACAACAACAACAACAACAACAACAATA
The DNA here is from genome assembly GCF_029603195.1 of Condylostylus longicornis. Taxonomy (NCBI): domain Eukaryota; kingdom Metazoa; phylum Arthropoda; class Insecta; order Diptera; family Dolichopodidae; genus Condylostylus; species Condylostylus longicornis. The sequence goes on from NW_026578000.1 coordinate 4,403,937, forward strand.
ACAACAGTGACAATTACAACAACAACAACAATACTAAGAACAACATTAATATAAACACAGTTAGTGCTGCAGTTAGACCAGACGGACGCAGAGGAGGAACTCTGTCACGCCAGTAGAGGAAAAGGCGGCGCCTCCGATGGAGGCGAATAATCAGGATTCTCTTGGAGCTATTATCCAACAAACTGAGGAGGACCTGAAAAGGTTGGACATCAGGGAAAAAAACAATATTTCTCTGGTGCATCCAAGCGGCGTATTGCGGCTTATATTAGGGATGGCATGTCCCCAGAGGAAGCTCGCAAATATGAGAAGGAAAGGCTAGAAAAGCTGACGGTCTGCGGATGGGGTGTTGTGGCCGACCATCCCCAGAAGAGGGAAAGGTCAGAAAGCAACACCCCTGATGCAGGGCCGTGAAAAAAGAGATCAATAAGGCTATCCGAAGTCCAGATGGGGAAAATCAAAGTAGCCATCATATATGAAATCCATAAAGTTGTGGATTTTCATCCACAATTCACTGCAGCGTTGCAAAGGGATGGAAGGATATCCGTAACATGCAACAATCAAAACACCAGGGAGTGGATAACCAATGTCTGCACGAAGATGAAGCCTTGGGACGGTTGCAACGTCGTGGTGCTGGGTGGCGACGACATGTCCAAACAGCATGTCTGCGTCACCTACGTACCCAAAGACGAGACAACCGTCAGTCTCTCCAGGGACAAATTTCTAAGTAAGATAGGGAAGCAAAATCTCAGCCTCAAGATGAGTTCCTGGAGGGTGCTGAGGATGGATAAGGAAAAGGACGGGGGCTGCTCCATCACCTTTTCCGTGGATGATTCCGGATTGGAAGATCTACGGAAAGCGGAGTTCCGACTTTTCCTGAACTTCTTTCGTGTTACCGTTCGAGTTAAAGGAAGAAAATACTCTCAAGGTGCTGGCGGCAGGGCAGGAGAAAATAAAAAACGAACGCCCACCGCGACAACGACGAGCACTTCAGTCCAACCAAAAGAGCCAAAACTCATTGAAAAGTCTGAGATCGCTCCAAAAACGGCGGAAACGGAAGGACCATCGACCAGCGCGCCGGATACAAGCGTCCCGGGTGAACCAAAAGGGCCCAAGCCCATTGGGAAGCCCGGTACTGCTTCGGTATTTGCTGTTGGAGGGGCTAGTGTGGCACCTAGGACGGAAAAAGAGGCTGTGATAGGGCAGACGCCCACCAAGATGCGTAAAAAGGCGGCAACGGGAAGCAAGGCTCATGTAAAGCCTTTGTCTAAAGGGCCAAAGCCCATAGACAAGAGCCGGAGGAAATGATATGGCTGTGAGGTGCATCCAAATAAATCTACAGCATGCTAGGGCATCTACTGATGTTCTAGCTCATAGATTTATGAAAGATCACCTCGATATCGCCCTTATTCAAGAGCCTTACATAGTGAAGGATCAGGTTAAGGGCCAACAGCTGAGCTATTGTATGATAATGCAACTGGGGGCAGGCCTAGGGCTTGTATTTTGTTTAGTAAAACGCTAACGTATTTTCCCATTCCAGATTACTGTTCTAAGGATCAGGTAGCTGCGTTGGTGAAGGTGAAGTCTTCGGGGGTTGAACAGAGTTCATTGTGTGCTCATCCTACCTCCCGGGAGACTGTGCCCACCCAGACGAACAACTGAAAGATCTAGTGGACTTTTGTGGAAGGAGGAACTTCCAACTAATATTGGGAAGAGATGGCAATGACCACCACACCGTCTGGGAAAGCAGTAATATAAACAAAAGAGGAAAGTGCCTACTTGAATTTATATATAGCAATAAATTAATGGTTATGAATGAGGGCAATAGGCCGACATTCATAAATGCAATTACGGAAGAGGTCCTTGACATCATCCTTTGCACTGAGTTTATCGGCAGTAGGGTTAGGGATGGCATGTCTCAAATGAGACATCCATGTCTGATCATAGACAGATTAGGTTTGATATCATGGTCTCTGGGGGCCTGGCTGAAGAAATGTATCGGGTACCCCAATCCACAGATTGGAGTCAATTCGAAACCCTCCTCATGGATGGGATTGGATCCATTCCTGTTTCTGTCAGAACCGTGATGGATATCGTGCTAGCGAGCGAGGCTCTGACGGCGGCTATTACTAGTGCCTACCATGGGAGCTGCCGCGCTAAGCCGAGGCGGAGCAATAGGAAGTGCTCGTGGTGGAATGAAGAGCTTTCAAGGCTTAGACTAAAGACCAGAAAGCTATTCAATAAGGCCAAGGCGTTGGGTTCGTGGGAAGAGTATAAAAACTCACTCACGAAATACAATAAAGAAATTAGGAAAGCGAAGAAAATTTCGTGGAGGGCGTTCTGCTAGGGCTTTGATGAACTCTCCAGCAGTGCGCGTCTTCACAGTTGGGCCTAATGGAACGGCCTGATGGCTCCATGACTGAGAACGGAAAGCAGACGTTGGAGCTTATGGCGTCAACGCACTTTCCCGACTCGGAGATTCTTCGGAATCACTCAAATTCGGTCATTAAACCGAGGGCATCCTGGCCCAGGACGGATGACTGGCAACGATCCCGTCTGGTCTTCACGATGGGCAGGATTAGATGGGCTGTTTTCTCTTTCAGGCCCTTCAAATCTCCAGGTGATGATGGGATGTATCCTGCATTTTTGCAGAGGGGTTTCCAACATATCGCTAAAACACTGTTGGAAATTTTTCGTGCCAGCTATGCGTGAAGTTACATCCCTCAGGCATGGAGGGTGGCTAAAGTGACGTATATTCCGAAGGCGGATAAGCGGCCAAGCAACCACCCAAGGTCTTTCCGTCCAATCAGCCTTACTTCTTTTCTATTGAAAGCAATGGAAAAAGTGATTGATAGATTTATACGGGATGATGCACTGGGAAGCAATCTTTTGCATGAATCTCAGAATGCCTATCAGTCGGGAAGGCCTACTGTACTCGCTCTGCAGAGTCTGGTGAGGGTCCTTGAAAACTCACTGGAGGTGCGGGAGGTGGCAGTTGGCTGCTTCCTTGATATAGAGAGATGGTGAGAAGGCGTTGGGTTAAATATAAATCCAAGCAAGAGCAGTTTGGTCGCCTTCACCAGACGCAGAACCAGGGATAGATTAACGAGCCCAATTCTGTTTGGTTAACGTATTAGTTACTCTAGGTAGGTGAAGTATCTGGGGGTAACCCTGAGTGATCGTCTCTCCTGCAATACCCATATAGATAGAGTTATCGGGAGGGCTACGGCGGCCTTGTGGACGTGTAGGAGCTTCATCTGGGGAAACTGGGGAATTAGTCCCAGAATAGCACTGTGGCTATATACGGCTCTTGCTAGGCCCATCGTAACCTATGCGTCAATTGTATGGTGCCGTAAGGTTCAGGAGGCGGGTGTGCGGGCCAAGCTGGAAAAGCTACAGAGACTGGCCTGTCTGGGAGTGACCTGCCGCCCGGACATGCGTGTATGTGCAACCTTTGACCCGTATTGCACGGTGTTCCAGACCGAAATACACGCAATAGAGATCTGTCTGAGAATCAATTTACAAAGGGGGTATAGAAACCGAACCATCTGTGTGTTCTCGGACAGCAGGGCTGCACTGCTGGCGCTTCGTTCAGCTCAGATTACATCCAAGCTGGTCTGGGGCTGCCTTGCTGCAATTATGGAATTGGCATCGGAGAACAGAGTCAAGCTCATTTGGGTGCCGGGCCATAGTGGCCATGCGGGCAACGAAATTGCCGATGGGCTGTCGCGGAGGGGATCTGGGGCTGACTTTGTGCAGCCGCTGTCTTTCTGCGGTTTGCCTTCTTCCGCCGTGGGGCCAGGCTTGCCTGCCTGCTCGCGGCGGAAAGCGTCCGTCACTGGCGGGAGACGAAAGGGTGCCGTCATGCAAAGGTGTTTCTTTCGGCGTACTCCAGCGGATTCACCGCAGAGTTGCTGGGGATGAGCAGGAGCCGGGTTTGCACTATTGCAAATTTCTTCACGGGGCACTGCCCAGTGAAGTACCACCTGCATAGGCTGGGGAAGTCGGGCTCCCCCCTGTGCAGATTTTGTGGGGGTGGCGATGAGACCGCCGTGCACATTCTCTGCGACTGTCCGGCACTGCCTGTTCGGCACCGCAATTGTCTTGGACATGGGTCCCTAAGTGTTCGGGCACTGTTGTCCAACTCCCTTAGGGATATCTCCGGCTTTGTGGTTGGGACGGGGATATTATAGGCGGGAGCGTGGGGAGGCTACAATAAGTCAAGAATGGCTGTGGTGGCTTGGGGGGTTACTCCTGTCCCCTGAATGATTTGGGTACAATGTCTCTCCTTTCCATCTTGGGGACAAACACTACCACGCCAGGGTTCAGTGATGCACTCAAGAGCCAAACTGCTTATTCTTAATATTCTTATTAAGAAAGGCATAATCTTCTCCAGTCCGCGCTGTAGGAGTAGCAAATACTGTATGCTGGCGTGAGAGTGCGTCTGCGGAAGGAAAAGACACTTTTGCTTTCCATTCCCATTGTAGTCGCCGGCCTTTTTAAAGATGCCGTCGCTGGCACCCTGTAACTAGTCAGAGGTCAATGTAGCTTCGCAGCCGCCGGCGTTTGCGCTATGTAGAAGGATCTAAAGCTTCGTTTATTAAATAAACGACATTTGCAAAACAGGAAGCATAATGAATTAAAAAAAAAATAATTTTTATTACCGCGCAAGAACAACATTCTACGCAGTTTTAAAAGTGTAGTTTTAAAAGCCGCGCACAATGTAGTTATTGTGCGGTAAAATTGTATTTAGAGTATTATAAATTTTTTTTTTCGATATCAATTTAGTATCCATTATAATCGTAATTGATTAAGCAATATCAATTGCATAATATTATCTGCGAACTATAGCGAAAAAGAACACGAATATTTGATAGAAAATCAAATATATAAGGAACATGAAAATTTTATCGCAAACTCAAATAAAGGTGTAATTGTATCGGGACATATATACATATATATATATATATATATATATATATATATATATATATATATATATATATATATATATATATATATATATATATATATATATATATATATATATATGATATATACATATATATAGAAAAAGACTTGATTTATATATATATATATATATATATATCAAGTCTTTTTCTGTACATAATATCCTTTTTCTCAAAAACTGTTTTATTTTTTATATGTATATTGAACTTGAACACATTTATTCATAAGTTTTTAATAATTGGAGTTTTGTATATAACATTGTTTTCTTTCGTTGCATCTCTTCTTTAGCATCTCTTTCTGAAATTTGCTGGTAATATATGTGCAATGTATAGAAAATACATATATTATTAGATTCTCATAAGTTCTATTCACCTCTTGTCCTTTTGGCTCCATTACTATTATTTTTTTCGTCTATAAATTTTATATAATACAATCATCATCATCTTTGATGACAAGCATATCAGGATATACATATATTTATCTATGCATAGATAATGTCTATTCAATACATATGTAATATAAATAACTATATTATAAGAATAATTTTCGTTTGTATAGGAAAATTCTTCAAAAAATGTAATAAGAACAAAAACACAAAGGAAAATAAGAGAAAATTGATGATATCAAAAGAAGATAAATTGGATGGTCGTAAATGATTTCCGATTTGTACAGTCATTGGATTATCGTTAATTTTGAAAATCTTATTGAAGGAAGTATAGGGTTCTCATTCTTTTTCACTTTTTATATATATACATAAGTGTGTATGTGTATGTACATATATTTCCTTTCTTATATTTTGCAGAATGAAAAGAAATTCTATTGGGATTGAATTAATAATGGGAAATAGATAAATTTCGTTCAGTTTTTGTGTTAGTTTAGTTTTTTTTTGGTTTTATAAGAAAAATAAAACATTTTTCTATCATTGTGTTTTATTTTTCTCTTTTTCAAAAAATTTGCGAAAATCCTTTTGTATAGATTTTAAATTTTTTCTTTTGATTTTACTCACTACTAAATTATTATAGTTCCATCTATCATCAGGATAATAAATTTTCTATTGATTATATTATTATTTGAGATTGAAATTTTAAAATTTATTTGTTCAAATGCTAAAATTTTAACCTCAATGTTCATGTTTTAAGGACCGTACCCATCAGCACATTCCGACTCATATTTCGTTTTGCTGATTTATCCTCCAACATTTGCAGCGATATCCAATGTAACTAGATTAGCGGACTTTATGATAGTACCAAAATCAGAATTTTCTTCAAAACTCTCCTCATTGAGCTCCTTTGAATATACTTTCGGTTTTATATAGAATTCTAACTGATCTACGAGTATATTTATTTTTAAATTTTACATGTGAAAATTATATACATATATTGAAACTTTACTGTACGTATTTATGTAAATCTTGTATAGCTAAAATTGCAAGACGATGTGAATATGTGGGTAATTGGAGATGACTTTGGGAATAGAGTTAGTTATAAATAGAAAGAAGTAGCTAAAAAATTTATTTCAATTCTATAAAAATTTTGATTGTCTGTAAAAATTTTGATTCTATGTATTATAATTTTGAGCTTATATAAATATTATTTACTATATTACAGATAAATAGAAATATGTAATATAATAATGTATTAAGTAAAGGAGGGAAGGAAGTGTAAAAAAAATCAAAAGCATAATTTTCGTGATCTTGATTGAATATGATTTTTCAATTTTTTTTTCACAATGTAATTTTGTGTTGTGTGAAAATTCTTTTGAAATTTCTTTAATATTTCATTAAGGATTAAACATTTAAACTATAGAAAATATATATATATATATATATATATATATATATATTATATATGTATATGTATATATACCGTCGAGACATCTTATACATATTATGCTTTACATGTGTGTATGTGAATATTATATGCCTATATGATATTAAGAATGCCTAAAAATTGAAATTCTAAATTGGATTTGTATAGAGAAAAACGATAGACAAAATTGAAATTTTTGAAAAATCTTTCTAACATGCTTTTGATTTGACTTAAATTTTAAAATAAATTAAGGAATATGATTTTATTATATAAAATTGTTATATAATGTATAATATTGATGAACAAATAAAAATAATTGATAAGTTTTTGCAATCAATTGTTAAATTTATACATATTTTATGGCTCCTTGTTATATTGTTGGAAAAAACTATGTAGAAATTAGAAGTTAAAATATTCGTAGCAAAGAATTTAAGAAAAAGAACTCTGTGGTTACTCGTAATAACTTTGTAGTTTTGTAGTTTTTAATATTTTATTTTAAGTAACACGTATTTTGTTTTGGACGATGTACGGTGCACATTTTCATAGTTTCAGTTAGTTTCGAAGTTGTACGGAAGAAAGCGTTAATATAAATTCCGAACTTCATTGTGTTACACCCAACATAAAAAGTTCTTATAGAAATTGAATTACACCCTAAATAAGAATTCATTATTCTCATATTTAGGGGGTAATTTATTGAATATATTATTGAGTAATCTTAAATATTCTTGTAAATAACAATGGTTAAATAATTTTATTGGATTTTCATATAAAAAATAATTGTTAACATTAGAAACACTAACTTATTTTTATTAAGTACAATATTATTATATGTATAAGTGTGTATATATAGTCTTTAATGTAGATAATTTAATTTATTAATCTTAAATGTTTTTATAAAATAAAATCACGTTTCTTGTATAATAAGATTTCAATTTCATATATTAACACTGTAAATATACAATAATTACATACACACACTTAAATATTAACTATAAATTTTTAAGATAAGAGGATGAAAAATTATAAATATAAATTTTTTTTTTCTATAAAAGTCACATACATCCCTTAAATAAATAAAAAAAATAAATTGTTTTCCAAAAATAAATTATAAAAATTTCGTTGATTTTTGTACAATATTAAAATACGTGCTCTTACGAATATTTACAACAATGACCATGTATGTGCGTATGTATGTATGCCGATCGTTATAAATATTTATTACTATATAAATAAGTTTGTATCTATACATTTTAGTTAAATAAAATAGAAACCGGAAAACGGAAACATTTTCCTGATTTAGAAGTTTTTCTCTACAAATTATTGAATACTAAAAATTTTGTTTTTGTTTTCAATAAGATGAAATGAGAAAATTAAAGATAAGCCAATTATTTAGATTATAACGAGATCAATAAATGAAATATTTAATTTTATATTTAGTTTTTATATACGTATGTATGTATATAGAAAAGATGGAAATTTTTTATTTTATTTTGACAATGCAGCAAAAAATTAAACGAAAACAATTAAATTTTGATTATTATTTGTGAAGAAATTAAAGCACCATTTTATTATAGGTCTATTATAATTAAGAATATTGTTGTATTTTATAAATTATAAAATATATAACGTAATTTATACTGTGAATTCCCTGCTATGAATTAAAACAAGAATATTTTCGATAGACCGGGTTTCAATAGATTGGTAAAATTCTTTTTGATTATTTTACGCAGTAATGCCAAATATGCCAATGTTATATAGAGAAATTTTTCCAAATTTAAACTCATATATTTTCGAAAATCGAAAAAAATTATCGCAAAACATAGAAAATATTCCGGTGTATATTATCGGAGGAATGTGTTTACCCTGAACTTTCCGAATCGTTTACAAGAAACTTCTGTAGAATACCACAGGTAATAGGGTTGAGACGTTCTCATTATATACTGGGAGATTAGGATGAAACTATAGGTTATGGCAATTGTTGCAGTTAAAATTCCTACCTTACAAGCAATATTGTAAGTGAGCCTTATAGTCATATTATTATAGTAAATAGGTAGATATTTGTATGAAAATTTGTAATAATGTCCACCAACATACATGAATCAAATGCAGGACATTCTGATTTTAACTTTCCTTTAACAAATTAAAAAAAAAATGTTTTTTTTCTTATTCTTAGCTTATACATACATAAATTTCGAGTACTGAAATTTCTTTAAGGAATAAGAAATTTCTAAAATTTTTATATTTGAATTTGCTTTAAAATTCAAAAGTGTGCTCATATACCAAATATTTTCATTTTAATTTCTTATTTATCTTTTCTTTTTTTAATTTACAATGAATATCTACTATGTATACATATACTCGTATACTTATATATATATAATAAGGAGCAGAAAGAACCGAAAAAGGAAAAGAATTATGAATAAAATCAAATAAAATTTCCTCGGTCTACAAAATTATTAAAGTTTTTCCATAATAATTTTTAGAATAAAAGAAACAAAAAAAAAAAAGAAAGTGGCCAACTACTTAAAATATAAGATTAAAAAAAGTTTTGTTATTATTTTGTGGCGTAAATATTTTAAGAAATTTACAAGATTTTTTTGATTAAATTTTGAAAATTGGTTTTTTGAGTAATTAAAGTTGATGACGTTGCTTAGAATTTAATATCCACTTTTAGACTGCAAGGAACAGTAAATTTTGAAACCGGACTAGAATATACATGCATTTGCTCGTGTACCGTTACTAATAATAACATATAAGTGATCTACTTTATGTCACTAACATTTTTAACCCTTTGCACTATAATTGTTTTTCCAATTTGTTCTCGGCCAACTCTCATTTAATTTTTCTGGTTTTGATATCATATGTTAGATATGAAGTAATTACTTGGAGAATACACTCAATACTAACAATTATTGAATTGCGCATGGATGAATAACTGTTTTGTCACGCCAGAGATGACTTCAGAGTTTTAAAGAAAATATTTTTGTCAAGCCAGAGGTGACTTCATAGTGCAAAGGGTTAATATAAGTAAATCACTTCACTCACAAGATTTGTTCTTTGACATCATCACTTATTACAGTAATAAAATTTAAGAATATTGGCCACATTATTTTAAATGTGAAAAGATTGTATAGGGAATGTTGGCAAAAGAAGTTCAACCACATAAATATAGAAAATATAAAGAAAAAGAAAGAGAAAAACTATGAAAATGAAAAAGAAAGAGAGAGTGAAGAAAAAATGGAAAAAATTGTGTGTAATTGAATTTTTTAACCAAAGTGAATTTTTAAAAATAAATTTCGTTTTTTACTGTTATATTTTTGTACATGCACATTGTTGTTGTTTATATAAGCGGCATCAAGCGGTGGTTAGAAAAAAGCTCACTCCCTCACTCTCTCCCTCTCTCTCTCTTTCTAGTATTCAGTACAAGGTTCTTTAGAATTTTTTATTTTATAAATAATAAAAAAAAACAACACAATAAAATGAAAAAGAAAATTTTCCTGACATTTTTTTTTATTTAATTTTTTTTTTCAAATTTAAAATTTTATTTTATTTTGTGGTTTTTGATGAATTTTTAATATGGAAATTATTTTGCGAGCTACATAAGAAATTTACTTTTAAATTCATTTTTATAACATAACAGACACATAACATATGTACATGTACACCTACTTTAATATATGAATAAATTATTTTTATTTTCATTTCTACAATAATATTGTTGTATGTATAGTCATGTTCGAATATCTAAGTGTAAATGAATGTGTATAAAAAAAGTAATTTATATAAAATTTTGTTTTGTAATTTGCTTAAGGATATTACATTGAAAATTATATTTGGAATTTAAATTTGACCATAAATTCTTTTTCAACAAAAAATAAAATTTTAATAAAATTTGTTTTTTCCTTGTACCCATACATATATGCATACATAGTTAAGTAATATCCTTGAAAAAGAACAGAATTATATTAGAACTAAGTTAAAAACTAAAAGTAAACATGAAAAATTAAAAATTAAATTGAAAATGTAATTGTGAAAATAAATATTATAAAATATTCAAAAACAAGAAAAAAAATTAGGAAAAAACAGGAGAAGAATTAAAAATACAAAAAAAAAATTTTTTGTAACAACAAACCTTTTGTAAATTAATTAAAGAAGAAAGATGAGAGCATGTTGCATATAGGGAGAAATAAAAAAATTACCGCAAGATGGCATAAGATTTTATCACTTATACTCGTACATTCAACTGTATAAAAAAGGAGATTTATAATGAAATTTTTAGGATATTGCAAAAACACTTTATCTAATAGATTAGAATTTTGTTAAAACTATACGTTTTTGGACTTAAATTCTCGTAATTGAATAAGTCTTGTAAGAATAAAAGTGCCGATGCCATTGTTAGTAAATGCAATATGCCGCTTTTAAAAATCTTAAATATTAAATTACTTACTCTAAGTTTTATTTTTGATTGTCCAATATTGTAAAATTTTTAAATTTGAATTCATATTATTATGGTATGTAGTTAGAGTAATCCCTTTTGCTAAATTGGTCATTGCAAATCAAATTGATCATTAATGAAATATTAAAATATTAAATTACAGTGGATTAAAATAAAACAATATAAAGAACGATGAGATTAAAATTTAGATATTAAGAATTGTTTGAAATTGATTTTTTTGGATTTAATTGAATTTCTTTGTAATGCCGTACAGGTCATATAACATTTTCGTAAATGAGAGTAATATTATATATTAGAGCAATTTTCTGAAATTTCGTAAGATACGAGAATTGTATACTTCATTAATATTGCAATTGTTTTACAAAAAAATTTATAGTAAATAAGTAGAATTTGACATACATTTGTAATAATTAATAATTGAATATTCAAAATTTTTATTGGTTATCTTAGGCTCATGGGGTATAGTGGGTGAAGTGTGTGTAGAGTTGCCGCTTATGCGGATGATGTGACAATCCTGGTCTCGGGTAAATTTCTGGAAGTACTTAGTGAAATAATGCAAGGGGGTCTTGATAGACTGGATGGCTGGGCGCGGGGGTGCGGTCTTTCTGTGAACCCCGTAAAAACGGAACTGGTATTGCTCACGAGGAAAAGGAAGGGGTTTGTCCTGCCTAGGATGGCGGGGGTCGAGCTGGGTTTGGCGGGTTGTACGCGATACCTGGGCGTGATTATAAATAGTAAGCTGCTGTGGAGGGAAAACATAGAGAATAAGGTAAGGAGAGCCACGAATGCATTGTTTGCCTGCAAGGGGGCGGCTGGTAGATGTTGGGGAGTTAGTCCTCGAATGGTCTACTGGTTGTATGAGTGTGTGGCCTATTCTAACGTATGTGGTATTAGTCTGGTGGCCAGCGGTGCTTCGGGATAGGGAGAGGAGGAAGTTGGAGAGGGCGCAGCGTATGGCGTGTGTTGGGATGACTGGTGCATTGCGTACTACACCCACTTTAGGTTTGGAGGTTATTCTCGATCTGGATCCGGTGAGTGAGCAGGTGAAAGCGGCGACTGCGAGGAGTGCCTTGAGGCTACAGGCGACGGGCATACTTAAAAACAGGGAATACACATACAGTAGGATTCTGGGAGAATATGGAATGCGGCCTATGGACACTAGGCCTGATTTTGTGGTGCCATATACCGACTGGAGGGTTGATTATGGGGTTGTGGTTCCACAAAGGGAGAATTGGAGTGCGGGGGAGTTATGCATGCATGAGGAGTTATCCATCTACATGGATGGTTCTAGGACCATGGATGGTACGGGGGCGGGGGTCTTCTCCAAGGAGTTGGGGATAGAGACATCGATTAGGCTGCCTGATGGATGTGTGGTCTTCCAGGTTAAATTTTGGCGGTGCTCAGGGCGGCAGAATTTGCTGCCACAAAACCGGTGGGGGGATGCGAGCTGGAAATTTTTGGGTCGGCTTTGGTGGGTCGATGCAGGGGAGCTCTTAGGGCACTTTGTAATATGTGCAGGGTGACTGTGTGCTGGGTTCCCGGCCACAGCGGGATACGGGGTAATGAGATGGCAGATCGTCTTGCGAGGGCTGGGGCTGGCGGATATGTTGACATGGTAGACGCGTCGGTTCGACTGCCGCTGGGAGCTTATCTTCCTGTCATAGATGGTGAGTGTAGGAGGAGGAGAAGGGTTTTGTGGACGGAGACTCACACGTGTAGGGTGACTAGAGCAATGTGGCCTATCAGGGACGAAAGAAGGACGAGGATGCTGTTGAGATATAATAGGGCTGATCTCAGTACACTGGTTGGGGTCCAGACGGGACATTGCCTTTTGGGTAAAATGGCCAGGAGGTTTGGTTGTGTACGAGTGGGGCCCCCTCTCTTACTTACTTACTTACTTAGGGTTGAGCTATTAATTACAACGAATTTAAGCTATCACTTAAAATTTTATTAACAATAAAGTTTCTTGCTTAAATTAAATTAAAAAAAAAATCAATACTTAAAGGAATTTTCAATTAAATAAATTGCCTACATAGAGAAATCAAAAATATTAAAAATGAAAGGGATTATTGAATTATAGTAGATAATTATAGTAGTAGGATGAGTACCCCCTATAAGTATGTTAAATATTAAGAAATTTAAATATGTGTGTAAATATTTAATAAAAAAAATTAATATTTTTTTGTGCAATTTAATAAAATTTAAAATTCTAATAATAGTGAAATAATTTAATTAAGATTTATTATAATCTAATTAAAAATTTTTTTTTGCTTTTTTTTGGTTTTTGTTTTTTTAACAGTATTTATATCATATATGTATTTAATAATAAAAATCTACTCGTATAATTGAATTATTTTAACCCTCATATGAAAATCTTCTTAAAAAATAAATCTTTAATTCCGGTATATAATAAAAAAAATTATTAAATATTTCAAATTCTTCGGTTCTTCTTCTTTTTTATTAATTATATATTTTCCATTCCAATTCCAAATATATTTGAATAAACATACTTTATAGCTGAATAGTTGGTAAATTACAAAACAAATTCAAAAGTAACCCGCATATCATTTTCTTGTCAGTTTGATATTATACTTACATATTTAAATACGATTTGCTTGTATGTATATGAGGATGTTACATATTGTAGAATTAAGAAATTGTACATGTCACGAATTCTATATTTATCGCATTAATAAATAAAATTTTTACATTAGAATTATGCCACAAAAATATTCTTGATATAATCTTGTATATATTAAAACTCTTGTGTACAAATAAAAATCTATTTTATTATTTATACATAAATATTTTTTGCCATAATATGTAAAATTTAAAATAAATGTGATTATTATGTCAGTTCAATAATTGATAGCCCATAAATGTATGTTGTGTGTAATAATACAGTGAAACTTCTATATAACGAACCGATATATAGAAAATGTTGGCTGGATACACAATTTGTTGCAATTCCCCACTTAAACTGTAAATTTGCTGACGCGATAAAAAAGAAGTTTGTTATATAGCTGGTTTGTTTTATGGAAGTTTTACTGTATTATAGAGAGTAGAGTTGTGTATGGTTTTATAAACTCGAATTTTTTTAAAAATCATTTTGTAAAATTCGTTTAAATTGCGGTAATTACGTAATTTTCAGAATGCTTTTCTTTATGGCAAGATCAGAAGCAATTCTATTTGCCTGACTGATAAAAAATTTTTTATTCACAGGGTCGAGCTGGTGACATCGTTATAATTGTGACAGAAACTTTTGATTTCTAAGTAAATTTAGTTTTAGCTTTTAATACACTTAATAATTTTATTTTTAACAGTTTTGTAGTTCATACTTTTTCCTACTTTTTACTAATCTTTTATCTTATACAAGAATGTAATCTTAATCCCGTTCTTTTACCAAATAATCCCCTTATTTTAAAAATTTTCGACAGATTTTGAAAAATTTCTCAAAATTCTTTAGCGATCTAAAGAGTTCTTAAGTATTTTAATTAAAGTTGAATCATCTTCTATGAAAAAACAAAACATGAGGAACAAAAGAGTTAAAATTGTAATTTATATTTTTGTGTATGCTTAAATATACAAGAGTTGAATTTATAATTTAATTCATTGCCTCTCAATTATGGAAAATATCTTTTACAAAATTTAACATTGCTCTTTTATAATTACATGTACTCGTATATATGCTCTTATATTATAATGCTCTTATATACAATTATATATATATATGTATATATATATACATATATTTGAAATATGAATTAGATATGTGAATAAAATTTAACCCGATTAATTGTATAAATAAAATTTTTCCTTTAAATGTCAAAAGAATTTTTTTATTATTTTCTGTTTTCGTTTTTTACTTAAAAATTATAAAATAAAATATTAAAAGGCGGCGGCGTCAAGCGCAACATTTCAAAAAAAAAAATAAATTTTTTTGATGTTTTTTTTTGATTCTATTAAAAGTAATTATAAGAAATTATTATTTTTTGACTTTTATTGTTATAAAATTTTAATATTTTATTAAATACAAAATCATATGACATTCTTTTATACTCGAGAATACACCATCTATACACAACAATTATAATTAATTTAAAAGTATGACAGCATAATAGTGTTATGTGATGTGGAATGTGTCAAATGAAATTTTACAATTTATATAAAATGATAAAGATGGTTTTAAATATGTATATATGTATGAACATATAAAAAGTGTTGGAGTTTATTAAAAAAGTGTGTCAGAATTAATTAATAATTATCTTATAATATTTTTTTTTTGGGTGTAAATTGATTAATTATTTAAGAAATGAGTTTTATTACGCGTTTGTATAAACGTGTAATTAAAAGAAACTCATAATATTTTGGGGAGAATAAAAGAGTGTATGTTTGTATATATTATGTTTAGCAGTAATGAAGTAAAAATTAAATTTTGAGCAATTAAAATTAATTATAATAAAAAGGAGAAGAAAATTTTCTTTTACAAAACAATTTTATTTATTTGACACAATGTGTCAGTATTAAACAAAGAATATATAGAGTGAAAAACTTTTGTTGAGATCATTTATTGAGAAATTGGGGGGGTGTGGGTTAAAATTTTAAAAATTGTGTTCAAAGAAATCAAATTAATTTGTCAAATTTAGAATTTTTATGATTAACAAGTACTTATTATGAAAGTTTTGAAGTTTTTTTAATGTGTAGTAAATTTTAACGTAATAAGGGTTTTATAAAATAATATTTGGTTTAAGTTTAATGTGTTAAGTTTACCTAAAACTAAGCATTTGGCCGTGATTCTTTAAATTTTAATTGTACCTAATTCTAACTCGAAATCAAGTTATTTCGTTCATTTGACAACTTTGCAGATAATATATTCATAGATATCCCGTAATAGGGATCCGAAATAACGAGTTCTAACGTTAGATATTAGTTATATAATATAAATGATAATTAAATAATAAATAATATAATTAAATTCTTAAATTTACTAAATTTTCTGCTCTTATTTAGTATAACTATTTATAAAATTCATAAAATTATCATAAAATAACAAATTTTTTACTACTTCTGCATGTTTTCATTAACTGAATTGATAATTACCAAATAATAGTTTAAATATTGATGAAATTAATAATTATCTAAATTTGAAAGAAAATCTAAAACCCTATTGTAAATAAATAGTTATTTTTGACATCATCGCATATAAACTTTGAACTTTAATATACGATATATGTATATATTAATCAATTATATCTACTGTACTACTGAAATTTCGAATATTTCTCTGATTTATTATTGGGCTTTACTTTATATAATCAATGATATACAAATCATGTATAAATAAATAATTAATTTAACTTAATATAATGGCTATATACGAGTACATGCTATACGTTTCATGAATTTTAATGATATATTCATAATAACATTGATGAACGTAAAAGATTTTTTAATTTCTCCCTAAATCAATTTATTTGTATTCTTAATATTGTAAAATAATCAATCGTTTTAATATTCGGAAATCATAAGATAATTTATTACTATTATTTGCAAAATACACAATTTATATAATCATGTATATACATTTTATAAGAGTAAAAGGATCTATTAAGTAAAATTGTAATATTTCAATTGATTTAGTGGTAAAAATTGAAAGGATATTTCCTTTCAAAATAAAATAAATAATAGTATTAAGGAATAATATAGTGAATGCATTTGAATTATTTAATACGAATGTATTATGTATGTGTTTATTTAGCAGGAAGTCATTTCAAAATCTGTTTATCGATAATAGTTTTATTTCACATATATATTTACAAGAATAATTTCTATATGGGCGAATACAAAATTGTCCTTAAGTAATAGTGTAGTAAAATTTAGTTAACATCACACTATTTAATCCTATTTTTGTTTCTCCAACCCTATTGCAAAGATTATTTTCTCATTTTGTCGTCATACAGTGTGATTATTATTGTTGTAATCTTTAATCTTTGTTAGTTTTATATTAATTTTTTTTTTCTATTTTGACAATATTATATCGGATTGTTTGTATAATGAATGCTTCATGTATTTACAGTGAATATTCGAAATATGTATTTTAAATTCATTATATGTTAAGTGTTAAATTATAAAAATCATTGGTTTTCTATTTTTTAAATAATTTTTAAATTTGAAAAATATTATGTTTATTAGTTTAATTTTGTTGTGTGTGTCATCTTTTTGCTTGTCCATGCAACGGTTAATTAAGTGTAATATCTAATCCTACTATGCTTAATAAAGTGTAATTAATCTAATGTTTGTCGCATTCCAACTACAGTCAGTCTTCAAGTCTTAATAGCCAGCAATCATATCGATGATAGCCATTGTTAACACAGAAAATAAAATAGAGAAGACCTTATGAAATCGGTCCAAGATGCCTCTTGTTTTAGCTCGTCAGTGACTTCATTTCTCTGAATTACGATGTGATCTTGCGCCCAAATGAGCGTAACTTTGTTTTACACCTCCAAATCATGTATAACTGCATGGTAATTCCACATATTTAGCTAAGATATTAAAAACAGAAAGGAATTTCAAATTTTTTAAACACAGAAAGGCAGTAACTTTCTTTTTCTTACGGTAAAAAGACGTGGGTAATTATTGTTATGGCAAAATGGCTTTTAAAATTAAACGTTATGTTAAGCAATTATTATTTTTAAATATTTGATATGATCTTTTTCAGAAATACTGCGGCAGTTCAATTTTTAGAACCATCCATTTGGAATGATATACTTCGACTACCTCAAAGATCATGGTGTTAGGTAATTTGAAATTATTGAAATTTCTTCACTGTATTCCCAAAATTTCAACAATTTCGGACCTTTACTGCAACATTTAAGCATATTTGTTAATTTATACAGATAACATATTGAAATTTTTTACAAAATTGAAGTAAATATCCTTAAAATTTCAATAAATTTTCCTCTTTCGAACACATACATATGCTGTATAGAATATTTTGCTCAAAGTTTTAGTTTTTATCCTTTATTACAATACTTGATGTTTACATAGTGGAAATTGTAATTAAAAGACGACATTATATTAACACTATTGAAAAATCTAAATGCAATTTTATACTTTTATTATAAATTAATACTTAAAATATTTTATAATTTTAACGGAATTTTCAACAAGGATATTATATGTATGTATTGCTTTTTCTTAAGTATATCCTTTTTATAGTTGGTGGTTATAATAACGATTAAATTCATTTTTGTTTTTTTTTTATTTTTTTTATTCTTATCATTATTTATTCCGTTAATATTTCATGAGTATTTCATGTTTTTTGTTTTACGTTTTCTTTTTCCGGTTCGTTTATATTGCGCACACTCTTCAACCCAACGGGCGGTCCAGCAATTAGAATTTACCGTTTTGTTTTTCTATTTTACAATATTTTTTGTTTCTTTTGTACACAGAGTGTGCATATACATAGGAACAAGAGTTTATTAGAGAAGAGAATATTTTTTCTTTTCTTTTTGTATTTCTCATTTTGTTTTCTGCTTTTCTGCACAATTATTTTATGATCCCTAACACCATATCTTTTCTCTCTGGCTTTCTATTTGTGGTAAAAAATTGAGAAAAATTGAAATGATGAGAAAGTTTCAATAAATTCTAGTAGATATCATAAGTATAGTGGAACTTTAAGTCTAGTCTAAGTTCAAAATAAAATAAAAAAAAAAAACAAATCAACAAAATAATAAAGAAGAGAAAGAAAATTAAAGAAAAGATTTAGTAGAATTTTTCGGTTGAATTAAATGACATAGATTATAAAATTCAAAAAGGAAATTGTTTTAGTCTATGCTACATATATACGTTATTATATACAAACATTTTATATTCAAGGGGAATTAAAAAAGGATATGATTATAATAAAGGATAATAATAAAATAAAAGAAATGTTTTTGTTAATTTTGGGTAATAATTGTCAATTCAAAGTGGGGTACATAAAGTGAGAGAAATTTTACATTGTTAAATCTCTTTCGGATATGATGTTTTGTTGGTATTATAATAATATAGAGAATTGCTGGTATAGAAGTTTCAATAAAGATTTTTTTAAATGATATTTTCATTTAAGTTTTGTTTCCGGTATGAGTCTTTGAAATATTTTTATTTAATAAATTATTTAATAAGATAATGACACTTATTATTGGTAGCATACAGTTAATTACGATATTTTGTGAGTAGTTAGTTGTAGAAATGAAATTTGAACAAAAGAGTAATTTTATGTTGATATTCTAGAATCAAAAATTTGATTACAAGAAGCATTGAGGTGTGTGGAATGTAGATTTCTGATGGGTAAATATAATGAGCAAAAGAATAGTTCTTCTTATGATGACTTCAGTCACGTATGAACAACAATTGTTCATTGTAGCTTTTAAATCATCACCTATATCATCCTGGTCTTACACACTTAGGATCGGAGACATCTCTTAAGAATTGGGTATGATTTTCTTAATACTGAAAGAGCCCGACAATACAAAATATTTACATATTTCTAAAATAATAGATAAAATTTAAGAATGTTCCTTGTAATGCCCTTTTTTCATAACAATGTTTTTTAAAAATAAAAAAAAATTGTAAATAAATTTTTTGACTTACCTTTCATTAAAACTACTAAATATATGATTGCCAAATGTTGGTGTCGGTATTGTATTCGATGTACGTGATGTTGTTGTTAATGATACTGGTCCACCAACTTCAATTGGTGAATCGGTATTGTGTGAATTCGTTGGACTACGTGTTACAGAATTCAATGGTGTTCGGATACCAGGTGATGGTGAACCAGCACTTATAGAACCAGATTGTGATGCTGATTGTGTCATTTGTGTTGATGATAATGGACGATCAATATCAGAATCAGCACGTGATGGACTTGGTGGACCACTATGTGGACTACGTGGTTCATCATCAATTTCACCAGTTATATCTGGTGATGAATCACGACTTTCATCAATCTGAAATTGGAAATAGTTTTGAAGACAATATAGAAAAAATGAAGAAAAGACAATATAAAAAAAAATTTACTTTATCGGATGACATTGTGCCATCACCATTATCACGTTTACGTTGCTCATCTTTGAGACGTTCAGCTTTTCTCCATTTGGCTCGCCTATTTTGAAACCATACCTGAAATTTCAAAAGAAATTACGTATAATGAGAATAAAATGCTACGGAAAATTTATTTTATACTATGTAATATAATTTTAAGTATTATTTGAAGTTAATATTTGAATGAGTTTGGTCGTACATCGACTCTATTTATATTTTTCGGTATATATATATCGGAACAAATAATGGACGGGCGGCTTTTAGAAGCATTACTAATATATGTATATATAAGTCCATAACTTTACTGCAATATTACTTATTAGTCAAGAGTACGCATTGATTTACTTTCGTGAAAAGATTAATTTTAAGAACGAGTCCTTACTTAAAGTATAAGTATTCAGATATACCCATCTAGGTTGGCAGATGGCTGAGGAATCCGCAATATAATTCAGAGCTGCATTACAGTGGTGGAGACATTTTTCCACTTTGTGCGAACTGCGAGCTCAAGATGAAGATAACTGATTTTGCTCCTCGTGTGCTGTCATTCTTGAAGACTTTTAGGTCTTAGATCTTGCCGTGGCAAACTGGGCGATACGAAGATTTTGATTTTTACACGGATGAATTCGAACTTAATGAAAAGGTAGTTTGGTAAGTTTACTCTGAGGAATTGAATGTTGAGTTCTCCTTCAGTTTGCCATGTATTTGTAGCATCTTTTTGGTAGAGCTGACTGCGATTAGGGAGGCTCTGCGTTGCTTATGCAAAAACCCTTTGGATTTTTTCTGATAAAGAGACCCTTGGTATTCCTACAACCACCTATTGGAGGTCAGTGGAAAACGGAATAATGTGCAACGCGACAAAGACCTGGTAGACTTGCATCGCACAAAGGATATGATATGTCTGATCAAAGGTATTAAGGCTTCTGACGGGACACTGTCTAATTGGCGAACCTGCCAAGAGGATGAGCCGCAACCGATTTCTATAGGAGCTGTTGTGACTAAGAGGAGGATGAACTTTGGTGAACTTCAGACAAAAGTTTCTTGGATTTTACTTCATTTAGCGGGCTACGGACTTAACGAGTGTAAATGGTTTCTAAGAAACTTGGACTGGTTCTAATGGAGGTGACAATGGCCCAAGTCTACCCTTTAGGGAACCGCGTTATTTTAACCTAACCTAACCTATTTTAAAATCGCATTATCATTATCCTTGAATAAAATTTTAATGTTATGCATTTTCAGCAATAAAATTGCATTTTAAAAGTTCACACAAGAAAAAAGTTATGATAATTTTTTTTTCTTTTTCCAAGTACCCACACATACAACAGCATACATTAGCATCATACATACCTATGTAGGTATATTTAATGCAAGAAGTTACAATAGAATATTTTCTCATTTTTTTTTATATACTTTTTAGAAGGCTATTATAAAAATCGTAAAATATTTTGCGATTCAATTTAAATACCCGACCGACCGATGATCTTATGAGTTTGTTAATTTGTAGTGCATATCACATATACACATAAATATAGATGCATGTGCTACTTATAATAATGTGCAAGAAATAAAAAGAAAAATTATTTGTATAAAATTGAAAGCATTGAAAGTACATTACTGACTGAATTGAATTTTAGAAAAAGAAATTTTCCCAAAGCAGCAACTTTATTTACTTCATTTTATTTCAATTTAATATTTTATTTTTATTTTTTTTTTTTATTATATAATATTCTCCATCTTTATAGATTTCTTTCAAATTTTTTTTTATATAATAATCAAGACCTTATCATCATTCAAAATTACATTGAAATATATGAGGGTATCTACATGATATGGAGACGGAGATGTAAAATTTATGGTGTATCCTTTTAGAGCTTTATTGCATTTTCTTTCATTTTTTTTTTTACATTGCTTTGTTATATTTTTGTAATACATATTGCTTTAAGGATATAAAATGGCCACCCTATATAGAATATTTATGTAAATATGTGTGATATATGGGGGGTAGAATGAACCTTTATATATATTTTTTTTGTACGTGTATGTGAATATAAAAAAGAACAATAAATAAAAGAATTTCTTTATTTCATTTGTGATCATCTAAGTTTCATTCCCCAACCATTTTCCTGTTTTAATTTTTGTTTTTAATATATTATTTTCGCTTTTTTATAAATGTAAATACAAAAAAAAAATTTTATAGTTGCCAATATTTAAAAATTTTTCCACGGCCTATGTTCCGACTGCCTAATTTTTAGTGATGCTAAGAAAATACGGTTGCCTTATAGCGGTTGAGATTTAAAGTCACAAATATAAGTTCAGTAAGTCGAGTTTGATTTCGTTTTATATTTTATAGCAATATCAAATTTCGTATAGTTTAGTTTATTTTCTGCTAGAAACCGGATAATTTAATTTCCAAAATTCTGAGAAAAAGTTTAAAAAGCTGCAATCATTCTTAAATTGTAAGTCGTCGGGTTTAAAAATTTATCAATATTTGAGTTCTTTATTTTATTTTATTAGAAAAAAAAAATTAATATTTTCATTATTAATATTCTCATTT
Source organism: Condylostylus longicornis (assembly GCF_029603195.1). Lineage (NCBI taxonomy): Eukaryota > Metazoa > Arthropoda > Insecta > Diptera > Dolichopodidae > Condylostylus > Condylostylus longicornis. Next base: position 4,426,804 of record NW_026578000.1, read on the forward strand.
TTGGATTTACGCATGTTTCCTTGAAATCAGAGGTTAATTTAATTAATTAATTTTATGTTCAAAATGGCCATTTCTAGAAATTAGAAATTTATATCAGTTTATTTATAATTAGAAATTTATATTCAATAGAGTTGCCATATATCAAAACTATAGTAAAGATATATCATTCCTATAGTTTTGATATATGGCAACTCTATTGAAAATAACATAATAATGTCAATATAATATTATAAATAATTTTATATAAGTGTATGCATATATGGTACATTAAAGGTGGCCCCCCATTTTACATTTTTCTATATAGAAAAAATAACAAAGTAAAATAAATATGAAAAAAAAACAAGAGAAATCATAACGGTAATAATAAATATTTCAAAGGAAAATGGTGGAATGAATTTAATAAAGATGGAGGAAGGGAGCTGAAAAAAAAAAATATTCCTAAATATGGGTGTGGATACTTAAAATATAAATAAATTTAAAATAATTTTTTTTTTCTTGTGATTCTTTTAACTTTTATATATTCATAATAATTGTGATATTCAGGAAAATTTACATATTTTCTTTGTATAACAATATTAAATGTTTATATACGAATATAATATAAAAAATATTCTAAAGGATACAAAAAAAAATATAATAAATAATTTTTTTTTTTCTTATGCAATTTTTATCATATGAAAATAAAGAAAATTTCATTTTCTTTCATATAACCTTAAGGCAAGAACAACAACAACGATAACAAAAAAATTGAAACCGAAAAGAAAAAGGATTTTTTATTTTTCCCATTTTAAACAAGATAATCTAAAAGAAAATTGTATGTAACGAAAAGAGACAGATATATTGATTATAATCTAATGGCAATATTACTATTATTGTTATACAAATTGAAAATTTATACAATATAACAAACGATAAATAAAAATAAGTATGTATAACAAAAAAATGAATAAAATAAAATGGTAAATGAGAAAATTCTCAACTCAATATAAAAATTTTCCAAATTATGGAAGACTTAAGTACAATATAGAAGACCAAAACAAAATGAAATATTATATAAGAAAATTAGATTGACTTGAGGCAGATGTTTTAAAATATTTTATTCAAGGTTGAATAATAAATATATATCGAAGATTTGTATGTAAGTTTGCATTGTATAAAAGATAAGGACAAAAAAATGAGAAATTAGGGGATTTTTCATGATATTAAAAAATTATTTTCTCATAACAAGTTTTTCGTTTACATATTGCGTCTCTATTATAGTGATCTCTTTGCTTAACACTGTTAAATAGACATCATGTCTCGCCGTCAATTCACGAAATTGATATGAATGTGGTGAATTTCTTTTAACTGATATAATGAAATTGCATTATATTAAGTCAGACAATACAATCTTTCAACTTTGTTCTCAATTTTTGGCTGGCACATTTATTTTTGAGCAATTTGGAAAGCCACTTAAACGTTGTTGCTCCTGCTGTTGTATCAATATTGGTATATCTGTACAATATTGTGTTCTATCAACATCCATTTATTTTTTGAAATACCAATATTGGTTCAATTTCTTTACTGCTATCACAGTTTCTCCGTTATTCATATTGCTGGGACTACACCTACTTATTCGTTGTGATAATCTACAATTGCACACGTTATCTTATAATTGTCAGAAGCTGTGTTGAACATAAATTAACATATATATTATTCTTCCTATTTGAATTTCACCTAAATTATATTTGCCTTTGTCTTAAAAACCGATTATAATATTTCATTTGCCTAATTTATTATTAATATATTAAAAATGTCCTTAGATCATGAAGTCAGTGTTTTAATAAAATTTTCATACATAACCACTTATATACTTATTTAAATTTTTTTTTATTACAATATGTAAAAGAATATTGTTATTAAAAAGTGTAAAAGGGAAAAAAATAGGATACAAAATGAAAAGAGAAAGTTCTATATTGTAGGAAGAAAAGTAAAAAAAAATTATAAAAGAATTTTTTATATAACAAAATTACATTTTTATTTTCTTAAATGAATTGAAAATTTTCAAGAATATAATATGCAAATGTAATAGAGGAGGGAGGAAGGGGGTGTACACCAAGAATATGTGAATATAATGTGAGAAATAAAATATTTGTTTTGGGAATGTTACCAATTCCTACCAAAATATTTTTTTTGTTTATGGTTTTAAAATGATTGCAAAGTTTGTTGTAACACTCTGTACAGAAATATTAATGTGTTTTGTAAATTATATGTACATATATCTAGTGTACTTTTTCTATTGTATTATTTTATTGCATAATAAAATTTTTATTTAAAATAATTGAAAATAAATTAAATTTTTATTTTATTTAAATTAGAATTCATTGTGATGTCTTGTAAATTTTTTTCGAATTTGCTTACGTTCATTTTGTACTCGTACATTATTTAAAAAATTAAATTTTAAACAAAATATGAGTGGCAATACCAGAACGCATTTTAGTGTCAGTCATAAAATAAATAACAAAATTACTCAAAATTAAACATTTCAACTCGATTGTGGTGAATTTTATATAGCTAACTTTTATCATTTTTAGTACCATGGAATTTTATTGTGACACCTTCTGCTTCTCTCAATTTAACAAATAGGTACAGGTAACAAATATTCATTGTATATGAGTACTTTTTGTATCAGCGAAAATGTTTCAAGTACAAGGTTAAGCTTCTGCAAGTTGTTTTATTTTTCAAGTTGAATGTTTCAAAAGTTTTGCCACTCGTTTTGCAACGTCAAATCGGTATTTTCCTAGTTTTAGTACATTTTTCTTGTTTTAATTATAAATTTGTAGAAATCAATTTGTTAAAAGCTCTATTGATTTTGATATAGGTTCTGCACTTGTTTTTTTTGCTAAACATAAGTGATAAATAAATGGAAGACATACACATTAACTACATAAAATATTGATTTTATATTTCTGTATTTAAGTAGGTGAATCAACGCATATAAATATGCATATATATCTATATGAATGTGTATGTATATATAGTGCTGTTAGTACATATATTTTCATTTTACTTAATTGTTATACGATTATTGTTATCACTATTTTCTGTTAACTGATAAAGTGGCTGATAAAAAAAATGACTTATGTTTATTTAAATTCAATTTTGTTTTTTTTTTTTTTATTCATTTAGAAATAATTTTATCCAGTGTTTCATATTATTTCAATATTTCATTATTTATGGGTCAGCAATAAAAAAGGTTATCTAAATTTTAGTTTGTATGATATATTTGTTAATTAGACTCGGACTAGTGGTGCTGATAAATTAAGTCTTTCAAACGAGGTACGAGCATCGATTTAATCTAAATTAACATCGCCTCATGTCTAATCTGACAATTCCATATTATGTACATTAGCGGGTCTAATAATAAATACGATAACGCATTAACCGTTTGACCGGAAATAAACTATGATAGAATGGCACTGTCTTATAATTTTTCGGTACTGTCTTTGCTATAATAGAGTTCATATATGAGTATCCAAATATATTGTGTCGCACGACTTTCCTTTCAGGCAGCCATTATAACTTAATTTAATTACGCTGTGCTTTAATCCCAATTCTAATCGGCTTCTCTACTTTATAAATTATGTAGCTTATTTTTTTTTAATTGAAACTTTGAATTCTTAATATTTCGAAACACCGGGAAGATCCAATTCTTAGTTTGTTTCAAAAATTTGGATAATTGGAAACATTAATAGTTTTTACGTTTACGTATTTAGTTGTGTATAAAACACTTGTATTGACAGACAATTTTTATTAACATAAAAATACGTTCATAAAATTTAAAAATAGGAATAATAATAGGAGAGAGCAAATATTTATAGCAATATTATTAAATGAGTTTTAAAGAAGCAGATGACAGCCAGCTGATTTGATCAATGAATTCTCATTAAATTTTTATTAATTACTTGATTATCATTTCATGTAAGGCGGTACTCTTACGAGTAGTTGGATTAAAAAATTTATGTTTTAAATGTTTGTAATTTTATTAATAAATACAAAAATTGATAATAAAAGTTTAAAAAGTTAAATTTTTGACATACATAGAGTAAAAGAGAGTAGTGGTGGAAAAAAATGTTGAAAGAATTATTTATTTCAATAATTTTTCTAGTTGGAATTCAGGTATAAAATAATAATTAAATATTTGACATAAAAAAAACTTTTTTTTTTGTTTGTTTATTTCATAGATGATAGAAACGAAACCAACGAATATTACTTTATTTGGTATTAGATCATTTGATTCAATTGAAAGTGATAGTGAAAATGAAAATTATAATAATTATGAAAATAAAGATTTAATAAAATTAAATTATTTAGTTTATTCAGATAAAACTGATGAAAGAAATTTAATTATTTTACAACATTTAACAATATTTATGTTAATATTAGCTATAATTTTATTATTAATAATATCAGGTTTAATAAAAGGAAATTAAATTAAAACAAAAAATAAAATGAGTTTTTTTATGTGTGAAATTTGTCGGAACAATATTTTAATTGATAAAACGGAGAATTAAGTAATAAAAAATTGATTGGTGGAGTTGGAAATAATAAAAGAGTCTGAAACGAAATATAATTAATATGACAAACACATTTACGAGTAATTGAGAACATGTTGCATACACAATTGTGTTCTCTTGTTTGCATTTTTAATAATTACTTAACATATGTACATATCTGTTATCTGTATTTTTATTATTTCTGCTCAATAACATACCATTTACATTGTGTAATTTAAAAAAAGAAGTTTTATTATTTCGTAATTTCTTACTGAAAAGCATTTCTCCTCTTTTCCGACTTTTAAATTCTCTTTAACATTCTACTCTTTACCGCTATTCTTTAAATTTAAATAATATTAATCAAATTTTTCGTCATATATTTCAAGTTGCAATTCTACTTACATTTACGATAATTATTTTAGAAATTATTAAAATATAATTAAAAAAACTTTTGGGAAATAATTATCATGATAATAAAATAATTTTAATGTTTAATTACACCAAAATTATTTATGATAAAAATTTAAAATTGTTTAAAAAAAAATAATTTAATTTCAATTCAACTACGTTATGTGCACGAAAAAACATGGAATTGTAATAGGTTACAAATAATAGCACGAATAAGTCATAAATATTAAGTTTTAAAGTGAATAATTTTTGGGTTTTAAGTGAGTTTTAATTGTAAAATGTGAATAAAAGTATGTGAAAGACACAGTTTTTTTGAACCCAATCATGAGATATAATTTAATTTAAGAGCTTGATTTAGAAGAATATTGAATAAGCGATTAAGTTTTGAGAATAATATTAAAGGACGATGAAAATGCAATACATCTTTAATGACTTTGTTATAGATGGGTTGCTTCACATATATATTAAGATTTTAATAATTAGTATATTAATATTTAATCCTGTTCTGTTCTAAAATTTAAAAACTTAATATATGTATGTCGCATTTTTAAAAATTTGATCAACCGGAAAATTTATATAAAATAATTCCTGAATTTGTAAAACTTATAATACTAAATTCAATTATTATTTCGTATAACATTTAATTGAAAGCATTGATATATGTAATTTAAGGTTATTTATGAAATAATATTATGAACCTGAAACAGTCTATTACAAAATTGAAATACAGGTAGATAAGGTTGTTTAATAATAAACAAAAATATATTAATTTATCGTTGTCATCTTATCAAATTTCAGGTACAACGTATATGTATACGTAATAATCACTAAAAATCTTATCTATATATGGTAATAAATACAAATGGAAAGAAAAAATTTAAGCAATAAAATAATAATTTTATAAGCTTTAGTGGTGACACTCCAAAAAAAAAAAACATAGAAGAACAAAATATAGTGGCAAAATGTAAGGGTTAATTTAAATACTACTTTAGTAAAAAGTATTTTTTTAAATCTTTAAAAGGAAACCTCATTACAATCCTATGGAACTCGAACAAATGTTTATTAAATTAAATGTCAATTTTAGCATGTATTTCAAACAGTGATTTTTGGCATAAAGTGTATACATGTGCATGTATACACTTGTACAGTGATTGTGTATAAGTGATTTTCAATATTTTCTTGTAATAAGATCTTCCAAAAATTAATGTTACAATGTTTCTCAAGTACTCTAATTAAAGTAATATTTATTCAATTAAGATTTGTGCACAAAAAAAAAGTATACGTACCTATTAACCACTTTAAGTTCAACAATTATACTATCGCCACATCTACATAATGTTGCATTAATGATATAATTCTTGTTGAAAATATTCATACATGTGTAGGTACTTTTATACATTATTAATTTCAAGGATATTTTTAATATAATGAAACTTATATAAGAATCCAATTAATGTTATGTACACATATTAACGGAAATTATAATTAATTCTTTTGTTTGTATAACACTTATATAAACGTTTTCTTTTTGTATTTAATACCATATGTATTTATATATTATGCATATATACAAATAAGAACAAAAGCGGCATAAATTCATGTGTAAAATATTATGTATTAAATATACTGCTATTACGTAAAATAATATATGGTATCCTTGACAAGGAATAAATAGGGTTGCCTCTTTTTTTTTAATTTACAGGTGTACCTATAATATGTACATACATTATGGGTCGCCATATTCTTATTATTGGATATACGATTGTGAGTAGCATTAATGTGAAATTTATAATAACAAATATAATTTTTGCAATTACTGTAAAAGATGACAATGTAGGAATATTTTAAATTTAATATTTAGAAATTTAAAATCTATTTAATGTATATTCTTAAATCCTAAACTTGTAATACAAATTGACATAACTGTTATACAGTTGATATTCTCTCTTTTTCATTTCGTACTGTACTGTCATTGTCATAGTCATTCATACTATTTCTATTTGATTGTCTATTGTCTGTATAACAACAAATTATTTTGAGTTTATTAACTTATTTTATTTTTAACATGTCAATTGTCTTCTTCTTTTAAAACTTTACTTACGTATGTATATATGTACATGCATGTCTATTTGCCAATTTGTTTTGTTTTATAAAAATTTAGACGTAAGATGTGTGTCTTTAAGAAAATAAAAATTTAGATCAAAAGGAAACATTCAAGTATATTATTATGATTTTTTTTTATTTTTTTTTGACAGAAATCAAATATTTTTTTAGTTTCATTTCAAATTATTGGAACAATATCTATTACAGGAGTTTTACAGGATGTATCAGTATATTATTCATGAGATGTTATGAATATAAATTTTAATCTTTTACTCATGGTGTAAATACCAATAATTCGGCCAGAATTAGTTCTAAATTAAAATAATAGAGGAAAATTAATTGATAATGAGAATTGATTTTAGAAATCTGTCAGATTAATTTTGAGAGGAACAAAATATTTATTGTCATTATTATGACAATAGTTAATGACATATAAACTGTCAGTAATTATGTCAATAAATAAACCCGTACCAGCAACTTTTATATAAAAATTAATCATATAGATTAAGGAGGTATTGAAAGTCGAAACTGATAAAATTTTTAAGGCTTCAATTTTAATAGTAAATACTGCAATATCATCATGCTAGACAAGTTCTTATAGGTTACAATGTAAGTATACACAGCCGGAACACTTTATGTGAAAATTTTCGTTTTTTTTTTTAATGTGCACATACATACATACACATTCCATAAGAAAAAAAAATAAAAAAAAATTACATAACAATAAGACGTGGGAATTATAAAAAAATTTTTTAATGGGATTGCCAACTTATTTTTATTCAAAAATGGAAAAAAAAATAATAAAAATACAAAGGAACACAATAGTAGAATGTCGGTTGACTGACACGTGTTCTTGTACTGTAAAATTACTTTAAATTAAATTATATGTATCAAGTGTCAAAATTTCAATCAAATAAAAAAAAGAAGAACGAACAAAAAAAACAAAGAAAAAAAAATTATAAAAAAAAATTGAAAAATAAAAAAAATTCGAATTGTTTTTTTATTTTTAAATTGTGGTTAAAAAAAAAATTATTTTACGAGTGTGCATACAAACACACGTTCTTGTAACAATTCATTTTTCTTTGTATTTGTGTTCAGTGGCTAAAAAGGATCTTATTTCATTTTAGAAAAAAGCTGTAAAACAAAAATTATTGAATTGTTTTTGGATTGTTTTTTGTCCAAATTGCGTTCTATTTTCTTTAATTTACAACTAATTATTTAAGTAATTTGAAATTTTTTATAAAAACAATAAAAGTATTGTGTTTAGTGTTAAATTACTGCTCTTATTAACGTAAGTCCAATAATGAAGTAAATTAAACATTTTGGTAGAATTCTTGCATTTTCACATAAGCTGTTTAATTCAGGAAATTCGGCAATTTCATAGCGTTTCATAGCTTTTAAAACAGTTTTCTACACAATACCCAATTTATAACAAGTTTTATGGCACAAGTATATTGAAAATAATTTTTTCAAGTTAGATTTTCTTCGAAGATCCTTCCTTCGTAATATAGGTCTCTCAAAAATAACATTCTATGTTTTGTATTTCATTGATATTTGCATAACAATAGTTCAAATTGATTTTCATATCGCTATAATCAAGGGAAAAAATATTTTCTAATTATTTATATACACAGAGAAAAAAGTAAATGTAATATTAAATGAAAATTTTAATGGGCGCGCACCTATAAAACGTCATTCAAAAAAAGAATAAATTTATAAATAAATTTTTTGTTTCGGATTTTTTCTTTCTTCATAATTTATTTTCTTTTATAATTTATATTATCCTCTTTAATGGAATATTATTATTATTATTTTGTTCTTAATGGCAATTACACGTTGATATATACGTATAAATTTTGTATACTCGTATATTTAAAATTATTATACGGATTATACTTGTATAATCATCATTATTATTAACACTTTTATTTCCGCAATTTCACTTTACACATTTATGTAAACATATACACATATTGTATATAAATATGTGTAAATAATTATAACCAGTTTTTATGTTTTGTTTTTTTTTCCAGTAGTTTTTCACTGAGAGAAGAAAATTGTCACGTTAACTTTTTAACATGAAAATCTTTTATTTCTTAACTTTTCATTTTGAGAGGAATAATATATAAAAAGTAAGAAGTACCCATCATATACTTATCTAAAACATGTAAGTATGTATAATATGTTTTCGGTTGTACATATGGTTGGAGGGTAGGGAAATTAATGCTTTCATACACTAGACCTGATTTTTTTATTTTAATTTCTTATTTGCATTTATTTTTGTGTTCTTTATGTTTTTCAGTTAAGAGATACCTAATTTGTTATACATTGTATGTAGATTTACACAGAAAGAAAAAGATAAAACAAACAATATGGAAGAAAAAATTTTCATATCCGGTTTTGGGTTCATTTCTTTTTCCTCAAAATGACATGAGTTTTACGTTTTTGTTTTTTTCGTGTTTGTTTTATGTAAAACTACTCGTAAATTTCTTTTTGCGGTTGTTATTATTATATGTTATTTGCATTGTGAATATATGTGTGTATATAAGAGTATATTATAGAAGTAGCACCATAAAAGTGGTTTAAAAAGTTAACATTTTTGTTTCCTTTTTAACGCTAATGAGATTCATATAGAAATTTTTTTTTTTTATATTTTCATATACTATTAAAATGGAATAATATTTTAATTTTTAATAATATGATGTTATACTTAAAGTGTACAAGTATCTATATACTATATGTATAACAGATATAATTTATATTATATATTTATGCAAAATATAACATTTTTGTATTTTTACGTATATATTTACTAATTGTGTTTTTGAATAAAATACGTAATTGGACAATTTAAAATAATAAGAGTAAAAAATTAAAATAAAACACCATAAAATAATAACGTAGAAGAACAAAAGTATTATACAGAATAGTTTTAAAAATAAAATTAAAAAAAAAATTTGAATTTTTATTCTTAAAATAAAAAGGTTGGTGATTATAAAAATTGAAAAAACAGAAGAAAAATTAATTTGAATAATTTTTATAAAAACTATAAAAATAGGAGAAGATTATATTGTATAATGATATACAAAAATTTTTGTGTTTCATTTTGACTTTATTAACATTTTTAATTGTAATGATATTTTAATATTTCAGAAGGTTAGAATATATTGTTATTATGCAATTTGAATTTAACATAAAAATTAATAAAAAATGTAATTTGAAATTTAAAATGATCAATGTTATATATGGAATTAGAATTAATATAAGTACGTAAGTGAAACGGTATAACACTTCTATCTTGCTTCAAATAACCCTACTTTAATAAGATAGTGTAATTGATAGTGTAAATTTATTTCATAATAAAATTAAAAGGTCATTTTTCACCCCTACTATAACAGATTTTTAATAATAAAAGCTATCCATTTATAACCTATTCTCAAATATTGTTTTTATGTGAGTAGAGTAGAAAATACAAATTCGTTGTGTAAATATTTTTGCAAAAAACACTGATTTTGTTATACGAGAGTAAAAATTGTCATACAAGTTTTAGATATCATGATTTTTTTAATCAATGTTTAATTATTACATTTGACTTTATAATTAAAGTGTATTATTGAATGTGTTATACATTGAGTTAAACTAAAAACTGTCATACTGTTATAATAAAAGAAAAAAAAAGCATTTTTTATTTAGTGCAGTTTAAGTTTAGGGATAGATATGTTATACATTCTGTTATACTTACAACTGTTATACTGTTATACTAAAAGAGAAACTATCATTTTTTATAAAGTGCAAGTTTGTTATAGCAATATATTGGTTATACGTTCTGTTATACTAATAATTGTGATATTGTTATACTGTTATATTTAAAGAGGAACTATTGTTTTTACTAAAAAACAAGGATTATTACCAGTTTCATAGTTTTTCATAATATTTTATTTTAAAAAATAACGTGGTTATTTTAATAGGTATGTATCCCATACATACATATTAAAATGAAAACGTGCATAAAAATATGCATGTAATTTTAAAATTAAAATTTGTATTCCGTACATAAAGTGAAAACAAGAATTTAAAATAGAAATATGTATTTAATATTTTATTAATAAGTTAATTTTGTAAAATTTCTAAAATAAAATTACAAAAAAAAATTTATGTTAATCTTTTTATTTTGATTCTATAAGTCTAATTATAAACTAAAAGTTAATTTTAATGTCATAGAAAAATATACAAAATGTCTAAAAATTTTTGATTTAGGAATAATTGGATAATTTCGGAAAATTCAAAAAATAATTAAGCAATACGCACAATAATTTTAAATTTACAAAAATCATGACACCCTGCTAAAAAAAAAAATACAATTTTCACTTAGAGTTTGAAAAATACAGAAAAAAAAATTATTTTATAAATCAATTTTTTTAACTTTTCCTTCATGTTAATAAAAAATTAAAATGGAGTATAAAAGGGAAATAACTAAGAAAAAGGAAAAGGATATTTAAAAAAAATTTTTTTTATTTCTTGTGATTTCAATTAAATTTTCTATTCCTTTCTTTTCGCTCTCTTTTGTCTTATTTTATATTTCAAATATATTAAAAATAAATAATTATTTTTATTTTTTTTTTTTTCTGAAAATTTAGAGAATTTAGAGAATAGAGAAAATGTGTTAAGGTTCATAATACTTATAACAATTTCAAATGTTCGAAATTTTGTGTTAAAATTATATAGAAGACTTAATTAAAATTGTGATTTTTAACCTACAAAGAAATGTAAAATCATATACTCGTAGCGTCATCTAATTCGTTGTGGTCTATGATTTGTTTCATTAATTCAAAATTATTGTTGAATATATTTATATTATTATTTTCACCACAATATTCAGCTGTAGACAATTTCGCGGATCAGTTTTGAGTTTAATATAATAAAATACGTTCCAGACTAATTTTATGTTTAGCATTCCAACTACAATAGAATATTAGTTAATATATGCAATAATATTAATTGTGTAGGTTAAACAATCTATTCGGAGGTGATTTACAGTATTGAAAAATTTTATTTTAAAATGTTAGATAATTTTCACATATTAATTGATTCCGGAATATAGATTCATTAAAAATTCTGCGGAAATTTTGCTGTTAAACGGCTAATAAACCTTACGAGGGTATTAGACAGTAATGGCTGCAATATGGTAAAAAACTGCAAGCTCTTTTACTTAAGCTCTTTTCTACAATGAAAATCTTATGATTTATTGGGAGGATTCTTTTGATTTTCACTAAAATTTGTTTTGTTTTCTTCTTTTTTTTTGTTTTCTTGTAAATTTCATAATTTATGACATTTGTCGTTCATTAATTTTTCAAAAATATCAGAAAAAAATTACTTGTCCAAGACCAAAAAAGGGTCAATCAGATTTGAATTTGTTTTTTCTTTTTTTTTTTTGTTTTCTCAATATTTACGTGTCTCTTTTTCTATTCTTAATTTATTTTTAAGACTAAAAAAGGGTTCAATGAGTTTTAAGTGATATTTTGACAAAAAGAGAAAAAAGAAAAAAAAAATTATTTAATATTTTTTCTTATAATAATTTTGTCCTTTTTTTCATTATCCTTATTATTATATCATTTTTTTTAGAAGATTTAAAAAGTGAAAAAAAAAAAATAAAATAAAATTTTTTTATTTTTCTTGCTTCATTTTAATTTTATATTCAAAAATATGAAAATGAAAAAAAAAAAATTTAATAAAAAATTATCCTCGCATTCTAAATTAAATTTTTTTCTCCATTTTTTTTTTTTTTTATGAAGAATGAAAGAATAAAGTGAAAATTTTTAATTTGAATTCAATTTCGTCCTTTTTTTCTTCTAACTCATTTTTTTATTGTTTTATTTAAGAAGTTTTCAATTTCGTTATGAATAAAAAGTTAAGAATTAAAAATGCGATTGTGTTCCGTTTGGTCTTAAGTTAACATGAATATTAAATTCGTTAAGTTATTCTTAAAAAAAAATTGTTCAAAGTTACTATTGCTTACATATTTCTTACAAAATGGTCGCTTTCTCGAAAGTATTTTAAGTTTTTATAAATAGAATGACAAATCTGGATATTTTTACTGTAAGTAACAGCTAAAGTTGTGACACATTCATCTTAATGTATAATACTCTAGGTGTATAACAGTTTTAACTTAATTAGTCCATGAAAAGAAGTACGAAGATAATAACGTTTTCCTTTAATTTTCTTCTATTTTAAATGGCCCGCCAGTTTTATCTATTTTGGAGACAATTGGAAAAAGAGTTTTCATTTTATTAATTATTATAAATTTACAAATTATATGTAATTCGATTTCAAATTAATACTTAGTTTATGGCTGCAAACTATTTTAAATTAGAATAAGTTAGATGGCTTGTTGGAAAATTCAAGTTGTCGTAAAATTCAAAATTTGATTTGATATGAAGATTTTGTAAAATTTAAATTGCAATGAAAATCATTGAATAAAATGTGGCCAAAAATATTATTGCGTTAATTTTATATAAATTAATTTACGATATTTATATATATTACGATATTAGAAGTAATTAACTGCATGAAATGCAAGTTGCAGTTCAAATTGTTGAATATTTACAAAAAAAAAATTATTTCCTGACATAAAAATTGCAGAAATAATATTAATACGTTATTTAGTTTATAAAAAGTTATTACTAAATTTTTTGGAAATACGATATTACTACAATTTCGAATTCGCAGATCTATATTCTGAATACGGACCAAGTTTGTATTTTGTAAGCAGATATTACCAGAATACTTATTCATTACAGATGAAATTTTATTATCAGCAAATAAATTAAATACAAAATATACAAAATTTTTACGAGAATAATGTTTCAGACGGCATTCTGTAAAATATGTGGCTTAGAATGGCGTTATGAATGGTATTATACATTATCGAATTTTAGCTTGTATCATTCAAATAAATTATACTATACATAAAATAAAAATATTTTTTTTCTAAATTAATATTTTTGAACAATTTTCGCCTGTATTACATTTATTAATATCGTAAAAAAGATATATAATTGCATACATATTATATACCTATACAATTTTATATAATAATAAAATAATAAATAAAATTCAACTTTTCTCCAAATAATTTTCTAGACAATAAAAAAATTTCACACCTTAAGGCAATTTTTGTAACGATTTCTTTTATATGTAAGAACATGGAGGGAAAGTAATGTGAATGGACTGAAGGTATAATGCGGTAAATATTTCTCTTTATACTACTATATATGCGACATTTATATAAATTACAATTTTAAATAAGGAGCTCGGCAGGATTTCTACATAATAATGAATTACACGTTCATTATCCTGTTGTTTAAAATCTAAAAAAATAATAAATAAATTACAAATTGTATATATAATAAAGTAGTATTGAGTACATAAATAAATCACATGAATACAAATTCATTTATTTTGTATGCATAAAATTTAGGGATATTTTGTATCAATTACTGATCAAGTGGAAAATAAGGTAAATATTTGTTTAATATGAAAACAAATATTAAATCAAATAAACACCCAAAAAAAAAAAAAATAAAAAGAGTAAGAGGAGAGAAAGGTATTTGTACTTATAGAGAAAAATAATGAGCGGTTTGTTACAACAATAAAAGGATACATAAGGTATAAAAATATGAGTGCATATGTGTATTTTATTAACCATAAAAATAAAAATTTCAAAATTATGTAAGAATTTCCTTCCCCTTTTTCGAAACTTTTAAAAAGTCTATTGAACATCTAATTTGGACAAATTAAATTTATTCAAATTTTAATATTAAGTTTATAATATCTTAAAAATCTTCTTTCCTTTCTCTTTTTTATGATTTTTCTTATTTTTAAATTTACGATTTCAGTGCAATAAACTCCATAGTGGTAAATGATATGTTAAAGTTAACAGGAGTATAGAAAATAGTTCAAATTTATGTTAATTTTAGAAAGAATAAGAAATAATAATGTATATTGAAAATTTATAGGAATTACACCAAATTAAAAATTATGAAAGTATTCAAACGATAGAGTGAATTCAGTAAAATATCGTAAATGTCGTAAATATCGTAAAAATTTTGTAACAATTCCATTAATATCGTAATGAAAATACCGACCCTCATATTGATATTATTAATACCGGCACGTCATGATTTTGTAAATTGTTTGAAAAAATGGTAGTATTGGAGTAAATATCGTAAATATCGTAAAAATTTCGTAACAATTTCATAAATATCGTAATGAAAGTATCAATACTTATAATGACGTCATCAGTATTTGTACGTCCATAATTTTATTGAAGAAGTTATCGTAATATCGTTTTATAAATAAATATCGTGAATATCGTATTGAAATTTATTTCACCTTATTTATTATGTTAACATTACTCTAGCATTATTAGTTATTACGTCCCTGATTTTTATAATAAAATTTTTAAAATCCTTAAGTTATGCGGTGATAAATAATTTTCTTCATACGAGTACAGTGATTGAGTA
This sequence comes from Condylostylus longicornis, assembly GCF_029603195.1. Lineage (NCBI taxonomy): Eukaryota > Metazoa > Arthropoda > Insecta > Diptera > Dolichopodidae > Condylostylus > Condylostylus longicornis. The sequence continues at coordinate 4,442,372 of NW_026578000.1, forward strand.
GTAAATTGAAAAAATTTCTGAATTAAATAACAAATTTAACGTTGCTCGGAACAAAGTTCTTGTATTTTTTAATAAGGTACGATTTTTGAGTTATTTTGGCTTTTAAAAACCAAATGTGTGGTATGGGGGAAATGTTAACAGCTTCTGTTTAATTTTTTTCTGTTTTGTATTTTTATATTCATGCTGATCGATACGAAACAAATATTGAAATATGCACACACACGCATAAATAAATCTGTGAATGTGAATAAAATAAAAACCTCAACAATTTGTATCCCAAGTGAAAAAAATGAAACAAACAAAGTCTAGAGGTAAAAATAAACAAAAGCAAATAAATATTTTTTTTTTTCAAAATTGTTACAAATTTCTAGTTGAATAGCAAATAAACAAACAAACAAAGTAATAATGAGATTTATTGAAGAGAAAAAAAAAATTGGAAAAATTTAATCTTTAAATAATGACAAAATTTGTTACAATAATAATTAGTAATAATGGTAATTTTATTTGTTATTTGAACACATAAGCACACATACATGTATATAAGACGAGTATACATTTAGTACTTTTGAATTTGAACACATATATTTAAAAGGATATTAGAATTTCTTGTTTTTGTTTTTTAAAGGATGTTTGTTTTCATTTTTATATTATGCTAAAGGCGTTTAATTTATTATATAGCACAGTTGGTAATTTTGCAGAATAATTAGTTGATTTAAAAGAATTAAAAATTGAAAAATTTTCTAAGAGTGATTAAATTTCAGTTTTCGTTGTTTGTTTTTCTTTTGTTATTAACTTAAACAAGTACATAGAAAATTTTGCCGATTCAAATGTAATTCCATTTTGTCATATTTCTTTGATATTATAGATGAAAGGAGCCTAGGATATGCACAAGAAAACCTCTTTGCTCTAATGAAACCATTTGGAGTTTCCATTTTTATTTACATGCTTAATATGCTTAAAAGCCACTGGTTAATTTGCTTTAGGCTCAGAAAAACTAAATGCTTTTACGATATAGCTACAGTTCTTTCATTAAATAATCATTGGAAAACAAAATGAATGTCCAGTCTAATTTTGTTTTTGGAAGACAATAGTACCAAAGTTATAATAAAGTACGAAAAATTTTTTTTTGTAAATTTGTTAAAATTTTCTGAGGAATCAAGAGAAAAATTTAATAGACTAATTAGACCAATAATTGAAATTATTTTTGATGTTTTTGCTTTAATATCCAATTGATTACAAACTATTGAATGAATGGCAGTTTTCTCTGATTTTATAAATTTTATAATTAGAATAATAATTAATTTTAATAAATTCCGAATTTCAATTAATTTAAATTTAATTTATGTTACGATATCCGTTTATCGTAAATTAATACTTTATCGTAAATATTTATGGAAATTTATTTTTTTTTTAATTTTTATAATAATTAAGCCCTTACCGAATTATAACAATAATAATTAAATTTTATTATAATAAGAACCTTTAAAATTAAAAAATTAATGATAAATTCTAACTTTTTTTAAAAAAAGATAATCGAATTAAATTACATTAAATGAACAATTTCTATGCTAAATGAACAAAGCAACAAAATTTAAACTACTTAAAAAAAAGGTTCATTTTCTATTATCATTTAATAAATGCTTGCATATTATTACTAAATTTAAATTTGGTATTTATTAAAAAAGAATTCAATTTCCTCTACATTATTTCCGCTAATTTCTGTAATATAATACTAGATTGCACATTTCAAACCGCATAGGCATAAGTATGTTATTTTATAAATTTGATTTTAATAACTAATAATTATTATTAATCATATTTATAATCTTCTTAACAACTCATATTTGTTTTTTTTTTTTGGTCCAGAATAATTTTTAACCAAATCTTCGGAGAGTACCATGTACTATTTTATTAAAGTATTAATAAAAATTCAACAAAAAAAAATTTACAACATATCCTTTTACTTTTAACATCAAAAATTTTAAATATAGTGTACGTATAAATATGCCAGAGTATGTAAAGAAAATTTTAAAAATTGAAGAAAAATTTTCGTATATGATTTGCAAGGAAAAATCAAGAATAGAACAATATTGACGAGTTCATTGGGATTTTATTTTATTCATTTTTTTTTTTTGTTATTTGGGAACAGATGTGTTTAAAATCCATTTGGGTTTGTTTTTGATTTTTACGTTTTGTTTTCTTTTTTATATTGGTATTATAAAAACCACTACCACCCATAATAATTATTTATTTCTATTTTTTTTTGCTACACAACTTATACATACTCATGTAGATTTTTAAAGAAAACGTCTATTGGATATGCCCTTAAGGTTCTTCTAAATTTTTGCGTAACCATAAACTCTTTTTTTTTCGTTTTGTTTTTTATATGCGTATCGTATGTGTGTATATACAAAAAGAATAAAATTGTTATAGCAAACAGGAGGTAATATTTACCCTTTCTAAACTGTTTACATATAAATAAATACGAGCCTTTCATTATCTTAGTTCGGCTAGTTTTCTTTTAAAAGAGAATTCTTTTATATGGAAATTATCGTTTATTACAAGTCGGAACAAATCGGCTATCACCGACTTAACAAATTGGAATCATTAGGTTAGGTTAGGTTGTCGCGGATTCTCGATGGGTTAACATAGGTCAACTAGGCCGGTTGTGGTACCGCCAGATCTCTCTTTTTCTGACCCTTATTCGGACCAGCCGGGGCTCCTTGGAAATCGGCTCAAACCCCATAACGCTTACACTCGCTAAGTCTGCAGCGCGTCTGAAGAAATAAGATCAAAGAAATCTCTGCCTAGGGTTCGCCAGTGCCGGATATGAGCATAGAAGGTAGGTAACTGTTTCCTCCTTCTCTTCGTCACAGCAGCTCCTACAAAGATTGTTTACGGGACGGACCATTCTTCTTGCATGTTCGCCAATCAGATAATAGCCCGTCGAAACCCCTACCAGAGCACTGATATTCTCCCCCGTCTGAGAAATAATAAGATTTCTTGTTTTTTATTATCTTTATTAAGCTTTAAAACTGCTTTGGAATATTAGTTGAGGGAGGCACGAATTGTTTCATAATAATATTGAGCTTGAAATATTAATGTACTAGTAAATTGTTATTTTAACAAAAAAAGGGCAGTCAGTTTTTTATTTTTAATTTTGTATTTCGGCTTTGTTTTTTTTTTTGGAAAATTTTATTTTGCCTTAAGTTGCTGGTTGCGAACCGAAATAACGACGAACTTTATTATCGTAAACGAACTAATACGATGGACGACTTGTACATACATTTATAAGTACTATCAATATTATTTTAGATCATCTTTCATATTATAATCACTCTAGAATTATGAGATTATTCGACCAAATGTAATTATTATTGAAACCCTTTTTCTTATTCGTATAGTTCTTTTTTTCAAATATAATATACGTATGTGTCCTTAAGGCATATATAATACCAAAAATCTATATATCCTTTCGAAACTAAATTCGTTCTTATTCTGAATACACTATTGCTATTTATAAACACATTTAATAAATATTCTCCCTTCATCATTAAAATAAGTTTTGAGTTTATAAAATTTTTTCTATACATTTTTACATTGATTATAAAAGAGATGTTGAGTTGAGGGTACACAATTAAAATACATATGTATAAAATGTAGTATAAGCAAGTATGTATGTATTTAAAATAGTGCAACATTATGGTAAGTATAATAGGATGAAAATTACTACTGTTTTGTGGTTTTTAAGTTATAGTTCAAAAAAATTTCAACTCTTTTCATTGAATTTATGTTTAATTGTACTTAATTGATTTTGGTAAGAAAAGGTAAAATGTTTCACTTTTGTTATAAGTTTTAAGTGGTTCCTGCATTTGGTTATAAAGGCATATATTCTTGAATAATGAAAATAAAATTTTCATGCCCAATTGTTTTCATTGTTAATTTAAAATGAGAGCTCTTAGACATAACAATTCTACAAAAATATTTTATAATTGGTATAAGAAAAGAAACCGTTAATTATAAAGTTATTTTTTTTTAGGTAATAAAATTAAAGGAATTATATCGAATCGGTAATTTTCGAATTTTTTGGTCTGTTCTAATATATATTTTCTCTGGCCACTCTCCCAGGCAGAAGCGGGCTGTTGTGTAGCGTAAACCATAGTTCGCTGTTGGGCCGTATAGTCCATTGCCCCATTAGGGGCAGAATATTTTTTGATATTAATTTATATTAAATCTGAACTAATATTTAAAACTAAACTTAGATATTTGGGAAGTAGTTTTATGACCCCCAGAGGAGTGTTACTTGGCTGCAGTACGGCAGTTTGTTAAGGCTTTAGACTAGATATAGGGTTATGTAGGTGGAGATTAGAATCACAATACGAGATTTTATAAGTGGACGTGAAAAGGGTCACTTCTATCAAAGTTTGTCATGGCAAATTCACAAAGCTCAGTAAAAGTGCCTGTGGCCGAAATTGTCTCCCTTAATTTTTTTTTGGTTGCCGCCATAGGTGGGGTGATTTCACTCTGGTAAGTAATGACGGGCAAATAATTTACAATTTCAGATATTTAAAAAATATTTTGTATTGACTGATATTGGAATTTTTTCGTTTTCTCTTTTTTTTTTTGGTGTCTTTTTTAGCCTCAATAACTTTTTAACCATATTAAATATGACATCTTTTTACCATCAAACATTATAATTTGTCTAATAATATAACGACCCCAAAAAAAAATTTTTTGCACTTATCCTTATTGTCATCAAAATATTTTTCTACTATTTTTTTTTTTCTTTAATAGGCTTATGAATTAATACATGCAAGAGTACGGAGGATGTATAGAATGTGTTCTTGGATTTATAATGCTAAAATAAGATGATTCTTGTTTAAATTTGTACAGATTTGCGATATTAGGATTGTATTGCATCTCTAGGATCTGTCCTCGCCACCAATTAAGTATCAGACGTGAGATATGAAGTACTCTCCCTCCCCGCCACTTATCTTCTCATTGTAATATATTGTAGCTATCAGTTTTTCGCAGCATCTCATTTCCTCAGAGAATCTATGTGAATAAATTTTCCAAAATTTCATTATATTTTCGAACATTTTCGAACAATGATGACAAATCGACTGCCACTCAATACGTTTCCAATATTCCTTATAATAAGTGTGGTATACAGCCCCGGATTTATCATACATGCAAAGTATGCATTTGCAATGGGCGATAAAAAATAGGGGCGCCATTGAAAACTTAAAAAACCCCTAAATTTAAAAAAAAAAAATTTTCACCCAAAAAAAAGGATTCCAAGTTTTTTTTTATACATCAATTTATAGCGAAATTAACTTAATAAAATCTAATTACATGCAAACATAATATTTTGTTCCTACACATATTTTCTATTTGCACCATATAACAAAAAATGTTCATAGAATTAAAATTACTCATACATTTCTTTACTCTACACTACTCTTTCATTCTTATTTTTTATGTACTGTATATGCCTATAAACACAGAATATTATTTCACACAGCTGTATACATTCAAACGTTCATATATATAAGTGAAATCGTCTCATATAATATACATACATATATAGAAGCAATGTACGCAACAAATAAAAATATTCAAAAATACACATGTACACATAATTTATATTGTCTAATATGAATAAGATCAACACTCATGCGTACACATATAATTATCTCATAAAGCAAAATTTTTATTTTGCTGAGATTGCTCCCTATCAACACTCGCTCGTACACATATAATTATATCACAAAGTAATGTTTTTATTATGCTTAGTGGCTACACTCGTTCGTACACATTATATTTAAATTGTTTCATACATGCAAAATTTTATTTTTGCTTAGTTGGCGCCCACTCACCAAACAAACAAACACATTATTATAATGTATTACTTTTCTGTATACTATTGCATTAGTAAACAACAAGAACAAAACAAAAAAAACACAAATTAAGAATGAGAATAGAAAGAAATTAGAAAAAGAGAATGAGAGCAATATTCTTAAATGATGGAATGGAAAGCATAGCTTGATATTGAGATTGTGTATACCAATATTTTGTTTTTGTTTAACAACAAAAAATTTTGAATGAATTTTAAAATTACATGATCGTTATGAATTTCTACTACTATGTTCTGCTTTCGTTTTTGAAAAAACTGTTATCAATCACAGAATTAAATTTTAATTGATAAAATCTACTACTTATATTGAATTGAAAAAATGTTGTTTAATAATCAAGTGAATGTTAAGAATTTTTATGCTGAATTGATGTAGTGTAAGTCATCCAAAAAATAAGAGTAAAATGAAATGGCGCATAATTTGCTTCACACATTTATCTCCAAAATTAAAACAGTTAAGCAAAACGACATTCTGAAATTTCAAAACCACGAGCCTATAAATACCAGTAAATGCATTTATTTTAATAAAATCTAAAAAATATAATGAACAGTATAAAAGCTTATAGCTATGTACATAAAAAGCTTAGTTTTTAAGTCACAAATTTTAGAACGAAACTTTGATTTTCCTTAAATTTTTGAATGCAAGTCGAAACTTTTTTTATACGCTGCTTCATTTCTCAGGCGATTTGTGAAATAAAAAGCCAAATTTTACGAATAAAAATAAAAATAATTATAAAAATAAAAATAATTTTTTACTTTTTTTCATATTCAAATAAGCTGTGAAAAAGTTCATTTGATATAATTTTCATAGAACCTTTTACAATAAGTTTCACTTACGTCAAAAAGTAAATTTTTTGGTTGTTAAAATCAAAAAATCAAGTTTAAGTGATTGATATAAATCTGATCATAACTTCATAAAAAAACGTACAGTTAAATAAATTACCTTGTTTTTGAATTTATAAAACAAAAAATTGAAAGTTTAGTTCCAGACTTTAATTCTATAATTCAGCACAATAAGGTTACAAGAAACTGCTTTATGATGCACAATGTGCAATGCCTATTAAATTTTGTTCACAGTAATAAAATAGGTGAAAAGGTTGAAGGGGGGGGGGGGGCGCACTTTTTAGGAACCGCTTAGGGCGACGAATACATCAGAACCGCGCCTGGTGGTATATATCTTAAAGTTGACTACTACAACGCTACTCATAAAAATTTCCTAATTTTCTATTTAAAATTTATATTTTATTGTATTTAGGGTGAAAATATTTTAAGGATCTAAAAAAATGTTGAACTTTTTAAGTGAAAGACAAAGAAAACCAGTTATTCTATAGTAAAAAGAAACAAAAAAAAACAATATACCACTTGACTGAGGACTATTACACGTTGTTAATATTTTTTGTTATTATAATTTTTGAAATAATGGGGATAATATGAAGTTTTTGTGTTATTTTACATTGTGCGAAGGCAATTTGTGTAGTATGAGTAATTGAGGTAATAAAGTCTTTGTGTAAAAATAAATTGATACATGATTTTTTTTTCACTCTTTTGCATTTTGTGAGTATTTATTACATGCGTATAATGAAAAATTGAATTATAAATCTTTTATTTCACTTAAAAATTAATTTATGGATATGAAAATAAAAAATATGTGAAATATGCTTATGAATTTGGTGCTACAATAGCCTAACACAGTCAAAAAGCGAAATACCGTCACCGAGCGTACGATTACAGGTGGCCTATCTAAGCCAACCGGATGATTTCTTGGAGAATTTATCTAAGTACCCGATGCTAATTCTTGATATTTCTTCCAGTCCCGCCACAATTAACCAGCCCCATTCGACCAGTCTGATCCCGCTCAGAGCCGGACATTCGCAAAGATAGTGAAAAATGTTCTCCTTCTTGCCGTTTTTCCAGGCGCTGCGACAAGTTCTGCTGAAAGACACTCCCAGCTTAGAAGCATACTACCATAATGACCAGTGTTCCCACGGGAAATCCTATCAAATAGCTTCCCTGAATGGGACTTATAAAATATAGACGAAAATTATAATCTTTTAAAAAGGTACCGGCCTATCTGAAAATATAGTTATTTATGATTGAAAATGGAAGAGTTATTGTGAAAATTGAGGAACCCGAGTCAATAAGTTAAGTTACAGGAGTTGGTGTGGAAAGGTTAGTCGTAGATCACAAACCAGAATGGACGAGTTGGAGCCGAAGATTTGCGAGTTAGGACGAGTAGGATTGAGATTGAAAATTAAAACAAAAATAATTTTCTAAAACTTACATCCATATAGTGATTAGGCTTATGATCGGGATTGGACTTCATTCTAAAATTTAAAACAATTTTGAGGTGCGGTATGTGCTGAGGAATTTCGGGGCCAATTTTACAATTTCTGATTATTGTTATAGCTTTACAAAATTTTCAAATTCAACTGGATTTCCTTTTAAAAGTTCTGGTACAGTCTCGAAAATTTTTATTTAAATGACCCATAAAATTATAGATTTTTTAAGTAACTCGATATGCGTTTTTGAGCTTAAGATGGAAAAAGCAAATTGTTATTTTAACTTACTTTAATGTTTCATTTTGACTTTTGATTTCTATTTGATATTTACGCGATTAAGGATTAAAATTCTTTTTTTCATTTTTTAATTTTATTATTTTTTTTTTTAAATGCAAGTCATACACAAAAATGGTTATTTTAAGTTTTTAAGTAAAATATGAGAAGAAAAAAAAAAACGAAATATTAAAAATTATATTTTTTTTTTGAAATTGAATTTAGTACTTTTTTCTTCCTTAAATCCTTTGGGAATTTTAAAGGATTAGTAAAAGTAATAGGAACACTGAGTGGGAAAATGGAAAATTTTTATTTTTTTTTTTTTTTGCTTTTTTGGTATCTATAAAATATTTACGATATTTTGTTTATTATTTTTCTTATCTTTGACTTTTCTTAGATTTTGGGTTGTCTAGCCATTTTTAATTGCATTTTCATATATTTTTTCTAAGCTTAATATAGGTTCTTTTTTTTTCTTAAATTCTTCCAATTTAAAAAATGAAATAATTTGATTTTCATTAATTTCCATTGCAATATGATTAAAATTTTTTTCCAAATATTCCATTTTCTATTCCATTTGAATTGTTATTGAAAATATGTAAAAATTAATTTTATTCTTAATATTTAATATCATTTTTTAAAGATATATCAGTGCATTAACTAGTGTATATTAAGATGGGAGATAAGCTATAAGAGACAGTTTCAAATGAAATTATAAACAGAGTACAATTTGTTAAATGAGCGGACCCATATACTGAGAAAAGTACTTTAAATAATTTGAAACATTTTTGTATAACTTAATATATAATTGCGCTCAAACCTATTGAGAACTTATACAAATTGAAATAGATAGATTAATAGATTTAGGGATCAATTTACTGACCAGAGCGTTATGGTTTATTGTGACATTCCACATAAAACTAAAGTACTTCTATCAGACTATAAAGATCTGTGTAAAGCCAATTATCTGTTGAAGTCAGATTATTGCAACAGCCTGAAAATGCCACCTTGTAACTATACACAGACAAAATATGCTCTGCCATATGCTTTTATTCTCTTGTAAGAGAATCTACACGCGCTATCCACAATCATTTTTAATTTGTGCATATATGGTAATTGAGTCGAAACTTTATATGGTCCGAAATTAAAGCTTTCCTTATATATAGTCATATTGAATTATAAATTATATAAAATTGTTTATTATTTTAAAAACCAATTAATATTTAATTATAATTTATTTGGCATTTCATTCTCTTCCTGTTATTCTTTCAATTAATTCTTAGAATTTAGATTTTTCAAATCTTTATAAAATTATTAATTATTTTTTTTTTATTATTATTTTCTTTTCTTATTACGATTACCTATTATTAATTGAAAAATTTATAAAATCATTTCAACCGTATATAAAATAATAAGATAAATAAAATTTATATTTTAATTTCCACCTTTTTTTGTATTTCCATCTATATACTTATGTACACAATAAAAAATGTTATAATCAAAATATGAAAAAAGTTTCTTAAAAAGTGATTTCAAGCGATAAATTACAAATGTTTTCTTATTTAACAATTACAAAAGGTAAACAATAAATAATAGTTTTAATTTAAAAATTTATTTTATTTTCAATTCATACAAAAAAGAAAATTTTATAAAGTAAAATGAGAAAATAACAATTAATAATATCATACATATTACTCTATATTATACATAAAATATTCAGTATAACAGAAATGTATACAGAATATAAAAATATAAATATAAAAATATATGCAAATGTACAAAATTAATTTTCCATTTCAATTAATTTTTATATAATTTCCTCTTTTTTTTTTATTTTTTAATTCATAATTTCATGTTTCATCATTATAAACTTTGTTTTCGTCTCGTTCTAACTAACAATGAAATTCTTTTTATATATAAAATGAAAATGTAAAAAACAAAAATTAATAAATAAATAAAATAATACGAAAAATAATAAAATGAAAGAAAATAAAAAAAAAACTCAATTTAACTTGTGAAAATCCCATTATAATAAATTGTTTTTTTTTTTTGTTATACACATATTTTGTTATACAGATATTTCGTTCTACGTATAATTTGTAAACAATGAATGCTTGTTAGACAATATATTTTTTGTACATACTGTATACATAAAAATATGCAACAAATTTTATTTTCTCTATTAAATTAAATTAGACTCCTGCCGGAAAAACAGAATTTTGAAGTTACAACATCAACATTTTCGATATTCTACTGAGAAAAGTCAAATATTTTAAATGAATAGTGATTGGTATAAATTGAGTTATAAATTGATATTACTTTTAAATACTTATATTTTGCTATTGAAAAATGTTCCTGAAACAGTTTTGAGTAGTTTAAAAATGAAACCATGTTTGTTATAGAAAATCTGTTATACGATGGTATAAAAATTAACCTATAAATTTAAATAGAAAATATAATATGAATTATTTCCTATACAAAAATAAAAAGGGTAAATGCATATAAGGGTAAATAACTATAATCCTCTCAACTATTTCTTGGTTAAAACTGTTATACGAGTACGGTTAAACAAATTTATTTTCGAAATGGAAAGGAATTGTGAATAATAATATCAAAGGTAAATTGTATTAATATACTTTTTTAAATTTGTTATATTTTAAATCGGTAACTGATTTGATATTTCTAACGAAAGGAATTACACCTATATAATACTTTTTAATACATCATAAAAAAGCAGTTTTACATAGTTATTTCGGATAGTTTGTTAATTGCTTGGTTTGGCTTTAAGTCGTTTCGGTATTGTGTTATATTTCTACCAGATATCAGTTCAATTTTTATCATTAGTATTGTTCAATTTTTAAATAAGTTTTGACTATATACTGTATAACAGAATTTTAATAGAAAACAACGTTCTACTTACCAACTACACTTAGTCATTCAGAGAGAAATTTAAAATATTATATACATATTATATTAAAAGGAACGTAAGTATTAAGTTAAATGTATGCAATTTTATTAATATTCAATATTATTAATAATCAATATATTAAGTTCTTGCTGCAGCAGGTTCATTGTCGTTAATTATATACATTTAATCCACATCATTATTACTATTATAACAATTATTAATTTTGTATAAAAGAAACAAAAAAAAAAAAATCTTATTTTTAATATCTTATAAATTATCATATTTATATATGTAATATGTATATAAAATAAGTCCCTTTTATTAATATACATACGAGTACGTATAAAATTGAGTCGAGAGATAAATATGTGAGAAAATGAGGAATAAAAATCTTGTTAAAGAAAATGAATTATTTCTATATACTCGTAATATAATATGTATAGGGTGATTGAGTGGGCGTAAAATATTACAAAAATTATATTGTATATAATATTAATATTTTTTATATACATAAATATATATAATTATGTTTATAATATGCTTATAAGTATGAATATATAGCAACATAAAAATAATATAAATAAAACTTTTATAATAAAAATTTTTATTGTTTACTTTTTTTTTTTTTTTTGAATGGATCCTTTTGTAATGTTATACTGGTAGATGTATTGAAGTATAATTATATTGTGCCTATAAAAAATATGCTTATGGTGGAGTTTTTGTTATACATATAAGATTATACATATACCTATATACTCGTATACTTATATTATTATTTATAATGTCATAATAATAATCAAAATAATGACAATATAATTGTAATAAGTAAAATGTAAATAAAATATCCAATTTATGTTTTCTCTTCCTTTATAATATTTTCATTTTTATTTTTTTTTGTTCCATTGTTTGTTTATTTTCTCATTTTTAAGGATATACAATAATAAAAATTATCATTTATTATTATTATAATATTTTTGTATTTATTTTTGTAACAGAAAAAAAAATAATGAAATTGTAAATATAATAATAATAATAATGATAATAAATGATAATAATGATGATGAAATCTACAGAAAACATTATTATCTCGCATTTATTTATTTTCACTTTATAAATTTATAATATATAATATACAATTTATAACTGTATATACTACAGTAAGTCCACACAAATATAATTATATGATGTATTGTAAGCATATACAGATACGTATATTATATTGTAATGTTAATTGTTATACTGGATTTATTATTTTTTTTTTTCACAATTTATATGACACGAATATTTTTTGGAAATAATTTCCATTTTAAATGTAGCATATTGTTATACAAAATGTAGGTATATTTTGGTGGAAATTTAAATTGAATAGAAAATTTAAATTTGGTTAAAATTAAGAATTATAAAAAATATGAAAATAATTAAAATTATATTGTAGAAATGGTGGATGTGAAGAAAGAGAAATTGAGTAAATTTTAAAGTAAGAAATAACATACGGGAATTATCCGCTTAAATAATATGAAATAGCTTATTTGTAAATCGAAAATATGTACGTACAACTCCGGATTTTTTTTAAATTTCATATTTCTAAATAATTTCTTCCATTTTTGTAAATGATTTTTTTAGTATAGCTTCTATATAAGCAGACTGTTAAAAATGAGGTGTATAGGTTCATTTAAAATCGAATTTGAAACAAGAATATTTGTGGTTTATGGAGTAGAAAATGCTTCGACCATAACGGGATTTTGTTTAACGTGATATGATCCAGTTCACAATATAAATACCCCCCCCATATTATATACACATCTATAGCTACATATTAAAGTAATATATTGTATTATACTAAAATATTCGTAGCGTATTCAAAATAATACGAAATATTGATTGAACCAAATTCCGATAAGTTGTGACTAGATAAAGTATATGATAATATACAAAATTTATATGTAAGTATTTTTTAAATGAAAAATATCAAAAATTGTAAATTATTAACAAAATTTCTCTTAAAAATGTGTGGAGCTGACCATATTCAATTTATGTCCTCGTGTATTAATTTTTCCGTAAAATATTTAGGACTCAGGCAATTTTTAAATGCGATGGATATTTTGCAATAACTGTTTGATTGTAAACTTGTTGTACATCTAAGGAGATGGACTATTGTCACAGTTGCTTGTGCCTGCGCTTAAATATAAACCTGTGAAGTATAAATAAGCCTAATCAAAAAGTTGCAAAACTAAAAATTTTATGTCCGCCTGAGCCCTTATAAATGCATGTAGTAAAAAAAATCAACTTAAAAAATAATATTTTAAATCTTGAAACTTAAAAAAAACCTTTTGAATTTATTTCTATCAGATGGCGGTGAATGTTAGCTTTAATCATTTACGATCATACAAAATTTGTTCTATGGTTTACTGTGAATCATCATAAGAAATAAATTTCAATTGGTCTTCACTCTGTACAATAAATAAAAATTGTTTCAAAACTTTTGGATACACGGGGATTTGAACTCAAGGATTTTTTTATTACACTTAATTTATGAATAACACGTTTACACCATTAACCACAAAGACATATTTGTATTTGATGTTAAATATAAGTTTTGTTATTTAGCAACACTAATGTATATAAACATATCAAATCTCTTATGCTGTATACATTGTTGCTTCAAAGGAAAAAAGAATAACATACTCAATTTCTTCTTTGTTTGTTTTTTTTATTAATTTCCCTCTCAATTCGTTTCAGTTTATTTCTCTCTCAATTTGGAAGATTTTCCATTATTTTTGTTGCTTAAACATTTTATTTGAAATTTATTCAATATTTTTTTATTATTTCCAGTTTCTTAAAATATGAGTTTAAATTGTGAGTATATTCGTAAGAATCGTAATTCGTCAGTATGTATAACATATTTTGTGTCCGTAAGTGTGTATATGAACTTATTAAATTTGTATAGTTTTCATATTTTTTTCAACTTTCATTTATTTATTTTCCATGAAATGGTTGTTAGGCGTGGTTGTTCAACAAGAAGGTGGGAATAATATTTTTTTTTTACTTTTATTTTAGGTAAGTAAAATTTTAATATTATTATTTAATTAATATTATATTTAATATAATGAATTAAGTATATAATCACTGATAATTGAACTTTAAATTATATGACGTACCTGAACTCGAGCTTCAGTTAAATTTATTTTCATGGCCAAATCTTCTCTAGTGAACACATCTGGATAATGAGTTTGAGCGAATGCTGTTTCTAATTCTTCTAGCTAAAAATATTTAATATTTAATAATTATTATAATAAATAAATAATTTTTAAATATTTAAATTTGTGATATAAATAATAATAAAAATTGTGTTTTACCTGTTGTAGAGTAAAAGTTGTTCTATTTCGTCTCTGTTTTCTTCTAACAAATGTTTCATCATGTAGACCAGGATGATATGTATAACTTGTATCTTAAAAAAAAATAATTTATTACAAACATGTTATAAACCAATACGTTTTGAAATTTAATAGATTAAAATATAGTAGCAGAGTGATAAAAAATAATCCACAATATTCTGGGAGCCACAGGAATTCATTTATTATTTTATACATTTCAACTTTATACTTTGAAGTGTACAGCGCATAATTACGTTAGGGGTATATTTAATAATTCGGTTTCATGAAAAAATTTTGCTGGGAAGATGTTTATGAAAATGTTTTAACAATTAAGAGTGAGAGAGTTATTCTGGCTGAATTTTTAACTACCGCATGTTGCGCGAATCGGATACGGTGGGAAATTTTTTAAAAACCAAATTCTAACATGCTGGATGAAATATTTTAAAATTTCGTTACACTCCCGACGCATATTTGTCAGAAATATATTTTCTGAAATTTTAAACAGATTTTCCAGCTAAACTGAAAAAAATAAGCTAATTCTGAGTAATATTTTGGATTGCTATGAGTTTAGAAATTCTGATGCTATGATTTTAAAAATTTCATGTTGTCACATTCAAAATAATTTAGTGTATTCACTTCAATTATATCATAAAAAATTTGGTATGTATATAATTACATTTTTAAATTTGTTATATAATTAAATTTCGTGACTAAATATGTAACATTATCATTATGTAAATCAGGCCCGTCTCGACCGTGGATGCAGAAGATGCACGGCATCGGGGCGCCATTCTGAAAGGGTCTGAAAGGGCGCTAAAATCGAAAAGTGATTTTCCACTTAATTGTTTTTTGTAATTTTTTTTTTTTTAAATCAAGTTTCCAATCCAAATTTTTTTTGAAAAAATTTTTGCTTCGCTCAAATTAAAAAAATATACAAAAAAAAATGTAGTCGTAGTAGGCTTTTCTTTAAAGAATTTTTTTTTCTTTTTGGTTTATAAAATACAGACATTTTTCATTTTCGTTGCGATATTTTCAGTAAGAAAAAATAGTATTTTATTTAATTTAAATAAAATATAATTTGTTTTGTGAAATATTTAATTTTAATTAGACATTAAAGTGTAAGAAAAAAGTGTAATTTGTTGGATAATACCATTTTTGTGAGTATTGTGATTTTTATCAATTTTATATAGATTTCAAATTATCAAAATTTTCAGATGTAGATATTAATCCTCAATTTAAAGAAAACCCATTACGACGGCGTAAAAAACGTATGTTTGATTACGAACGTCGTGATGAGAGACCAAGAGACCCGGAATAGAACTATAAAATTTCATTCTTTCTTCCAATTGTCGACAGTGCAATCAACTCCCTAATAGAGAGATTCGAACTTCTAAGTAGTCATGCCGAAAAGTTTCACTTTCTTATAAATTTTAATGAAATTTATAATTTGGGTGACGAAATAATGAAAAATAAATGTACCGATTTACAAACTGCATTAACTGATGGTGAAGAAATAGACATAAACTCTTCTGAGTTATATAATGAACTTTTTATATTTAAAGATACCATAACGCCGCAACTAAACAATTATGATTTTAAACTATGTATACAAATGATTTATTTGGGATATTTCCAAATTTAACAATAGGTTTGCGGATACTATTAACTCTACCAGTTTCTGTAGCAAGTGGCGAAAGGTCATTTTCTAAACTTAAATTAATTAAGACATATTTGCGATCAAATATTTCTCAAGAGAGATTAGTTGGGTTATCAATGATTGCTATTGAAAGCGATATCTGCGATGAACTAAAAATTAATAATATTTTGGATGAATTTGCTGCGATAAAAGCAAGAGAAATAAATTTTTAAGCTCACTATCGTGCAATTGATTTTATGTGTAATTGATATCAGTTACAAATAAATGTTTAATATTAAATATTATACAATAATCAATATACTGTTTAATTTGCATTTGATTTTTTTGATATATTTTTTGATAAAGGGCGCTAAATAGAAACTTGCATCGGGGTTCTAGTACCGCTAGAGCCGGCGCTGATGTAAATTTTGCATTTATTAACAACTGTAACACTATTAAATATCGTCAACAATCAGAAATAATTTCCCAGTGGGTTGGTGAGTAGAAATATTCACAGTAGAAATGCTTGTGGAAAGAATCCACTAAATTTCGAACAAAATGAAGATGCCTTTAATCCAGAATGGATGCCTTGCTTGTCCTCGTTTGATTCCAAAAGGTTGGTGTATATGTATATTATATATATAAAGTAATAAGAAATGTGTAATAATAAGAATATAAACGAGGAAGAGATATATGCGCGAAAAGTGAGATGTTGGTTGCATTTTTAAGACGTTCAGAGAAGTTGAAGTGACATCAAATTTTTTTTTAAATTCTTTTCAAAAATTTATTAATAACTAAACATATACTCTTGTATCATTTGTAACATTTTCATATTTTATATATTCCTTATTAATTTTATTACAATTGTATTTTGCCTTTATGTACATACGTTCAAATTAAATAAAACCCAATATTTTCCCTCTTCTTGTTATAGAAAATTATTATTCCTCTTTTAATTCAACTCCTTTTTTTTTAATTTTTATTCATTATAAATTTATTAATAATAAAAATTACTATAATATAGAACCACCTTGAAAATTAAATAAGTTGTCTCATCACTACACTATTCACAATCACCACCCCAGGGAAAAAAACTACCATTATGCTAACGATCATGCTAACAAAACACCTCATTATATCAACCCATTTTTATAACACAATAGGAATGGGCTACAACATAACCCAATAAATCCTTAAAAATTTTTGTTAACTAAAAAAGAAAAACTTGTTTTGTGTTTGACAATTAACTTTAACTGTTATACTTTATGAAATTTTTTTTTTTTCTTATTCTACTTTTCCAAAATTATATGTTGCTTCCTCCTTTCATAATTCCATGTTCACATATACATATGTTAAAATCATAAGTCCATAATGAGTGTATGTATGTATATGTATATGGATTATTTTAATATGGATTTATTTATATTATAAAAGGACCGCAATGTTATAATTACAGTATCAAGGACTTGCTCTCATATACAACACGATCTTCAATAACAATAAAAATAATAATAATTGTAGAATATTTATTATAAAATGTTTGTTTGTATTTATTGTAGAAGAGGATTTTATGTATATAGGAAAGAATTTCCCTTCGTACTTTTTGAAACCAAAAACAAAAAAAATTGAAATTACCCTAAGAATATTAACAATATGATGAGATCAAATTATAATGATAATAAACATTTGAAAATCTTAATTTCCATGCATGATGGTATGTTTGGATTTTTTTTTTAATTATTAAAAGAAATTTATGAACTCACGTCGAACTAATATTTGGTAAGTAAGCACATTTACATAAAAGAAAATTTTCATTTTTTTAATTGTTTTTCCTATACAGCTGTTAAAAATCATTGACAGATAGAGATAGAAGGATTCAAAACGTCGTCAGGTCTATCAATAGTTGGGAACTTTAAATAGACCTAAAACACACCTAATCTGGTCATAACTTCCTAAAACTAGTCAAACGAACTAACTATTAGTTTTGTTAAATTCGAGAGGACAACTCCTTTCATAGCACAGTTCCTTATTTCTTTAGTTACTTCGGGGACATCCAAATCCCTGAATCTCTATGAATTTAAACTATCGCGTACATATTAGCGAGCATATTGAGAAGTACCTTATTCTGGAAAGTTTGTAATTGCTTGATATTTAGACCCACGACTTAGAAGTCAATAGTTTTCTCGGCAATTCTTTTATTTCAGCAGTAATGAGATTAAAATCTGGGGCAATACGTCGTGTAGACAAGCATCAGACAAGCAAATTTTTTTTTGTAATTTTTTTTTTTGAAATACACTAAATATATGTATAAAATTTTTTTTTATATACTTCCATCTACATGATATTATCCTTAAAAGGTTTTCATATTAAAAAGAATCTAACTATACACAAATACATAAGAATATTTGAAAATTTATATGTGATAGTAAACTATTTCTATATTGCGTAGAAATAAGGAAAGGAACTTGCCTTTTTATAAAGTATACGAGTATATTGGTTATATTTTGAAAATCAAAAAAAAATTTCCTTCTATATACAATAACTCTCCTTATTTTATCCTTTTTTTTACATGTGTTTTGTTCTTCTATAATGATGAAATGTAAAATGTAGTGGCTCAGATTTGAATTGAATTGTTGATATATAAATTAACTCGCTTTTTAATTATAAATACTGCTTTATATACACATATATGTATATATATGTATTATGTATATTACTTTTATATGTATTATAATTTAGAAGGGAAAATTATAAAATTCTATTATCCTTAATATTTGTAATGATTTTTTTTTGTGTATATGTGTGTGTATAACAAATATATAATTCGGTAATTAAATTATGTATTTTAATACACAAATCATAATACCGATATATGTATGTGTGCGTATATTAGAAATGTGTATAATATTATGTATAAATATTGTATAATGGGAATTGTATATAAACTGATGATGAAATCCTTTAATGATTTTGAAGTTCAACCAAAAATAAGATTTTTTTTTTTTTTTTAATTTTCAAGGAAATTCAATTATAAAATGTTTTCTTGATTAGTCCGTCTCTCAAAATTACTGTTATAATGGATATACAAGTAAAATTTTAATTTCATGAAAATTTTTTAAAGAATGATATTTAATGATTTGCTGATCTTTTGATGGAAAAGAGAAAAAAAATGTCATATTCGGACTTAAAAATAGAAAAAATAATTTAATAACGGAGAATTTAAAAAAAAAAGTTGTTTAATATTTTGTGCTTCTCTTTCTGCTCGATTGATGGTAAATGATGGATTTGCAGATCTGGAGCAGTTTTTTTTTGGTATTTTATAAGTGATTTGGAAGTTAATGTGAAGAATTGTGTTTTTCTTTGTCGCATATTCATAACAGAAAAATTAGTGAATTGTTTCCTCATTCTTTTATTCCTTGCAATTTCTGTATCTCGTAAAGAGCACTTTTCCGTAAGAATCTCTAGCGAAGTTTTTTTATACGAAAATAGCGATTCCAGCCATGTTTTGACAAGGCATCTTTGGGCTTCACTTCACTTATTCTCTCTTTTAGGCCTCATCTCGGCATTGTAGAGAAAATATGAGATATACGTCTTTCCATAATTTGTAAAAGAGAGATGTATGTTGTCGATCAATATTCTAAGTGGACATTTTCTTAATGTATTACGTAACATTGATCAAAATATGACCTCTAGGTGATACTTGTGAAATCCAGAATTCAGATATCGGCCGACTTTTCTCTTCCTAGTCACCATAAAAATATCAACAATTTTTTTAATTGTTTAAATCTTCTTCTTTTCTGCCAGAAAAGACAAACGCAAATACTACAACAACATTGCCACTGAAGCCCAAGCAGCAGCCGAACAAAATAACTAGCGCACCCTCTACAGCCAAATAAAAGCGCTCGCCAGAAACAACGCCAAGATTAATCGGCGTCTAATTAACATTCGTCGACTTTGAGAGAGCATTCGACACAGTAAAGCCAGAGGCCATATGGAGAGTATTAACTAGTATAGGAATACCACAAAAAATAACGAACCTCATACGAGCTCTATACAAAGATGCCGAAGTTAGAGTATAATGGTAATGGTAAATTGGATCAGCCACTACGCATCGAAGCAGGTGTAAGACAGGAGTGTCCACTCTCTCCGCTACTATTCAACATAGCCCTGTCCCACACACATTCAGACATGCAAACAAAATTGAACGAGCTGCATATAAAGGCAGCAGCGGTCGGTCTGACAATAAATACGAGAAAAATCAATTCACTCCGAATTAACGCAGCAAACACAGCCGGTCATAAATACAGCCGGTATACAAGATGTTGAACAATTCAACTAACTCGGCAGTATAATATCGACAACCGAAGGGGTTAAAAAAAACGTTGAAAATAGACTAAAACTTGCTAAGACTGGATTCGTCAGATTATGGAGCTTATGGAAATCCTCACACTATCCAGGAATACAAAACTATAAATATTCAACACATGTGTGAAGCCGGTCCTGTTGTATGGCTCCGAAACATGGCATGTGAAAAATGAATACACAAATAAAATACAGGTATTCATAAATAGGAGCCTAAAGATCATCTACCGTGTATTCTGGCCCAGACGAATCACCAACACAGACCTTTGTGCTTTAAACCACCAAGAACCAATCGCAAAGGTTATAAAGAAGAAAAAATGGAAATGGATAGGCCATACATTGCGACGCCCGCCTGAAACCATCGCAAGACAGGTACTGGAGTGGAATCCGCAGGGTCGAAGAAGTGTGGGACGGCCAAAGAATACGTGGCAAAGAAAAATAAAAAAAGAAATCGACTCGGCTAACATGACATTTGCAGAAGTAAAAAGAATGGCCCCTAACAGAGTTCGTTGGAGAAGCTTTGTCGAAGCCCTATGCTCCCAAGGGGAGTAAAGCAGGAAAACTAGAAGAGAGGCAACTAGAAGTTTCTGTGAGATATTTCTAATTGGATATTACTCGAGAAGACAAAGACACCAACGAGCTTAACTTAATTAAAATTAGTCGATCTTTTCCTTTTTGTATACGTGACTTCTTTTACACTTAGGCTCAGACCGACCAGCCGATTAGTTTTGAGTTCTTTAGTAAGGGAAGTACATGAACTATGGGACAAATTGCGTCCGCCAGTTTTAGCCAAAATAAAAATCAATTCGTCTATTGACAATGGCGCGTTACAATGGGTCTACAGAATATATTGGAACAATGTAAAAGTGTACGAATGTTCATTGTAAATTAATAACTCCTAAGAATATTCATGAGCCATATTTTTTTTTTTTTAAATTTGTGTTCCGGAGAATAGGCGCTTTCTTAAGGGATGTGGAGTATTGATATCTTTTAATAATGCCTTTCCGGTTAGTGTTATTAATATTCCTGACTGTGACAATTTCGAGGTATTTCCAATTTTAATTAAACTGACTTTTAAACAACATTTAGTGATGGGTTGTTATATTCCCTCTAATTCTATAGTTCTCACATAAATGCTAAATTTTTTTTTATTGATGGAAAACACATGCAATTGTCTTAAATTGGAAGATGAAGTGCTCATTTTTATAGTTTCTATTCTTCCTAAAATAAAATGGATGGCACACAATGAGGCAACCATTTTTTTCTATTAGTCTATAATGTCTGAGCGTATTCTTTAGAAAATTTATATTATAACTAATCTTATTTTATATTTCTATATACATATGTATATATTCCTTTTTCATATTGAGTTTATTAGATAATATTGCATTAATATTCAAATTCATTGTTGAATAAATTGAGAAATTAAATTGTTATACTACATAAATTGTACACTTAGAAAATAATATAGTCGGCGCCTATGATCTTAAAATCTCTAACTGATAAACTATATATTATGAAAAAGATATTTAATCCATTAAAAGAAGTGATTTATCATTATTTTATATATATGTGTAAGAAATAATTAATATATTCACTTCCAAGTATACAGTTATACATAAACTTATACAAAAGTCTAATTTATGAAATTGAGTTTCCTTTTGATTTCTTTTTTGCAATCCATGTCAAATTTTTTCTCGTAAATCATATATAAATGTATTAGATCCCCAATCCTCCCTTCTCCCCCTCCCTCCTCATTCACTCTCCTCTTCCCAACTCTCTCTACTCGTTCACTAAGGAATTTTTCATAAAATAAATTAACATTGATTTGATTGATTTCTCATTTTCATATATAAAATTTTCTATATACTTACATTAAACTAAATAGGAATTATATGTTCATATATGTATTAAGAAATTTGTGTAAGACTAATTTACATAATAAATGCCATAAAATATATAAGAAGACAGAAAAAAGAAAAAATTTAATTTTAAGGCGGTTAAAAATTATTTTCTTAGAAAAGGAAAAATTTTAAGGAATTTTTCAATTTGAAAAATTCAAAGATTTCAAAGATTTTTTATTTTAGTATCGGTACATACTAGTAATTTAGCAATTCAATTGAAAATTAAAATCTCTATTTTGTTATACAATATTGTATGAAATTATAAAATATTTCTTTTATTTAAAAAAGAAACAATAAATATGTACTATATATTTTAATAGTATTTAATTTTTAATAAAAAAAAACAATTATTTTAATGTGAATCAAGGTGCGCTCTTTATTACACTATATAATTTTTAATTGAGTGTATGCGTGTAATTTTAAAATATACTACATAAATATATCCTCACCTACATTTGTTTTTTTTTTAATAAAAAACTGAAATCAATCTGTGTGCTTAAAACAATCAATCAATTTAAAAAATAAATACGAAAAAAAATTTTTATAAAATACCTGCGAAATTCATTTGTGTATAAAGAAAACAAAAAAAAAATCTGTGCACCGTTTAATAAAATTAAGTGTTGAAATTTGAGGATATTTTGAATTTGCTTTGAGTTCAGTAATATGTAGTTGGATGATTTCATTTTAACTAATTTTAATTTCAATAAAAAATTATTTGAAATGTTACCGCCAGAGTTGCAATTCTGGGAGATTGAAGAACTACTGGACTTAAAAATAAATTATTTTCTCAATTTAAATAGAGAGACTAATAAAGACTGATTTAGAATGGTATTAGCCAATATTTGAACGCAATTAACACATCTGTGAATAGCAAACGATTTGTATTATGGGAAGTAACTGTTTCAATGGCACAGCTTATATTTTAAAGCTGACTACTCGTATTTAATTTCATAATTTCTCGTTATTATTCGTAATTTTTCGTAAAGACACACAATGTACCCGTATATGAATTTATATTCGGAACATTTTTCAATTTATTTTATGAAGCTCTGTTAAATAACATAGTTTATTTTGAAAATTCAAAAGGGACACTATATTTAGTACGCTATTTTCGACTTTTATTAAAGCTGGTCTTCTTTTTATAAACAATTTTTATATTTTTGTACGAATTTGCATATTTGATTTACCCTATAATTGGTAAGAAACAAAATTACAATTTAATTTTTTATTGTTTTTGTTTTTCACCTACATTTCATTATTTCATTTATTGTTCTTGTTTTATTTGCGATTATTTTCACCTGAAATTCGAATTATATTAGTATATACTTTATCCATATCCCAATAATATTTACAAATATTTTTATATAATATGTGTATATATATATATATGCATGCAATGCAATAATTATACCTAAAGGTATTAAAAATCAAATAACAAAATATTATTTGCATAAATCGAAGTATGATTCGATTCGCGTATAAAACAAATAAAAGAAAAACAATGAAACAATAAACAAATAAGAAAAAATAATAAACAGTATTTTTTTTTCGTTTTGTTTCTGAATTTCGAGCAAATAACAAAGAAAAATTTAAAATCAAATTGAATATTTTTGTTTTTTATTGAAATGCAATCCGCGAATTTCTCATTATATTATAAGAGAGAGAGAAAATTTCAGCGCATTATTCATTGCGAAAATTCAATTTACTATAATAATGCAATGGAATTTTATATAAGTATTTTAATTTTATGTGCACTATCAGTATGTGCGTATACACCAACCTACGTAACATACATACATACATATAGGAAAGAATACAAGTTTTTGGTATACAACATTGTGTGTGGAAAATTATAATAAATTTGTTTTAATATACAAGTTTGTTTGTTTGTTTGTAATTCAACATGTAATGTATATACCTATGTAATATAAATTAATCAATGGTATACACGATAATTATAATGTACTATGTAGGTAAAAATAAATGAAAGGTAAACAAAAGGTAAAAATTGTATAAAAATTTCTGGTTATTTGTGCGAAAATAATAATTATTAATTTTTATCATTACCATATCATTATTGCCACATTTATCGTAAATAATCACAATATAAAATGTATTGGGTACCTATATGGAATAATTTTGATTACTGTTGGAGCCGTACTATTGGAGCTTGAATGTAATTTTAATGATGATTACAACTATAAAAATATTTTAAAAGAATTTTTTTTGCTTTTCCTGGAAAATAATTAGTGCATTTTATATGAAAGTTTTTACATTTAAAATTTTACTGGAATTCGATGATTTTATTCCTTTTTCTTTTGTTATTATTGCCGTTTTCTGTTAATAAATCCTTAGCGGAATATTTCAATTCATTTTCGGTTTTAAATTAATTTTGTAAAGGAATTTCTTTTGAATGTGTACTCATTAAATGTAATCGGAAAAATATTTTTATCAAATTATCGAATGGAACTTTTCTCTTTTGGTTATATAAGAAGAAGAAGAAAGTATTTATATAAAATTTTAATAAAGTATTTAAAATATAATTATTGAAATAATGTGCTATTAAGAAGAAAATTTATTTTGAATAAGTTAACATATAGGAGAGAAAAAATTAAAGGTATATAAATTTTATTATAAAGATTTTTCATGTTGTAAATTGTTATCAGTTAATAATTAATTGACTGCTTAAAATTTTTAAGTTGAAATTGTTAAAGCATTTAATAGAACAAATCGGTGATAATATAACGTGCAAAGAATGTGCACGGCGGTCTCATCGCCGCCCCCACAAAATCTGCACAGGGGGTAGCCCGACTTCCCCAGGCTATGTAGGTGGTACTTCACTGGGCAGTGCCCCGTGAAGAAATTCGCAATAGCGCGAACCCGGCTCCTGCTCAACCCCAGCAACTCTGCGGTGAAAACGCTCGAGTACGCCGAAAGAAACACCTTCGCATGACGGCACCCTTTCGTGTCCCGCAAGTGACGGCCGCTTTCCACCGCGAGCAGGCAGGCAAGCCTGGCCCCCACGGCGGAAGAGGGCAGACCGCAGAAAGGCAGCGGCTGCACAAAGTCTGCCCCAGATCCCCTCCGCGCCAGCCCATCGGCAATTTCGTTGCCCGCATGGCCACTATGGCCCCGCACCCAAATGAGCGTGACTCTGTTCTCCCATTCCAATTCCACAAGTGCAGCAAGGCAGCCCCAGACCAGCTTGGATGTAACCTGAGCTGAGCGAAGCGACAGCAGTGCAGCCCTGCTGTCCGAGAACACATAGATGATGCGGTTTCTATACCCCTTTCTAAATGGATTCTCAGACATCTCTATTGCATGTATTTCGGCTTGGAACACCGATCAATACTGGTCAAGGGTTGCATATATACGCGTGTCCGGGCCCACACTTTATACAACCAAACCCACACCCGACTCCGTTTTGGACCCGTCCGCATACCACACGCCCGAACCTGACTCAAGTACCGGGCCACCCCGATTCCACGTCCATCGATCGGGAAACAGAACCCTGCACTTGCGGTCGACGTTGTACCGCGGCAGACAGGCATCCGACATGGTTATTCTTAGAATCGGATCGCTCTAAATGAAGTCTTTGTGAGTCCTGTGGGCCAAATTTAGACCCGCCCTATCCTCGCCAGAGAGAAGTCGGTAAGTCACTAACCGAGCTTCGTTCAATATATGGAGGTGCAGTGGCGGAAACCCGATCATCACCTCCAATGCAGCGGTAGGAGCCGTCCGCATTGCCCCGGTCAGTCCCAGGCAGGCTAGCCTCTGTAGCTTTTCCAGCTTTGCCCACACACTCGCTTGCTGAGCCTTACGGCATCATACAATCGTCGCGTAGGTGACGATGGGTCTCGCAAGGACCGTATAAAGCCACAGTGATGAGATCGGGTAAAGAGCAAAGATTTGTGAGAAAACGGAGACTTGTATTTTTATAGTATAAATAATGTTTCCACATTTGCACAGATTTAGTTTTTCATCTTGTAATTAAAGTTTAGTATATTTTAAACGAAAAATAAGGTTATATACAATATAAAACTTTCAATGATTTATGGTCCAACCCTCAAAAATCAAAAATTTTAAAACATTAAATTGTTAAATCATATCTTAATATTAAAATATATATAAATGTTAAATATCTTGAATTTTGAAATATTTTACATTATTTAATTACATTTAAAGAAGAATATAAATGTGTTCGTAAGGATTTAAGAAGCTAGATTTAAATGTATGGATGTAGATGTATTTGGGAATTCAAGAGATAGAAATAAAGTAACCAAGTTACAGAATTTCTGCACGAATGCTTGCTAAAACAATTTTTTTTTTTGTTAAATTTATACCTTTAAAATTAACTGTAAAATATGTGTATGTGAAAAAGTAAATTTATAAAACAAAAAAAAAATGAAATTTGATATTTTTGTTTCAAAAAAAAAAATGAAAAAAATTTTTTTTTTTTCATGTATACCGTGTGGTGCGTAATGCGGGTAACAATACCCTTCCAGTAAAAAGTTTGCTCATGTTTTATTCTATTTTATATTTTAAAAAACAAGTGTGTACAAAATTACAGACCAATTTAAATAAGTGTATTTTTATATATGTATGAATTATTGTGAATAAATTTACGAAAGCTTAATTTAATTTAATGTTTTTTTTTTTTTGATATTTTCAAAAGAAAAAATTCGTTCAATATTATACGAGTATAAAAAATACTAAAATAAAAAAAAATGCTGATATTAATGTAACTTTTATTACACAGTGTCTCACTTTTAATAAATTAAAATTTTGTGAGAAATTTCTTACACTTTGTAAATATTAACTTATAATCATATTAAGCACTGTTTCAACTTTGCCCACACTAATCAGTGTTAAAATAATAATAAGTCATAATATTGTAAAATATGATCATTAAGTGTCAGAGCTCAGTTGTGAGCTTTAACTCAATTCTATATAGGCTTGCAGCTCATATCAGCCCTAACGGGGTGGGTATTGGGGAGAGTGAGCATTTTTTGTGTTTTTGGGGTTATGCTTGATCGCAGGCTGGATTTTGATGCTCATTTGAATATGATTCTTTGTAGGGCTAGTTCGAAACTGGGTTTCGTAATGAGGCGTGCTATAGGGAGTTTATTTGTATGTGTCCTTTGTTAGGCCTATTCCTGAGTATGCTTTTCAGGTTTGAACGCCCTTTCATGTTATGGATATTTCGCGCATTAAATTTGTTCAGAGAAAACTTTTGCGTTTTGCTTTGAGAGGTTTGGGCCGGTCTGATCCTTTTAGATTGCCGTCGTATGATACTAGGTTGATGTTGATCAGTTTGCAGTCCCTGAAGTCACGTAGGGTTATCGCTGATATAGTGTTTATCCATCAGCTCGTGTCGGGGGAAATTGTAGCTCCTTTTTTGTTAGGGCAGGTTTCTATTAGGGATAACGTCAGGAATCATATGCATGTTGAGTTCTACAATGTTCGCTATCACTCTACTGATCATGGTAGGAATGAGCCGGTCACTGGAATGTTATGTTCTGTTAATTCTAATTCTTTGGTATTTGATCTTGCTATTAGTAAGGGTACTCTTAGATCTGGACTTTTGTGTAATTTAAATTTGTAGTGATATCCTCGTTTCTTCTTGTTCTTGTCTTTCTCTCTTTTCTTTATTTATCTATATTATCTATTTTGTTTTTCTCTGTTCTGTTTGCCTGGTGGTTTTTTTGTTAGTCGTTATGGTTTTTAGTTGTTATTAGTTGTACTCGTCATACTCTTCTCTTTTTCCCTCCCTTTTCTATAAATGATGACGCTGTTGCTTAGTAACTGATAGTTGCTTAGTTGCGACTAAATGATATTTTTATTTGCGCCTGTTGGATGTCAAATATATATAATTGAAAATAAGTATTAAATATTAACTGTACAAAAATTAGAAGATGTGCAATTGTGACAGATGTGCAATTTATCATTGGATTCTTTTCCTCTAAGATTCGCATGGTGCGTTCACTAATTGCCACATATGAAAATAATTTGAATATTGGTAAATTCAAACTAAAAATTTAATTTAATTTTTATTTTCGCTCAAAATTTTTTCAAAATGTTTTTTCCGATTTACTTGATATATACATATGATTTTTCCAAAAGTGGAGCATATTGTGAATGTGATTTTTTATAATATTAATATTTAAAAAAAAAACAAAAAAAAAAAACTTTTTTTTTCTTGTTTTTTTGTGTCTTATATTTTTTAACCAAAAATATATTGCAATATTATTAAATATTCATAATTTTTGCATATTATTTATACATATTGTTTATTTATTTATGCATATTGCAAAATATATACACTTTTAAT
Source organism: Condylostylus longicornis (assembly GCF_029603195.1). Taxonomy (NCBI): domain Eukaryota; kingdom Metazoa; phylum Arthropoda; class Insecta; order Diptera; family Dolichopodidae; genus Condylostylus; species Condylostylus longicornis. The sequence goes on from NW_026578000.1 coordinate 4,471,350, forward strand.
AATATGATTTTTTTGGTTATTTGGTTCTATAAAGAATTATTTCGAAAACCGATTAAAAATTACTTTCGAATATGCTATGTGCGACATTAAAATTCTTATTTCTTAGTAAGTTCAACAAAAATTTTTTTTAAATTTCAAAGATGATGGCATTTAACACTATTATGATGTCATGTAAGACAACTAGAACAAAATTTGTTAATTTCAATTATATGTAGTTTTTTTTTTAATTTGCTGCCGAATTCCGAAATAATGGGTTACAATAGAAGCCCCCTTGTTTAATAATTTTAAGTATACCTATATGCGCATTTTTTATTTCAAATACTTACTACTATATGAAACAATATTTTAAAATTATTGCATATAGCCAGCTAATTTTAAATTTTATTTAATTAATATATTTGCTCGGCAAAAGTGTGTTATACAACAATATAACACATACGTTATAAAGAAATATCTGCTATTTATACCATCTCGTATATTTCGAAATTTTTTGTATTGCTATGCTGAAATATTGAAATTTTTTGGGATTTTCGGTTTTTTTTTCGGGAAAATCAAAATTTTTAAGTTGATAATTTTGTTACAATTTCGAACATTTTCACCATAAAATATTTTGATGTTGTACAATAACCATATGAAAATAGGTAATTTTCTTACAGTAACATTCCAGAAAATATTGAGGGGATCGGCGAATTGGGAGCATTACAATGTCTACAATATAGTTGTTTATGATATCGTGAATAAATTTTATATGAAATTACATAAAGCTATTGTTTTATTGCACTATGTTGGGTATGGATTTTGTACAAATAGAGAACACAATATAAATGCGTTTACAATACAAAGGTATAGCTGATTTATGTTTCACTATAAATATACAATAATATTACAGATATATCCACTTACATATTACATAAATTTAAAATATACATATATAGGTGTATATTTATATATATATATGTATATATATAAAAAATTCAATTTTCCTTTTATTATAAATAAATATTTCATATTTTTTTTTTGTTTTATAATCCGAGTCTTTGTGAATTCATGCATTACATCAAAATATAATAACAATAATAACAGTAAAAAAAATAAAAAACAAACAAGAAATTATAAGGACGAAGATAAAAAAAAAATAAACCATTTTAAAATAAAAAAATGAAATTGGAATTTTTTTTTCTTTTATAAATTTTTCAACTTTTTATACGATTTTTAACTGCTGCAACAATTCAATTTAATTTTCCACTTTTTTTTTAACATTTTTTACATTTACATTTACAAATTGTATAAAATTTTCCTTTTGTATAAATTATTATTATTATTATGAATTATATTGTGAAATAAAAAAAAAAATATTCTTAATAAATAAATTATTCATTTAATATGCTTACATTAAATCCACATTTATCTACATATACCTACATACAAAGCCCAGTTCATATGTCATAACTATATACAAAATATAGGAATAACTTTTACGTGGTTTGCAAATAGCATGCTTCTACTTCCTTGCAAAAACGTGTAAAATTTTAATGGTCCTTGTTTTGTTATAATTTTTTATATTTGTTTTTTTTTTTTATTAGCAATTTTTGAAATTCTCTTAATTTTTCTCTTGTATATACGCACCAAATACAATTTTATATTAAATTAAAAATTTACATATTATGTGTGTATGTGTATCGATTTAATTTATTAAAATTCAAAAAATAAAAAATGAAAAATTAAATTTTTTATTGGAAAAAAAAATATTAACATTTTTATTGTATTCGAAATTAAAGTTTTTTTTATTAAACAAGCGCTAAAAATTAAAAAAAAATGGAAATATTTTTTCGTTACAAATTAAACGAACCCTAATCAAGGGTCTCAATGCATTTTTATACAATTTTTTTTTTTAATTTTGTAATTAAAATATTTTAGTTTGAGTTTTTTGCTAAATATTATGCTCAAAATATAAAAAGTGTTTGAATTAAATTGAAAAATGCAATTGTAAGGAATGAAATCAGTATATCCTTAATTTTTAATCCTTAATTTTAAGTCTTTCATATTCCGAATTATAAATGTATTCGAACGTTTAATTGTATTTCAAAAACAAACTGTTTGCCCAGTCCAATTAGTCATGATGAGCATAAACAGATGAACAAATTAAGTAAGCCGGGTAAATTTTAAATAACTCTCAGAATTTTTTATTTTTTTAATTTACGAGAAATTTTTGTTTGCTATGAATTTATTTCTTTACTTAAGTTTAAATTATCTTGAATTCATTTTTTGTGTCCTCTGATGTTAGAAGTCTAGATTATAGAGTACTGGATTGGGAAAAATGTATAGATATTTCTAGAATTGATTCTATTTCTAAGAGATTTTTTCATTTTCAATTATGCGGTTTAGGTTGACTCAATACTCTTTGGTTGCCATCTTATTATGATAAGCTGTCGTTAATAAATAATCTTATAATTGCTACGCTCTTGTAATTTGGTTGCCATATGGTATAATTTTTTTTTTGTCTTATTTGGTACAATGTTTTTTGGTTAATATAGTTGATTTTTTTTATGTGAAATTAGAATAATAGGAGGTCAGTTGAGCAGCATATACATATGTGTTAGAAATCGTGATTGTAACACTCATATTCTTGTCGAACTGTGGTAGAAATAAATATAGCCTAATATTATAATAGAATATTGCAAGCTTCCAAAAATTATTGCAATTTTGTTCCAATTTTTATTATGAAAAAAAATTTTAAATACATACACATATAAAAACGTAAATGCACAACATTTAAGTTAGGCTTTGTGTATTCATTCAATGTACAATTTGTGAAATAATTGCCAATATTTATCTATCTATATGCATTACGTTCTTGCCAGAAATTTTCTATTTTAAATTCCTTTTAATATCAGCATGGTATTCATAGTATAACAATATTTAATATTCATCATACCTTATTACTTATTTAATAAAAGAGCAAAAAATGTTGATTTCTTTAAAGTGGGAAGAAAAGTTAAAGAATTTACCCTAGCAGCTTCTAGTCGAATTTTAAAGAAAAATAAGAACAATTACAAAAAAAAAAATCAATTTTATGAAAATATACATTATAAGATTAAATGAAATTCGATATCTTTAAAAAAATATTGAAAATTATTAAAATTGAAATGAAAATAATAAAAAAAAAGGTAAATTTAAAAAGGGATTTTCAAAAATATTATAAAATAAAATTTACACAAATAAATTTGTTCTACTCTGCAGAAAGCCCTTCTAATAAATCTTTTACCATTTCTAGCTTTAGTGCAGATCCTTGAAAAGAAGAAAGAAAATCATTTGGGGGTTAAATGTGATCATTAAATTTTGATTTACGATTTGTGTCACGTTCAATTTTCATTTTCTTCTCTAGTTGTGTAAATATTTCGAGTTCAATACTCGGTTTTGGTAGTATTATGTAAATGAAAATGGTTGTGGCAGTGTTAAAATAAAATTTTTTGGTGTCAATTACAATATTATGAAATTTTTTTAAATTAATAATAATTTTTTTTTTTTTCAAAAATTAAATAATATTATTATATTATTATTGTTAGTACTAATAAAGAGAGAATATTATTAAATTTGTTATTTTTTTGATATATAGTGTAAGGATTGGTATATATAGTGATATATAGTGTAAAGGTTTTGATATATAGTGTAGGCTTACAATAAAATTTTTTGGTTGTGGTATTAAAAATATAAATTGCAGATAACATAATTATACTTTGTTGTATGTATAGGGGAAACTGTCTGGTAAGTGGCACACTTTTTGTTCTTTGTCACATAATTTTTTCGTTTTATGATCCGTTTTTTTTTGCATCTGAAAACATTAATCAATCATTCAATGGACAATTACTCTTCGGCACAGTGGCTCACTAAATATTCGCAAGCGGCGTTAGTATTTTTGTTTGAAAAATTTTTTTGAATTTCGTCGCTGTTAAACGCACCACTAATAATTTAGGTAACCTGTAAACATGTACAAAAAATCCAAAAAAAATCACAATATTTGCTTTGAGAGGAACAAGTTTGTATAATTAAAATGAAGATATAGAAAAAAAACGAATCAGTACTCCACCGTTAAAGGGCACAGCTGGATCACACAAGATCGCATAGCAAGGGGTATTAAAATGAAAGAATGAGCCAGACTGTATAACATGCGCCACCGTAGAACAATCTTCCCTACATGTAGTGTGTGTTTAGGTTATTTTAAGAATTACATTGAGATACAATCAATAATTACAGTTAATTTGCCTTATATAAAATACAATAATATGCCTATGGTTATTAAGAAGGAATTTGTTTTTGACAAATTTTTGACAAAAAAAGGTGATTCTGTAATGCAACCTGAACTACATATATGTCATATTAAGCCTCATATGAGTTTTCTGCAACAAATCTAATTAATTTCTCTGATTTTTTTCTTATTATAACTGATACCAAACCAGAAGGGCAATAATTTTCTCAATAAAATTTTAACCTTTTAAAACTTTTATTTCATACTTATAAGTCACCTTGTTAAATATTCTGAATAATTTATTAATCTTTACGAAAAATCATCAATATATTTTCCTTTTCATTTCCTTTTTTTTGATTTTTGTCTTTTATATACACAATTTTATATATATACATATATTATATAATAATCTTTAACATTTTTAATCCTTGAAAATTTGCACATTTTCTTTTCAATTTACTTAATTTAAATTCATTAAAACTATTAAGGACCTTTAGTATAGTTTTTTTTGTTTTTCTTCATTTCTCAGATTTTCCAGATCCAAAAACAAAAATTCGTATATTTTTCAAATAATGTGAGTTTTATTACTAACAATATAGCTATATAGGTATAATATGCGAGTATGTATGTATATATGTGTAAAATCATACAAAATATATAATAATTATACAAAGATAAATGAGATATTAATGGATATTAAATACTCCTATATTAAAATATATATATACATATAATTTGTTTTCTTTTTGCTTCTGTATTCAAGGAATTGACCATTATGTACACACTTTATATATATACGACGTACATACAACTTGTATACGAGTATAAATAAATTATTAGCTTTAAATACTCCTTTTTATAGGATTCATAAGTGCTGTAATCTAGGACTAATCTGCTTTGGGTGATTTTAATGGAATACACTTATAATATCGTATATATCTACGTATATATAGAGAATATAACAAAAAAAAAAGAAACAGAAATTAAAATTCTTTTGCCCATTATCCTTCTACTTTTTTATTGAAATCTTTTTGTTTTATTTGTTTTTTAAAATTTTTTCTAGGATACCAATGAAAAGAATAATTTTTTTAAGAGCTTGCATTTCACAAAACATCTTTATATAATATCAAGCTGTACCTAAATTTGTATAACTGTTTCTATATATATAGGAATTCCAAATATGAAAGAATCTCGATGGGAATTTTTTTTATTCGGTTTTTTGTTTTTGGTTTTAAGGATTTAAGGAAATGAGATTTTAATACACACAGTAACTTTTTTTTTTATTATTAGTGTTGTGTACTTTTATTTAACTTTTACCTTATGTAATTATAATGACGGCTTTTATATGCACTACAATAAAAATTGCTTTTGAGAAACTTTTAGGACTATTTTTAAATTAGAATTGTTTTTGTTTTTTTATTTTGTAAAAATTTAAGAAAATTTTAATGAAAAAATATTTTTGTAGGTTGAGTACAATTTAAATTTTATTTAAGAAAATTAGAATTTTATAGTCTTATAATTGGAATTTGTTGAAAGAGGTCAGATAGCAAAAAATTTGTAATTATAACTATGTTAAGATATAGGAATGAATTTTTTTTTAAATTTAATAATTACAAAATTCATGTACAAAATAATAATTGAAATTATGTTTTATAAATGGTTTATAAATGTAGGTTATAAACTATGTTAAAAATTAATTACAGAGTAATTAGAAATATGCAAAATTTTTGTCTGAAATGCAATTAATTTGAAAACTCTTTAAAAAATAAAAATGGATCGGCCTGGAACACTATTAATTGGTACTTAAAAAGTTCCCTAATTGCAAGCCTACACCCGAATATTATAAAAATTACTTACAATTATTTATAATTTTCAAGTAAAATATACTAAAATCTTTTCAATTAAATTGATTATAAAATATTATTTAGTATTATCTAATCTGCAATATTATGGCACGGTAATACGAGTATTGTCCCCTACTCTCTAAAATTATTAAATTTTAAAATTATATTCATTTAGAATATAAAATAATTAAAATCTTGTTGATAATCAAAAAATCAATATTAATTTTGTAATAAAAATTATTTGACCTTATAAGATTTTATATATCTATATATCTATATATGATATATAAGGTAGTATATATATGTAATATATAATTTCTAAAAATTTTAATAAAATTATTATTAAAGGGTTATTTTTATATAATAACCCTTAAGTATTCTAAATTCTTTTATATTTTTGTATAATTTCCAATACATGCATATACGAATACAGTATATGGCTATCTTTAATTTAATTTTCTTGAAAAATTAAAAAAAAAAATTAAACATAATATAAAAACAGAACAAATTTTCATATACAAAATTTATATTAAAAGACGATATACCCTAAAACTTATGCCTAAAACAAATTCGTATAAATATTCTAAATTAAATTTTAATTTATAATATTTTTCAATTTGTATATGGGGTATATATGCTATATGGGGTATATAGGTATATATAGCGATATATATATTGGTACTCTGCACAAGTATTTCTTGCTTTTCTAAATTTAATAAACTTTCTTTCTATAGATATATATATATATATATGTGTGTTATATATATATATATATATATATATATATATAACACATATATACATATATCCTTAAATATGGATATATATATATATATATATAGATATATATATATATATATATATATATATATATATACCCTTTAATATATATTGAATATATATAAACATATATTAAACCAAAATCCATTTCATCCTTTAACTCCTTTTCATTTCTTTATCTATATATATATATATATATATATATATATAAGATAACTTATTATCTATTCGATTATGTATAACTATCTATAATAATACATACATACCCGGTATACATTATTATACAGAAAAATAATACTTAAACAACACGAAAACACATTTAAATTAAAAATGCATAGAAAAAGCAAAATTTTCAGATTATCAAAGCAATTGTACGTTATATAATATATATCACGTTATGTTAATATATATTAGTACAATATGTTAATAAATATATTAGGAAAATTATTCTAAAACCCAATAACATGTAGCAATAAGGTATAAAGGCATGAGGCTGTTATGTAAAATCTACATAATAGTACATAATTTTATGCAAATAATATGTGTATATAAGTATGTAGTATACTAAATACTATAAAAACTCCATATTAGCCTTAAATGTATTCGTATATAGTTAGGTGACTCATCAAATATTACAGTATAAAATTATTTTTTCTCAGTCTACATACATTTGTGTCGATGTAAATATGAAAAAATTCTATTTTATATGGCTTTGATATATGTATAGATAGCTATATCTATTATATCTATATATATATGACTGATATATATATGTACATAATATCAGTGTAATAACATTTCTCTAGATTTATTTTATAAAATTACAAAAGTTAAATTCTCTTAACAAGAATAAACCTATTTATCCGATTTTGGATTTCCATTTTGTCACACTATATTCTTCAATAGTATTCTTTTTCTCTAAAATATAAAAATGTACAGTTAGTGTATGGTTAGAATAAATTTTTATATACATATACATAAAAATGTAAAACTATATCTTTTATGTTAATGTTTTAAAATGTATAAGGACAACATTATTTATAAAGTACTTACGTAATACATAAGTCATTGAATATATACTTTTAGGTATATATAGAACAGCGCATATGGTATTAAAAATTGAAAGAATAACTATGATTACAGGAAATTTTCCGGTTACTCTTATCAAATAACGAGAAAACAGTAGACTAAGGTCGTATTTTTATACATAGGAGGAAATTGGAATAGACACGTTCCGAATGAACTTGTAATATGAATTTGTACAAAAACTCTCATAATCTCTTATGTTTATCAAATCTACAAATTAGATTATAAAATGTAAATTGTACAAATGGGATAAAAATTCACCGCGACCAGTATAGTTCATAGTTACTACGGAGTCAGTACGTTGTTCGTCAGCATTTCCCTTCTCCTGCGTGTGGCGGCTCCACAGTCCATCAGAGAGGTACTGCTGCTTAACAACAATATCCCGGATAGAAGAATACTGAAAAGTAATTCATCGTTCAGATGGCCCGCCTGACTGTCCGATGTGACCAAAATTTCTTGTTCTCAATGTCCTCTTTCAAGGTTGAACTGCACAATAATTTTGTGTAACTTAATTATTAAACCATAGGGACGTATCACAGAGACGCCAGGGTCAGTTCTTTCTACAATCGATTGTGGTTAATATATTTTCTTCGACTGAATTTTTTTTAAATTATACTAAGTCCTTAAAATAATTTAATAAAATTTAATTTTTAATGATTAGATTAATTTTTCAATGTCACATTAATGTACAAATCAATATAAAATTTGAAATAATCGAGAAAATTACACATTTTTGTTGGTTATTTTATATTTTATCAAGAACCAACAAAATCCAATGTTGTACTTATTTATAGAATATGCATTAAATATCTACATACATATATATAAATTAAGGTTTCGAAAAATACGGAAATTCTCTTATTGACTATATTAAATAGATTTATTTTTTTCATGCAGTACAAAAATACCTATGCATATACAAGTAAACAAACACATATACACATGTACTGACGTGCTATAAGAGAGTTTTATATTTTATTTAAGAGGTAGAAATTCAATCAATATTGTTAGAAAATTATTGTGAATATAAGATGGGTGACAGATGAGTCTTTAATTTGGTTTAAAAAGTTTTTCATCAAATACTATCAAAAGTTATTTTATTTTTTTTTTTTTATGTATTAGCTCGTGTGTAATGTGTAACATTATTTTCAGCATATTTGCAATTCAATTGGAAGACAAAATTGTGTTTATTAATTTCAATCCGTCGGTTAATCTCTGTTTGTTCACAAAATTTCTATACAGAAGTTGATGTTGTCATCAGAAATATGGGAAAGCTGAGATATTCCATTTCACTAAAAGTTGTGGCTCTCCTGAAAATGTCATTTTTTTGGCAATACCTGTATTGTATTTATAGCACAAAAGCGATTTGCTTCTTCTAATACAGAATAGCACAATCTAATTATTTTTTGAATTTCCATCATTGTTTATCTGTTAGAGAGTCAGCTATATAGGATGCTCGAAATTATGGCCGCTTCTAGATGATAAATGATTCTGTTTTCGTTAAAAAAATTTTCTCCCCCTCTGAATTATAGTCTCTCAAAATTTCAATTTCTAGAAATTTTTTTAAAACAAATAAGTAACGGTAAATATTTTATTAAAATATTTAATTAATTTATAATATTTAATTAAATACTGTTTAATTCTATATTATTCAAGCTCCTTTTAATTTTTTTTCGTTTCATCCTAAATATATGCAATAATTATGATATGATAAATCATAATAATAATACGATATTAAGAATACAATGCAAATACCTAAAAAATAAATGTGTTTTCATTTGGAAATGTGCTTCGATGCAAGCCATTATTCTTTTATAATCAAAATTTATTATTAGAAAGCACTAAATCATATGAACATCAAGAATCACATACATACATATGTATGTACGTACCTATCTATATTTTATGTACTTGCATGCTTTTATAACAACATTATGTTTTTCTCTTTCTTTTTTATTTGAATTATTCGACATTTCGGTTCGAATTTCATGTAATAAAGAATTAAGATTATTTGATAATAGTATTATTTTGTACTCATGTAATTACGTTTGTAGATAAATACATATGTATACCTAGATATTGTGTGTAAATATATTTTTGGTTTATTTTCTCTTTCATTTCTATATCTGTCCTTCTGACAAATACATTCGATTCTTTCTATTGGATAAAATATGTATGTGATGATTCCCATTAACATTAAGAAGTAGTGTAGTACAAGAAGAAGAAAAAAAAACAAAAAAAAATGTGAAGAAGATTCAATCCCATAGTGTTCGGTGCGATAACAAGATAATAAAATTTACTTAATATTTTAAGCATTGCATTGCATACTTTTTACTCAAGTAATTTTAGAAAATTTTCAATTTTGATCTGATTATGGATTAAATAAAAAGTAAAATAGAGAAAAAAAAAACAACAGGGAAAAAAAGGACCAAAAAAAAAATTGGGATAAAGCAGACAAATTGTTACTTTATTAAATTTTGATGTATGGTTTAAAAATAAATTCAATTTAACACAATTTTTTTGAAGAAAATTTCATTTTATTGGAATATAGGTAAGAAAATTAATTGGAAAAATAATAGGTACAAAATTGTGATAAAGTATTGTTTTAAAGTATATTTTTGATCAGTTGTTGTCTCGAGGTACACAAAGCTATATGAATATATTTTAGAGTATGGAATCAAAAAATGGCTAACATTGAAGAATATTTTGCAGAGATTACAAGCATTCGTAAATATAAATACCCTTGACATCCAATTTGCAAATATAATCGCCAACCTAGCACTAGTAAAGCGCTTGAAAGCAATGTTTACTAAGCAAATTGTTACATTGCTTACAATTTGCATTTTGGATCAGAATTTGAGCTATACGATTTACGTCATAGACATTATTGTAATATCATTTTTCTCTGTTAATTCTCATGTGTTGAATACACATATATTTAATATTGGCAGATATTACACGATACACTAAACCCCATATGGCCTGAAAAAACATATTATCTTTCCATTTTTTTAAGCTTCAACAACACTTAACCGAAAAATGCAAACTAAAAAAATTAATTTGCGCTAGAAGCGCTTGTTTTGCGCTATCAAAACCTGAAAAATGCAACATGAATCATTAAAAACATAGTCAGCATTTTTAAGGTTTGTAACTTGGATCTTGTGATTTTTTCTTATTTTACGCTTTATTTGCCAATTAGATGTCAAGGTGGCGAAATATTCTGGTGAAAACAAAGATTAGACGAAGATTTGGGCTAGGTCTGCAGTAATGGTTTTATGCGGCTATATAGTTAGACATAAATAGTTCATCCTAATCAATTGCGAATTTAATGAAATTTTGAAATTGGAATGAAATTTTCCGATGATTTCTAATGATTGCAAATTATTAATTTCATTTAAGAATGTTTATGTAAAATAGCCCTTTACCAATATGTGTATGTGGTATGTAATAATGTAAAAAATATTAGTTGAGTCTTAAATAATTTTTTTTTTCTATTTCTTCTTTTGGAATAACCATATGAAAAAAAAATATTTTTTTTTTTATTTCATTTATTATTTATTTTTCAATCACCCATTTTTATATTATGTTTTATGATATTACATATACATATACATCCCCATACACATATGTACATAATATATAATGAAAATTAATCAAGTTATAAGTTGTTGAAGAAATTTGATATCTTTTTGATTTGATAATTTCGTAATGTAACAACCCAACTCTTGACTATTTATTTAATATTTAGAATGTTTATAATATATTCTCTCTCTCTTTCTCGTTCTTCCTCTTCGTCTCTCTCTCTCTCTCTCTCTCTCTTCAGTATGTATGGTGTGCGTCTAAGGTACGGTAGTAAATTTTAATAAATTTTTTCTTTTATGAAGATTTCCTTTCGTTTCCCTTTGCTTTTATATTTTTATTTACTTGTGTCATGTATTAAAACGGACTAAAAGGAATTTCAATTTTATTAAATTTGGCATTTTAGCATAAAATATTCTATTAAAATCTAATTCCTTATATATGTATATATATATATACAATTACAACTCAATGTTATATTTTGTGCCTGCGTTGTAAGCTAATTTTTTTTTACAATATTTATAATATTCAACTGTGAATGAATTATGTGATGGTAATGTCCTTTAATTCCTCTTTTTTATGTTAGCTTTTTATTATAAGGTATAAAGGAGCAAGTAAATGTATAAATATATTTATATATATATATGTATATATATAAATATGTGGAATTTTTGTTGCCTTCAAATAAATTTATATTCAATTATAACAAAATGAAATAATCCTTATGTTATCCTTTTTTGTTATATTTTTTTGTTTTCAGACAGTTTATCAAGATTGAAAGTGATCTTTTCGCATTCTATTATCAGTTATTAACATCTTCTTTACTTTATTATCCTTTTGTATATATATAAGCACATCATATATATATGCATACATGTATAGATATACACAGAGAAAAAATATATTACTAAAATTTTTTTTTTGTTCTGTTATCTTTAGCTTTTAATCGATAATTGTATTAGCATAGTTTTTAGTTAAATAAAATAAATTATTATCTCGTAATAAAATAATATAATAAAAATGTATATAAAAGGAAAAATAATAATAATAATAATGAAAAGAATAAAAAAAAGTTGAAATGAAAAAGGATATTTTTGTTAGTTTGTTGCTTTTTTTCTGGTTGCAAATAAGTTGATGTTATTTTGAAAATTTCCTAATTATTTAATAAGATTTTTATTTTTTTCAAGAGAATTTATAAATCTATGTAATTACCAACACGCGCGTATGCATTTAAGATTACAATAATTTTTTTTTTTTTGAATATTACAAAAAATATTATTAAATTGTCTTGTACTTACATGGATGTGTTGGGGCAAATGGATATTCCAGTGTTGGTAATCTTGGTGGATGTGGTCCAGCTGGATGAAGTGTTGGAGGACAATGATAACAAAACATACCTCTGCCTGCTCCGGCAGGACTCAACTAAAATAAAAGAAAACAAAATATATAAATGGTTAAAATCAAATTTTATATACTGAGAAAAAAATTAATTTATTGGTTTTTTTATTGCTTATACTAAACTATATATTATTAAATATACCAACTATTTGTACCTAAAAAATAAATGTAGATTTTGGGAAAACTAGTCATATTTAACAAAATCCTGCAGTTTAATTACAACAAAATTTAATGATTAATTTGAGAAAAAGTCCTTTAAAAACAAAAGTTTTTTCAAAAGCGATTCCCCAATGAGTTTACAGAAAATAAAATAACTATTAAGAGCAAAATTCTGAGAATTCATTCTTATTAGTATAGGTTAGTGATTTGAGTGTTATTCGAGGAGAATTTTTTTTTTTATATTTTTTTTTGCCATAACAGTTAGTTCCGGTATATTTTAGTCATCTATTTGGCTTGCAGTATTTTCAAAATTATATAAGCTAATGCAAGTATTTAGACGGGACATTGCTCTCACTTGAGAACTTTGCACCTAAAAGCAAAAAAAAACTGCAGGAGGCAGATAACAACTCGGTAAAAGTCTCCCGTGCATTAATCAAAGAGAAGACATGATCTTTCGAACATTGCATTTGCGTAGCGATGGATAAGTGGGGACTTCATTTTCAAAAGATTTTCGAATCTTCCATCAGATAATTACGGGATACGACAAAATTTTCAGGCATGTGGAGATTGAAAGAGGAACATAATATATTTTTTCGGATCGCGGTTCATTTCTAAAATTCAAGTCAACAAATTTAGTTAATACATTGCTTTTAAAAATATTTCAAATAATATTTATTAGTGAACTCATTAAATATAATTTATAATAAATATATATATATATATAATTAGTTTAACTACACTTCTCTTTAACATAAAAATATTTTTAATTATCACTTTTTTTGAAATAAACCTAAATATATTTTTATTATTCTATAAATGATAAAACCAACTAAAAATAACAAAAACTAAAATATTCATAAATTAAAAATTTTTTGGTAAAAATATTTAGAAACGCATATACTAAATTTTTTAATATAAAATTCCGTGGCCACTAAAAATTGAAATTAATATTTTATTTTCTATATTTTTATAGAACCAGTTTTTATTTCATTAAATTTCTATATTTCTTTGTATATGAATTTTCATTAAAATAATTATTCATACTCCTTTGAAATTTGACACAAAAAAAAACAATAAAATTGTTTTCAGTTTCTCTCTCTAAACATCGCATCGTATATGGTGCAAGGATACTCGTGTATACAACAATATAAATAAAACATTACCGAGTGTATTCAACTAAATTTAAAAAATAAACTAATTTTCTAATAATTTTCTAAATCTATTTGCATATTTTTCAATTAAAAAAGCAAAAAATAATAAAATTTTCTTTTTTTGAATGTCATCACATACCGCAATATTGACGAAAATCCAAATAGAAAATTCTATTTAACGGGAATATATATAGGTATATGGAGTTTAGACTCTTTTAATTGGATATATTGTATACTTTAAGTAAAATTATGCTGAAATTATCACCGGTATGTACATACATTACGTTTATATAGGCTTATTTAATTAATGCCGTGTATATTAAAAAAATCTAAATTGAAAAATCCATTAGAAATGAAATTCATAAAATTTTCACTTCAAAAAATTCAATAATTCCAAATTATGCCCAAAATTTCATTGCACCCATATTATATAAAACATAATTATACAATTAAGTATATATATATATATATATATATATATGCAATTCACTCTCATTATTTCCGTGTCGTTCATTTAATGAGTTAAATTGAAATTAACTAAGAAGGACATAATTATATCTCTGTATGTCACGTATTATATATATCTAAACTAAATTCTATAAATGCCTACCTATATATTTGTTAAATACAATATAAAAGAGTTCTCTTTTTAGGCAAAACTTTCACCATCAGCAAAAAAAATAAAAATAACAAAATTTTTTATATGACAATTTTCATCAAAATCTGCACCCACAATCGAATTTCCTTTTTGGTTTTTAACTTAAACTGTCACATATTATATTATGTTTATATGTTTGTATATTATATATATGCATACACTAAATTCCAAAACAAAAAGAAAATAAATCCACTTTTCAATTTTTTAAATTTGTTACGAGTATAAGCATTCTAAGTCCATCAGTTTCGAACAATATTATTACACGTGTAAAAATATACACGATAGAATAGTTGAAAAATTCACAATATCATTGTGAATAGCATTTTGCAGTTCATTTTACAACATAAATGTATGTATATATTCTATAGCATATATAGAATGTGCATACGGCACCTATATAAAATAGTGGTAAAATTGCATTTTAAAATTTAGGCTAACTTATAAAGAAGAAAAAAGCGGTGAATATAATCCGTATAACGTACATATATGGGCCGGATATTAGATTAAAATTTTCCAAAAATTGATTTGCGTATATCGTCATAGTCTCAATATATGTATATACACATACCTGTATAAGTGTAGTTATAAGCAGAAAAAAAAAACTTGCAATTTGTAATTGCAATTGAATGATCTAGGTATATATTGAATTATACGTATATCACAAGCTTATAAAGCGTATATCACTAGCTATCATAAACTGTACAACATATAATCGAGTACAGAAATTATTTAATTGACTACCGGCTCGACAACATATTATCATCGACACCCATTTCAAGTTTTTTTTTATCGTATTATTTTAATCATATTTTGTATTTTTGTTATACAAGTATATGTATATTAAATTATTGTTATATACAAGTATATACGAATATTTATTGGAATTATTTCGTTACTATAATATTATTTCAATATACATAAATATGTACATACATATATATGCTGTTGATATTATTGCTTAACTCTTGTATAATACATTTAAAGGCATACATAAATGTGGTATACTTAATTCAATAGAAATTCACTAAAACCGGTAGTTGTCCGTCCATATCTATTTCATTCGAATAATTATAAGTTTAGGGGGAATTTTGTATGCTTGTTGTCATATTAATTTTTAACATTTTAGTATATATATAGAGAGGGGAATAGAATAATATGCATATGCATCAGATATATAATATTATAAATGGAAGGATTGCACCTATAATAAATTATAGCTAAATATATGTATATGTGTATAAAAAATAATTGTGTTGAAGCAATGTGATGAGGCGATGATAAGTCGCCATAATATAAATTCAATAGTAAGTTTTTAAATATCGGAATATACATAATATATATATATATGTAGTAACTTTTATATCGAGTAAAATGAGGCTGTATTATTATTAAGAGTGTATATATGAGAGTGCATATTGTATAATTGTGTATATATGAGAGTGTTTATATTGAATTATTTTAATCAATCACATTTTATATTAGAATTTTATTTAATATTTTGTACGGGAATACTTTGTAACATTTTGTAATATTTACAATTACGAGTTACGTATTGCTAGTAATTATAACATTTTTTATTACAGCTAATTATATTATTGAAATTTCTATTTTCCAAATATAATTTTCATATGAACTGTGTATTACAGATTAATTGTTAATATTATACAATATTTAAGTATGTATGATCGTCTTTAATATTAATTAAATCTTGTTGAGAAAGTCTTAAAAAATTATTAAAAACTATTAAAACCATCTGTCGGAATAAATGTTCGCAGTTATTCTCAATTTATTGTTTTATTTATAAGGTAGAGTAAGGGTGTGAGACAATAAAATTGTTAATAATATCGCGAGAATTTTAATATTAAGCTTTATTACACAACGACCAACTAATTTACCCTAATCCTATTATTAAAGGATTTTTTTTTGTGAATAAACAATCTAAAAAATAATTTTCTTATTAACTTCAATAAAAAACGAGAAAAAAAATAGAGTTGAAATTTCAGTACTATGTGTTTTTCAAAATACTGGTTGTGCCAAACTACTATTGAAGTTGTATGGCAGCTACCAGAAAGAGCCAAGAAATTTTAGCGAATTTTATCAAGCACATCGGCCCAACTAATATATTCACTTGTGTGAAATCTCAATATCACAGCTTTTATAGTTTCTGAGATATAGCCAAATAAATTTTGAAGTTGTATGGCAGCTACCCGAACCGGTACCCCGATCATGTCCAATTTAAGTAGGATTCTGACACTTACTACAATAAATCATTTGTGAAAATTTGGTGAACTTATCTCAATTAGTTTTTGAATTATCGTTCGGACGGACAGACAAAGCTAAATCAACTCAGAATTTGACGCTGATCAAAAACATACACTTGAGTCTATATCTAACACCGTTATTTCTTAGCGTTACAAACGGTAAGGCAAATTTAATATACCCTTCGAACATACGTTCGTACGGGTATAATGAATATTCCACCGAATCATGAATAGGATTTTGTTCTTTTAGAATCGAAATCAAATAATTTAAATTTCGCACGATAGTAAATGAACCAAACCCACAATAGTAATTTAAACAAAGGTTTTGAAGTGTTTTCTTTCATACCTTTCCTGCGAATATTTGCACGTTTCACAACATAGTCGTTATGATTATTTTTGGAAAAAGAAATACTAAAAATTAAAAAGGTTTTTATAAGTTATTAAGGATCTCACTTGAAAACAATAAAGGTATTCTTAAGTGGTTGCCACATTATTGTAAGAACACATGCACATTCATACATCTTCTTAAATATTAATTTATAAAATTAACATACATTCGCATTCAAGAACTTTTATTAAATTTAGCCAACAAAAGTAAGAAGCAAATTCAAATTTTAATCCTTAGTTCAAAGGGAAAGATTAAAATCTATATTATTATTGTCCTTTTATAATAATAAAAAAATTTATTTATAAAAAATTTTATCTTGATATTGCACATATATGGGATAACATAGATGGGGTTCATGGATAAAGAAATTATAATTTTATTTAAACCTCCTTATATAGTTAAATTAAGTTTTAAGAAGTACGGTGCTGCAATATGGTAACCGTCACAAATAATTTCCGTTCTAGGATTATTTTGAAAAGATTTTAATTTTTTTTTTCTAGAAGGTTTTACATAATTCTGTTATGTAAATTATTCTAGAGCAATGTTAGATTAGATTAACATTAACATCAGAACAAAATTTAAAAGAAGTATAATTAAAGTATCAATGACAGCATTGCCAAATTAATTTGATTCTTGTATAGAACTTGTTTATTGTATAGGTTTGTGTACAAACTAATAATTTTGTAAATATTTTCTAAGTTTCTTTTAGTAGATTTTGACTACTTACCTGATAGGAGGTCTCGCTAAATTTTAACACGCAATAAAAATTTTCTGGTTTTCTCACAATTTGCAAATACTTTGATTAAAATTTGTCCAAAAAGGCGATTATCGGTAATTCGATAATCGAAATACAGAAGTTGTCTTTGCTTTGGTAACAAAAGAATGCAAATTAACATTATTTTAATAGATTATCATTAAAATTAAGAACTTCCTTCCATTATATTAAAGCAGTACTATTAAAAGGGGCGGCAAATTAATTTCTGATAGTTAATTGTTTAATATTGCAAAGAAATTCTCAAAATTAATAGCAAATAAATAATTTAATTAAAGAGTATCCGGCTTACCATCTTCCTAATTAAAACTCTTATTAAAACTATCACTATTTTCTCAATAAATTTAACATATTCACTCGCTATAAGAACAATATTTATAGCCACTAACCGTCTAAAACTCTCATTATTACTATTAATTTCTTTCTCTATATTTAATTTGCATAATATACTTCTTATATGTTGTTTATGAGCCGACTAAAGCGCCTTTTGTTTTCAATTCCAATATGTTTTCTTTTTATTATTTTGTAAAATATTTTTAATTAATTTTTTTAACTCCACAACGCAACCACCATATTATATGTATATACTTGTATTTTGTTTTTTTTTTTGTAAATGTAATTTCTGTCAATAATTAATTTGCGGTCTTTAAATTTCATTTTATTAAGTATTATAGTTTTTTATTACAATTATATTACATATACACAAAACAATAAAATGAAAGAAAAAAAAAATGTTTATATAAATTAAATGCAATTTAAAGTGTAAGTGTGCTCGCATACAAATGTATTACGTTATTATGAATGTGAGGTATAGAAAAAAAAAACAAGAGAAACAAAAAATATTGAAAAGAAAATTGAAATTTAATTTTTAAATTTACTTCGGAAATCAATAAAAAATTTAATGGTATAATTATTGAATTCGGATTTTAATACAAAGAATTTATGTAAATTTTTGAAAACTTTAGATAGAGCTATAATAACAAGGGTGACCAGACACCTCATCATACGAGACATTTCATCATTGTAACATTTCATCATTATAGCAATTCATCATTGCACATTTCAACATTATAGCAATTCATCATTATTGTATTTCATCACCATAACATTTCATCACTAAGATGCCTGTAATCTTAAGATCACAGATAAACTGGCCTTGTAAAGAAATTTCTTATCAGATTATGATTTGATATACCCTCGGTGCACAGCAGCAGTGCCCTCATTCTTAGCTGACTATCGAACTTACAACATCTCTTGTAGAGCTCTTTCAGGTAAAGTGATATTAAAGCTAAATTTATATAATAATAAGCTATAGTAATTAATCTAGACAATTCTTTTTTAATTTAAAAGTAAAAGTTAATTTAAATGCTTTGGTTACTGTGGCACATTTTCTCACTGGGCAAATTGGTAAGTTGCCCACGTAAATTATGAAGCGCTCGGCGATCGCAAATATAAATTCAATAAGCAAATTATGTACTTATGTTTGCAAAATGCACTTTATGCAATGATGAAATGTTATGGTGATGAAATACAATAATGATGAATTGCTATAATGTTGAAATGTGCAATGATGAATTGCTATAATGATGAAATGTTACAATGATGAAATGTCTCGTATGATGAGATGTCAGGGAACCAATAACAAGCTATTTAATATTATGAGAATACTCGCAAAAATACTAATAATATACTATTTTGATTAATTTAAATCATCGAGCCAGCTTGGACCCGTATTTTTCTGTGTTTCAAGCTGAAATACATGCAATAGAGAACCCGCTGAGATTGAATTTAATAGCAATGGTATAAAAAATTCGCAGCATCTAACTGGTCTCAGATAGCGGAGCGATGTTCTGGACGCCAAACCCCCCAGGTTACACATTCTGGTGGGAGTGATTCAACAAACAGAGCAACCATCATTTGAGTGCTGAGGCAACGTCCCCTTCTGCCGACTGTTAATGTCCGCCATTAGGTACTAACTTGATGTTCGGGGTAATCTGTCGACTGTTAATGTCCGCCATTCGGTACTAACTTGATGTTCGGGGGAATCGAATCGAACGCTGGAAGGCTACTAAGGCATCTCCGATCTTGGTCAAGGAAATTTTCTTAAGCGTTACTGGAAAAGAATTTGAACCGGTTTCGTTCTATTACTGGGTTCTTCACTGTTTATAGTACGGTGGAATAGCATTCACATAAACTGGGAAAAGCGGACTCTCTTTGGTGTAGATTCAGCCCGGGCGATGAGGAGACGGCCATACATATTCTCTGTGACTGTGCTGCAAATCAAAACTAATAATCTTAATTCTTATCAAATATTGCAGCCACAAATATTACAACATTAAAAATTTCTATTGTAGATAACCATAAAGAATCTAAATTCCAATGATCTTAATATTTTTTTTTTTTGTTTTTAAATGAAATCGGATGAGAATCGAAGTCATTGATGCCATTATACATTTGGTGTATAATATTAAATTTCAATATAAGTGAACCGTAATGGATTTCAATTTGGTTATATTTTTTGATCAATGGAATTAAAAATTAAGTGCATTTTTATTATAACTTTTTTTTTTCTATGTTTTGTGTTTTTTTTTTATTTGGTACACACAATTGCTCTCTACACACAATTTTTACTCAATTGAATGTACATAAAGAATAAAAACCAGTAAAAAAAACAGCGAATGTATATAAAAAAAAAAAAATTTTTTTTTTTTGTATTTTAAATTGACTGATTGGCTAATTGAGTTTTGCTCAGAGTATTCACTCTGAAAAAACAACAAAACCAGAAAAAAAACAGAAAACAGAAAAAAAAAATTTCCGTTGAATTGATAAATTCAATATTGAGTTTTCATTAATTATAATCAATTATTCAAATTGTACTTCCATTTTATAAAGTTTTCGGTTTTTCATTGGAAAAAATGAAATAGGAAAAAAAAACAAAGCATTTCAGAATTGATTTTTATTTTTTATTAAAATTTTTTTTTCCTCTTCATTGTAGAAGTTTTTTTTTTGCTTTTTTTCCCAACTCTTCTTCATGTTAAAATGTGAAATGCGTCCATGTTTTCAATGAAATTCCATTCAGATCTAAAATTTGGTTTATTATTTAAAACATCAATTCCTTCCCGTGATTCTCGCTTCCACAGTAAATACACAATGCTCTCTTCTGCATGATTAGTATACTTGTACTAATATATTTGAGCAGGAGTATTTGAGCAATGAATGAATTATTAAAGTATTAAAGCATATATTTCATTCCGGTAGTTGAATTCGCAGTTCTTATAATTAAGGTAAATGTCAAATTTTTGAGAATAATTTTTGATTTGCTGATTTGTGACTTAATCTCTGCTTTGGCAATAATATATATTGCGATATTTTATTAACAAATCACCTGCCAAATTTACTCTCTTTGATTAAAAGAAACGTAGAAAAATTGCCAGTAGAAAAAAATAAATTAATAATACGTTTTTGAACGTGCCAAGTAATGAATTGTTTATACAATACAATACAAGCATAGTGAAACGTGTATAGAATGTTGTAATAAAACTACAAATTTAAATCCACAAAATTAAAAATTTAAGTCGATGTAACACTAAACATAAATTGTACATAGAAGTACTAGGCAAGAGTAATTGTGAATATTTATTCGGGTAAGTGTATAGTCACATTGTTATATGAAAAATGCATTGTTATATGAAAAATTTTTAATATTTTATGATATATGTAGGTTGGTTTTCATTCGAATACAAGAGTGTTTCTATAAAAAATATTCTTCTATTCATAAATCATTTTTGACTACTCCATAATACTGTGGAGTGTCAGATTACAAATGGAATTAATGACCAAATGTACAGACAATCTTTTAAATTTTTAAAAGCTTATATAGTCACTAATATCACGGAAGAAATCCATATCTATAAATATAACATCCTGCATCTAATTCATTTCCTCTACATATTCCTAGTAAAATTTCCATTTCTTAAAAATTAATTAAATAATTTACGGTAATTGATCAAATTAAGTCAACTTATAAAAAGAATAATTTAATTTCAATATATTTTGTTATGTTCAAGGCACAAGATATTTTTTAATTATACAAGCTCATAAACAAATTCTAAAATCAACTCAATTTAAACTAATAATTATAAAGTAAGAAAATGAAAAAAAAGACAAATTTGTAAATTTGCATAACTTAATTTGTTTTTTTTTTGTTATTTTCTAATTTATTACTCTCTATTTTTGTTATGTAGTGTTTCCCAAACGATATTTCGGATTCAAAAGCCTTGCGGTGTCAAAAATGTAATTAAAGAAATTTTTTTTTGAATTTAGGGTAGGAGATGTTTTTGTTGGCACAATGTTATGATTCACGACCTCTTATCTACCATCTCTTGCAATCCATCCTACTATGCACATGTTATAATTGTGAGATTGGAAATTATGGGCAATATAGGATGCCGCATATTCTGGCCAAGACAGATAAGCAACAAAGATCTCTGGATAATAACAGGCGAAGAACCTATCGGAAGGCAAATAAGAAGAAGAAAGAGGAAATGGATTGGGCACGGTGTAAGAAAACCCGCCAATAATATCGCTAAAATGAGCTTAGAGTGGAACACGCAGGGTTCAAGAAGACCTGGACGCCCCAGAAACACCTGGGGTAGATCTGTAAAATCAGAACTAGAAAACGCAGGTCTAACATGGAGTCAAGTCAAGCAAATAGCCCAAAATAGAACAAGATGGAGATGTCAAGTGGAAGCCCTAGGCTCCCAAGAGGAGTAAGGAGAAAAAACAAAAAAAAAAGGGTAATCCCTTGTTATAAGAACTTCTTTAAGGGTAGTGAACGGAAAGTCTGTACCTTCTTTTTCCACGAAGAATCTACAGATGCCATATACCAGAGCCCGCTAGCGCATATCAACAATTGACTTCTGAGACGACAATATCTATTTAGGAGAACCGTGCTGTTCCTGGATTCCTCTATAACTCTCCTGTAACGCTTCTCGTTGTAGTTACTTTAGAAGCCTTTTGAATTTAGCTGCAGACTTGGACGATTCCTTTATAGTTTTACCTTAATCAAATTTCTTTAGGGAGTCTCGGACTTTTTGCGGTCCTACTGGCAGCCGATAAAAAGTTATCCAGTATGACTGCCAGCTCATGTAGTCTTTCAAGCTAACCCCAACCACTTTGGAGTTGATCGAATATGGGGTCAGCGGTCCCATCACACACATAGCAATGGCACGCACCTCAGTTTGAGAGACACAATTGAGCCACTATTATACAACTTACAAATAGCACTTAAGCCACCCTAAACTACTCCTGTGCTCATACACAATTTCTATAACACAACCAGCTATTTAACTTTGAAAAATAAGGTAAGGAAATAACGAGATCTTTGGAAGTTATATATGGATGGCGTTATCTGTCAAATTGAAAACCCTATATTGGAATTACCATAAAATAATCGAAACCAAATAAATTTGATTTTAATCCGAAATGAATTTTATAGTTTTGGTTTCACAAATACAATTTGAGAGCATAATATTTAAATATGCAATTTTACTTTATAAGGATAGAAGTCAAATTTAGTGTAAAATTTTTATTGATATAAAAAAAAAACAAAATTATTTTAACCCTTTATTTTTCTTTTCGGCTTAATTTAAGTCAATTAAAATCACACAGAACAAAAGAGAAAATTATTCGTTTTTTTTTTATTGCTCCCTTAAAATAAAAATGTTAAGTCAGATTCAAATAGCATTTAATACACTTGAAAACTAACATGAATAGAAAAAAAAAATAAAATAAACGTACTCACATACAGAATCCTTAAAAACGGCAATAATAATGATTTTAAGTTTTGTTTTCATACTTCAGAAAATTATAATTCAAATCGAAATAACAAAGGAGGACGAGTGGCATATATTTTTCCTCTTTTATATAGAACATATTCCAAGTGTACCATGCATTTGTAATTATCTACAAACACAATTTATAAGTAAGCGTTGACAAGAAGCTCTATTTTACGCCAAATTGAGCACGAATAGCTTTAAATTGCAAAAAAATAAATAAAAATTTAATTTAATATGTTAATGATCGTAATAAAATCATAAAAGAAAATTTAATAAAATCTCAAATGTGTAAGGACACAAAATGCTGTACAGCATGTAAGATACACGCACAATATAAATTTCAAATTAAGAATAAAAATTCATTTATAATTTTTCTTAATAATACCAATATACCCCATTGTATTGGTTGGTTGGTAATATACGATGCCAAACAAAATCAAACACAGTGTGTGACACACGTACAACAAAACAGTCATTTGCTTGAATTCTTTGGTTTCTTTTTTTTTATTATTAAATTTTCTTCACTCTTATTATTTTGAAATTGAAGAACAATTAAATGACCTCAGGAAATTTATAAAAAAAAATTTTTTTTTTGTTAAATAATTAACCGGGGTTTTTTTTATTCAATTCTTTGTACCAGAATGAGTTTTGAATGTGAAAGTGTGGGTAGGTAAAATTCAAAAGTCAAATTTTAAAAAAGGAGTAAATTTGTGATTTTTAATATCTTGATTCTTGTCACCCTGGTATTTATTTTAATAGTAAAAAATTCGTGGGAAATTTTTCTTAAATCGAATCAATTTAAATTCGGATGTATTTTGTCAAAATTTGCGTAATAGATTACATAAACTGTTCCTACTGACGACAAGAAACTATTGCAGCTTGCGTTTTTGATTATAATTTTTTCCTCATTGCTTCAGTACCTTTCGTATTATGACAGAAATAAGCCGAAAAAGCAAAGATGTTCGTTATCATCCGATGGATGAAAGATTTTCGATATAATTTTTTTAATGTTGAGAAAGCAATTGAATTTGTAGAAAGCTCTGTATATAGCAATATTTTATAAATTAATCTAAGAAAATTTTCAGTTTATGTCTCAGCACTCCGCGCATTCAAGACACTCAAAAAATTTTGATTTTGTTAACTAAAATATTTTTTTTTTTACAAAATCAATTCATAAAATGAATAAAGCCATCCTCTTTTGTGCCCAACCATAAAGAACCGCCATATTTTTTGTTTTATTTTAATTTCAATTTCAATTTATTTAACACAAAAAACTAGAAGCGAAACAGGTAAAATAACATAGCGGGGAGATTATGGAAATTTTGAGGGAAAAAAAAAAACAAATTATTTTAATGTGTTTTAACGGTAATTGACTAAATAAATTGCTGAAATTATAAAAAAAATTTTATTTTGCAAAAAAAAATAAACTCCATTTTGACCTTTTTTTTTGTAAGCGCAATCATATACGAAGATACTAATATAATGTGAAAAATCATATATATACATTAACCATTAAAAAATAAAATCGCTTCTGCAATTGATTTTAATTTTGGAAACTCTGAAATATACAAATGTATGTAAAGGTGTTATTGCCGATCTACTATAATACTACAAGATACTATTACAGGCAATCTGTTATCCGGAAATGAGGGCCGGATTTACTATATATGAAAAGTATAAATTTTGCAATGGGCGTCGCAAATCAAAGGCAATTTTTTGCTCTTCCAATTTTTTCTTTCTAAAACAATTCCAATTTGTTCTTCCTAATTGCAGCTAAGTTAAATTAATAACTCGTAACTATATACAAACATTGCAGAACAACAAGCCAAAAATTTAATTCCAGACATTAATTCTAACACAAATCTTGTATTCAGCATGAAAAATTACACGATATTAATTAATTATGCGCAACTTACTATATGTGGTTGGGGATAGTGCTTTTTTGAAAACGGCGTAGGGCGCCAAACAAGGCAGAATTGCGCCTGCATAATATAGTAAATAATGTAATCTCAATAATTGTGTATAAAGAGCCAATATTTGTACGGCCAAAAATGTATAAAAGAATTAAAATTGTATTTTGAAATTGTGTCTATAGTTTGAGTCATTTGAACTGAATTTTGTACAACCAAATTTTGCCGAGAAAACGTTATTGAAATTATATTTTAAAATTATTGTGTTCGAGTTAATTAATATATACGGTCTTCACATTCTGTGTAGAACGTCCCCTTAAAAATCTACTATTAAATACAATTTTTGTTCTGAAAACCAAAAAATACTTGAAAAGACAGGGTTTGGTCTTCAAGAATTGTGCATTATTTATCGTTTAAAATAATCTTTATGTACATATACGTTTAATACAAAAACCAATGTAAAACCTTATATAACAAAAATCAAAATATAAAAAAAAAAATTTCTCTTTTTTTTTATGCTAGGATTTTCCAGGACTTTAAATATAAAATTTTTATATCCTTTTGTTCAATGTTTTTTTGTTTTTTTTTTCATATTTTATATATGATAAAAGATGGCTCTATATATATATGTATATAGAATAGCTTTAGTTCCCTTAGTTATAATAAAAATAAATGATCATAACCGAATGGATCTCAGGTGTTTTATATTTATTTATGGACACAATGTTACACAAATACAACAAAAACAAGAACAACAACAATAAAAAAGATAAAAAAAGAAGAAAAACTAAACGAAAAATGAAAATTATTTTTCAAACAAATTAAAACTTTTTTAACGTTATATAAGAAAAAAAAAACTCTTACACAGTTATTACAGTTGTTTTTTTTTTTGTTCTTTGCTTTTTATTTGCTATTGCCATTTTGTTTTTGTTTTCATTGTGGGGATAAAAAAAAAAATTATTTTACTTAGTGGTACACACGGTTTAACTTAACTATAGCAATAACTTATCATCTTATTTTTATAACTGTATTTCCCATGTTTTACAATATTATGTAATAAAATAGTAGAAAGGATATGAGAAAAAAAACACAAAAATAATAACAAGTATAGAGAAAATAAAAACAATAGAAAATTATTTAAATAGGGAGGACAATATGTTCAGAGAAAGTCGGGAAATTCATTTAACAGAAGATAGAGCAGCAGCAGAATGTGTGAGAAAGTGGTAGAGAGAGAGAGGTACGAGAACAATAATAAAGAGACAAAAAAAACAACGATGGATAAAAATTGTAATTTGTTTTATTGTAAAAAATTTATTACAATTCAACACAATAAAAATAATAAGGATATTATTTTGTAAAAGGATAACGCAAAACATAAATAATAATACTTTTTAGTAAATTATTTTACAAAACAAAAAAATATTTTTTATTTCCTTTTTAATATTTTATTTAATTTTTGCTTTTCGCCATTTTTTTTTAAATTTGATTTATTTGTTTATGCATCTGCTGTATAATAGCGCATTATCCTTTATTTCTTATTCTTTTGTTTTTTTTCTTGTTGTTATTTTAATAATTTGTGTATTTTAAAACTTGTTTAATATTTTTATTATTTTTGAAATTGGAGTTTTTGCTGCGGTTCGTTTTTAATATAGATTGTAATTTTGCCTAATTACCACCTTTTTTTTCCTGAGTGCATTATATGAATTTGAATTGTAATTATGTGGTATTTTATGGGCAAATTTTATAAATATTGTGTTAATTTTATAAAAATATAAAATTGTAATGATCTAGTTGAATTTGTGGAACTATTTTTGCAGTTAGTGTAGGTTTAATTATTTAAAGAAAATATATAGGGGTTTTAAATAGGATGAAAATATATAGGGGTTTTTTTCATTTTAAATATAAAGCCATAATTTTACAAATTGTTTTACAAGTTTATATAAGCTTACTCTACCGCCACCACACGCTATTCTAATTAACTATGAAAGACACCTGTTCCAACAAAAACGGTGAAAAAAGGTTTCCCAAAACAAGTTAATGAATAAAAGCTATGTCAGCTATAATCCTACAAGAACAAAACGTCTAACATTTGAAAGCCCAATAATAATACCCTATCTTTATACGGTGGCAATCTGAGAAGATCGGACAAACCTAAACCGCGTACGCGCAAAATATCCTTTGAACGGATTCGATCTTAGAAATATCAATAGGACGATAAGAGGAATAAACTTAACACACATATGCAAAAATGAGCCTAATATAATGAATAAAGACGCTTCCCAACGTACAAAGCAAACACCTTTTTCCATCTCATAACAAAACCTTAGAGTCAAGCCTCTGGGAATGCATGACTCTAAGGTCATTCTTAAGAATAACCTGCCTCAGAACCCGTCCAGTCAATAGGTAAGTATATTTAACCATGGAAGATTCGATTTTATAAGAGAAACTTAATACACTAGTTTTGTCAACGTTTAGTTCTAAACCATTACTGCAAGACCACTAATTAAAATAGTCCAAGTGGTTCTGTAACGAAAAACAATCACTCTCCGAAAAAACCATCATATTAAGTTTTGTGTCGTCTGCAAAGTTAATCAGCCTACATTCCCCTACACAACTCAATGCATCGTTTAACGATATTATGAAACAGTGGAACCAAATAGATACCCTGCACAACATTGACTTATAATAAATTTGTTATACGCGTAATATATGTATATGCATTCTTTATTCATAAAATTTTTATTTTATAATTTTATAAATATTAATAAATAAATTGATTTGCCATTCAACTAAAACCAAATTAAATAATTTTTTAGTTTTATATTTTTTAGTTTTTAGGTTATTATAATTACATTTAATATTTTAAATTAAGTTTTAAGGTTATATACATTATGTGCATACTCGTACATATATTCAAAAATATTGAAAAATTTTTTGTTTTCAATTAATTTCTAATAAAAAATTTACACGCTATAATTCAATTCTAAAATTAATATAGTGAACATTAAATACAGGATGATTTCTTTGAACTTAACCATGTAAGATTAACAAATTGTTATATTTTATACAAAATTTTAACTTAATCGAAAAGTATAACATTCCTTAACTTCGAAACAATAGTAACGCTATATTACTATAGCTAATTGTTCAGTAAACAAAGATCATAGACTAAATTGGTGTAAGTTATTACTGTGACTGTGAAGTCATACATTAAGTACTTAAGAGTACCGAATTATCTGCTAAAATTTATTTTAAAAATTAAATTTTTTCGAAATTAATTTCTAAAATTTTCTTATTTGTAGTGAAAAATTCAACAATAATATAAATACTACTAAGAATATATGGCACGTACCTTGTTAAAACAATTACAATTCTTTGTTATCACAATTCCTTATATGCAACAATATATTGTCATTTAAAACAACAATATAAATATGTTAATGCAACATATTAAGTTGTGCAACACACTTAAATATTTCATTTAATAACTGTTATACATACTTTATTAATTGTTGCTTATTTTTTAAAATATTTTTCTTAATTATCACATGTCAAAATATTTTATTATATTCACCCTGTTTATTAATTTAAAAGTGATTTGCATGCAAACAATCATTTTCTTTATAATTTTTTTTATTCAATAAAATTATACTTTAATATATGTACATATATCTACATTCATACACATGTATGTAATGATATTGAAGTATAAAACGTTTTGAATATAATTTTTATTATTTTAATTTTATTGAATTCCTCATGAGATGATGATGGTAATAACATTTTAATTGTCTTAAATTAATTTTAATTCGATGCCTTAATTGAATCAATTTTATCCTATACATACACATATACAATGTACATAACATTAATTACGTAATGAATACATAATGTGTATATGTATGTATATGAAAGAATGAATGAAATTTATTTGAATAAATGCATAAAAATATAATTTATTTAATTTATTGAATAGTTGATCATTCTAATTATGGGATAGTCACAAAAAATGTAGAAAATTGTTGGAAATTTCTGAAAGTTAACTAAATTAGTACTTGATACTCGTAGTAGTCTAAATTAGCACTTGATAGTAGTCTAAGTGAACTCGTTTTGGTGAGTTTTACTTAGACCGGCGAGTGTTATGTTCAATATTTTTTCATTTCATTCTTCTCATGAGAGAGTGCAACAGTATCGAAGTATTGCCTTTTCCACACAGTTTACGTTTCGTGTGTCATTTAGTTTTTTATTAGCTCAGTGGCTTACTGCAAGTGTCTACATAATACTGTAGATATATTTTTTTTTTCCGATAGATATCGTTACGAAAGTGTTCACATTCCTGAATTCAACTGACATTGACTTTTTAAATAATGAATAGTTAGTTGTCAAACTATATATAAGTATATTTAAAGTTATAAATTGATAATTATTGTTCACTTTTGTGGATATTATATAACACTGAATACTCCGGATATTTACATGATTTATATTTTAATGAAATATTTTTTAGTATTGAATATTAAGTTGCATTTTTGTAATAACTTTTTAGAATTTTTGTAAACTTGAGTGTTTATATAAAACCATTTACTCCATTAGGCATTTAGTCTTTTTGCACTATTTGTCGAGTAACAGACGGAATATCAAAACTCTAATACTGCATTAGGACAAAATCACATTCTTCAATATTTACTATACTTGTATTTACATAGAATTTGAATAAATGTAAAACTAAAACAAATAATAATGACCGAAAAAAAAAATAAAATCAATGAGATCAAGTCTCCAGAATATATTCAATTTATCCTAATAAATGGTAGTGTACAATATTTTTTTATAAATCAAACAAAATATTAAAAACCCTGAAATTAATATGATTTTGTATCACTTTTATAATATTAAACACAACAACAACAAACAACATAAGTAAAAACAAAAATGCTATTTATTATTTACATTTAATTTTTTTATTCAATTTTTTAAATTAAAATGCCTGGCTGCTTGCTGCCTGCATAAAACCAAACTTTGACGTATATGAACATTTGAATATTAACCATGTATGTACTTAGGGTACTTATACAAATTTGTATACTCGTATTGTCGAACTAGATGGCACATATTTTAACTCAATCCAATTTATTATTGTGATTTGTGTACGTAATATTTTTTAAAATGATTTTAAATTTTATTCATATTCTTTTTTTTGTTTACGAAATTTATTATTTTATTGAATTATAATTTAAATTGATGAAAATTTTATAAATTTCTATATACATACACATATTATGACATACATACTTATACTTATTTCATAAATTATATTTGCTTAATTTAAGTTTATTAAATAAAAAAAAATGAAAATTATAAAATGTACCCAAATAATATAGAAAAATATTTTGGAGACGAAATTGTTTTTTTTTTTATATTTTATAATTTTATTAAACGAGTTAAATGTGATATTTATAACGGCATATTAACATTAAATATACAATGATATAATATTAGTGTTATACATATGTAAAGAATAAAACATAACATCGGGGTACCCTAATGAAAGAGTAAGTGGCATTCAAGAAAAAAGAGAGTAATTGACACAAAAACAAAGAGTTTGAAGAAAATAATCGCAAAATGGTAAAAAATTAAGCAGGCACATAAATATGCAATAAATGAGTTTGAGCTTGCTACATAATATCTCTTCTCATATAGCAAAATTCTATATAAGTCTCTAAAATTTTTGATACGCCTCCATCGTTTTAAACCACAAAAACTTCGCTAATATAGTCAATTTGTTTTTTATAAATAACCGAAATATATATACAAAAATTAGTAAGAACACCGCTTTAAGTCATTTCGCTTAAATTCGTAAATTGTTGGTCCCAATAAACGATAGGAACTGATTTACATATTCGATCTTTAGTTTATACACATCTTGTTTTTTTGCCAGTCACAATGTTTTAAGTTGGTAAACCGAATATAAGATACATATTTAATAAATTATATTTAATTTTTAATATAATTGAGCTGGAAGTGTGTCCCATTTAATTGATTTTAAAAATATGGAGTAAATACTCTTTGTATTGCAAATACATGTAAAATTATGTATAAAGCTCGATAAAGTTTTGACACAATTTTTTGAATTATTATGGAGTTTAACAGGTTTAAATTGGAATAAACTTCCCTCTAACGAAAGATCCGAAACAATAATTTATTCACATATACATACTTATAATATGTATATGTACATGTGAATAAGTTATTACTCAAAAATTAATATTTGACATTAAGTTCAAAGCCTTTATTTTGGTACTACATACAGCATAGGTTTAGCAGCACTGTTAATCTCGTATTATTATTTACTTACATATGTATGTGTTTACATATTTGTAAAGTTCAGAATAGTGATGTACGTATATAGAATTGTATTGATTTACTTATATTTATGTCAATATTACTTTTTAACAAAATAATAAAATTAAATTTATTTGTAAAAATGTGGTAAATGAGTAAATTTTTTTAAAATTAATTTCAACTTAATTTGATTGAAAAATAATGCACTTTTATAAAATAATTAAATGAATGCATATAAATTGCAGGATAAAAGCTATTGATAACGTTAATTTATTTATTTTATTATTATATTTTCAAATGGAAAAAAAAAATTTATATAATTGTATTTATGTTATAATTATGTAAGTATATAAAATGTAGTAATAAAAAAATTTGATTTAAAATTAAATTGACTATCAAAATAATCGACCTAACAACGTACACAATGCCTTTGAACATTACATTGGTTTGTTGTTAACATTAAGTAAACCAATGTGTGTCCACAATTATATGCATACACCTATAATGAGTCGGGGTATATACATATAGCATGAATATACATAAAAATACATAAAGAGTTGCATTATGTTCAATATAGTTCAATATATGTGGTGTCGTATATGAGCGGCTACATAACTACAAAATTTAGTTTGAATATGGAAAAAAATATTATTGAATTTGCAACATATACAGACATACATATATACAATCAATATAACAAATAAAAATTTTAATTAAAATAAATAGAATTTGCTTAATTATAATTATTTTTGATTATTTTAATTAAATGTATACAATTTTCATTATTTTGTATAATAGAATTAATTTAATTAAAAATGTTTATATGAAAATTTAAAAAAAACTAAATGAGGGTGGAATAAAACTCGTTTTTATCCTTATATCTGCATTCCACTCTACATGTTTTTTTTTTGGGAATTCTAGATCGTTTTAAATTGTATTCACTCTTCATCTCCGCAGCAAAAGGGTGTCCGTAGGGCGGGGTTCTTTCACCCCTCCTGTGGTTCAATGTAGTGGATGATCTAATCGCTGCTCTCAGGGGCTCTGGGGCACGTGTCTGGGGATACGCCTTCGTCGTACGGGTAAAATTTGAGAGCACTATTTCTGATCTTCTACAGCAAAATCTTCTATGTGTTGTGGAAAGGTGGTGCGAAGGCGTTAGGTTAAATATAAATCCAAGCAAGGGCACTTTGGTCGCCTTCACCAGACGCAGAAGCAGGGATAGATTAACGAGCCCAATTCAGTTTGTTGAACGTATTAGTTACTCTAGGGGGATGAAGTATCTGGGGGTAACCCTGGATGATCGTCTCTCCTCGAATACCCATATAGATATAGTTATCGGGAGGGCTACGGCGGCTTTGTGGACGTGTAGGAGCTTCATCGGGGGAGCTGGGGAATCAGTCCCAGGATAGCACTGTGGGTATATACGGCCCTTGTTAGGCTCATCGTCACCTACGCGTCGATTGTGCCGTAAGGCTGAGCAGGCGAGTGTGTGGGCCAAGCTGGAAAACCTACAAAGGCTGGCCTGCCTGGGAGTGACCGGGGCAATGCGGACGGCTCCTACCGCTGCATTGGAGGTGATGATCGGGTTGCCGCCACTGCACCTCCATATATTGAAGGAAGCTCGGCTAGTGACTTACCAACTTCTCTCTGGCGAGGACGGGGCAGGGCTAAAGTTGGCCCACAGGACTCACAGAGATTTCGTTGAGAGCGATCCAATTCTAAGAATAACCATGTCAGATACCTGTCTGCCGCGGTACAACATCGACCACAAGTACAGGGTTCTGTTTCCCGATCGATGGACGTGGAATCGGGTGGCCCAGTACTTGAGTCGGGTTCGAACGTGTCGTATGCGGACGGGTCCAAAACGGAGTCGGGTGTGGGTTCGGGTGTATACGGTGTCCGCCCGGACACGCGTGTATATGCAACCTTTGACCCGTATTGCACGGTGTTCCAAGCCGAAATACATGCAATAGAGATCTGTCTGAGAATCAATTTAGAAAGGGCGTATAGAAACCGCACCATCTATGTGTTCTCAGACAGCAGGGCTGCACTGCTGGCGCTTCGTTCAGCTCAGGTTAGATCCAAGCTGGTCTGGGGCTGCCTTGCTGCACTTGTGGAATTGGCATCGGAGAACAGAATCACGCTCATTTGGGTGCCGGGCCATGGTGGTCATGCGGGCAACGAAATTACCGAAGGGCTGGCGCGGAGGGAATCTGGGGCTGACTTTGTGCAGCCGCTGCCTTTCTGCGGTCTGCCTTCTTCCGCCGTTGGGGCCAGACTTGCCTGCCTGATCGCGGCGGAATGCAGCTGTCACTGGCGGGACACGAAGGGTGCCATCATGCGAAGGTATTTCTCTCGGCGTACTCCAGCGGATTCACCGCAGAGTTGCTGGCGATGAGCAGGAGCCGGGTTCGCACTATTGCGAATTTCTTCACGGGGCACTGCCCGGTGAAGTACCACCTGCATAGGCTGGGGAAGTCGGGCTCCCCCCTGCGCAGATTTTGTGGGGGTGGCGATGAGACCGCCGTGCACATTCTCTCCAGTCCGGCACTGGCTGTTCGGCGCCGCAATTGTCTTGGACATGGGTCCTTAAGTGTTCGGGAACTGTTGTCCAACTCCCTTAGGGATTTCTCCGACTTTGTGGTTGGGACGGGGATATTATAGGTGGGGGCGTGGGGAGGCTACAATAAGTCAAGAATGGCTGTGGTGGCTTAGGGGGTTACTTCTGTCCCACTCGGTTCCCTTAAAAATCTACAATCTAACTCGAACTTCCTCATATCACTCCAAATTAATTTTTCTGGCAATAACTATGCAATCAACCACATTATTTGAACTGTTTTCTGTTACTAAAGTAGTTGCTGAACCATTCGTATTCTTTACGTTTTATGTCATGCTTAAATAATACAAAATATTCCTGTCCACGCTATCAAAATCATTGTATATCAAACAAGATGTTGGGTCCTATCTTTCGCAGGTTGTATATCATTCACAATATCCAAAAGAACTGCCTGAGTGCTGGACTTTCTTTACGAACTCATGATTGCTAATTTTATTATTAACGACAGTCATCCATACTACCAGAGTTCTTAAAGATAAAGTGTTATTTTAGTGCATTTCATGAACTAGGTCATTACTGTTTGCATTAAGGGGTTGTTTATCAAATTTATTATAAAGCTAGCTCTAGCCTTTCTTTACATATTTTAATCTGTTGTTGAATAAAATTGGCCGCGAAATTGAGTAAAGGCAGAAGACTGACTGACAAACTGAAACTAAAGGTCTCTTAAACTTAAAATAATTATTTTTTTTTTAATAAAAACTTGTACATAAAATAATTTTGTTACCAGGAACAGGAAATTAAAATATGAATCTTATAAAATACGAATTTCATTTCATTTACAAAAAAAAAACTCGATAATAATTATTATTAAATCAAATCACCTTGGAAAAATAATTTCAATTAATTTCGTTCTTGAATTAAAATTTATTAAATTTTAATTGGATAATATTTTAAAAACAGTATGTTTTAATATGTACAATATTAATTTAAATGAAATATTTTAATTTTCTTATTTCAATTATAATTTCTGTGAAAAGAATTTACACGTTTTTCTTTCTAAATGTAATAGAGATGCAAAACTATTCATTTGTTGTAATATGTGCAACTAAAATATAGACTGACATTAATGCCACAATAGTAATAATAATAAAACACTTAAAAAATAATTTCTTTAGAATTTTAAAATAATTTTTAAATTATAGCACATTTTTAAATTCAATATCATGTAATATATACATATATACACTTAATAATTTTTATTCATATAGCTTTTTATAAATGAGAGTGGAAGAAAAAAAAAAATTCATTGAGTAAAATATCAAGTATATAAAGTAAATGCATATAAGTATGTGTTCGTATAGTTTTTGTGCATAAACGTAAGTACCCACATTAAATTTTAACGCAAGCCAACAAAAATCTATATTTTATTATTTAAAACAATAAAAATATTAAAATGAAAATAACGGAATTTTTATTTTTAATGAAATAAACTGCATATGAAAATGAGTATGATTTAATAAATCATAGCAAAATGACGATCTTATAGTCCAGTTTTAGTGGTAATAATAATAATAATAATCGTCATTATTACGATAATAACGTTGATAGCATTAATAATGGCAATAATGAGAGATGAGATTGATAAGAATTGCTGTAATGATTTGTCGTGTAGTAATAAAGAAAAAATTCTCAATTTATTATACATATAATAAATGCTAATAATGTGAATGTGTATAACTATTATAATTTATATAAGAAAATTTTCATCAGGTGATAAAATAAAATAAACAATTGACAATAAACATCAATGTTTTAAATGAAATGTCCTTGGTCCAGTACTGTCATATGAAGGAGGTGTTAAATGTCCTGCAGGTTTACTGTGTCATAAATCTGTCAAATTATACCGTGTTATTTTATCTTATCAAATTATCTGGTGTAATAAATACTTGGACTTGGACTTGTCGAAATTATACTTGCCAATAAAATATCGATGAAGCTGTTTCAATATTTTGACTTTTAATGTAAACATTATTGAAATAAATTTAGAAATCCCTTAGTAATGTAATAGCTAACATAATAATACCTAACATCTTATAATATGTGATCAAAGTGATCTAATTGATCATTTAGACAATTTAAAAAATATATATAAAAAATATTTTTTATAATCATTTCTATAAAATGGCATCAAGACAATGAAAATTGAATTGAAACCGGACATTAGAGTGATTATTATGGGGCACAGGTTTGTCTATTTTACACTTTTGTTGCAAAATATTGTGTATAGTAAAATATGTACCTACTATGCTTATTAAATTTTTCTTTCTTGTTTTTTATTTTTTGTTTGTTAATTTAATGGAAAAACTAGAGCACAATGAAAATATTTTATAAGCGATACAAAAAAAAAAAGTGTTATACTTTTCTAGTAAGAACGTTTTAGGGCTCGTGAATGTATGTGTGCGGATCTAAAATGATTGTGTTATAAAATTAAATTGAATATAACTGTGCAGAAATTTGTGAGCATTTTTCTTTGTTTATTTTTTTTTGCTATTTTACTATAAAGTACAACCTATACGTTTTATCACATTTTGTGGAAGTAGCAAAAGCGTGGGGATAGGGTGTTTTTTAGTATTTACGAGTAGCTATTTTACTTTTATGACAAATTCACACAATCTAGTTCATATATAAGCTTATTTTGATGAAGTAGAGACCACGATTTGGGCAGTGGCCGCATAACATAAAAAATGTTGGGCACATTTTAGAGAGCACAAATTCAATATTAGTTTTTTTGTTTCTTCAGAAATTTTTCAGAGTGCAAGACTGAATATGAACATACGTTATTTCTATTGGGTCAGGATAGTGTTTTCGAAAAACTTATTCGAAATTCTGTAGTAACTGAAAACAACTGCCTTCCGTACAAGTAATATAAAATAATGTGCGAGTTTGAGACATAGTCAACTGTGTCATTTTCATCGACCGCTTTGCCTACAACAAGAGAGGAGGATGTGATAGATGACTAAATTTAGCGTGTTGAATTTTAGCTGTAAAAACATTTGTCCGTGACAGAGAAGCGAAAATAAACTGCTTATAGCAAGATGCCGATCTATCAGTGTTTCTGTCTGGATGCCGAAGTTCGAATAAATCGATTTTGATAAAAATTTATATATGAAGTTATTTTGAAAACGAGACGATATAATTGTTAATGTCCCGATTCGAAAGCTAAACTTTTACTCAGAAGCGATTTTATATTTATTATCATATCCAAGAAAGTTATTGACGGATTTTTTTGTAATTTAATATTGGATTCTGTTTGCTGCCGGAATTAACTGACGTACTCTTCAAGGAATTCAGAATTAAATTTAAAGCTTCAGATTAGATTTTTCAATTTACTCTCGTTTTGTCATATTTTGTTAAAAATTATGTTCGATAATATGTATATGAATTAAACACCCTGTGTATAAAAGATTTACCTCCATTATATATATGTACATTAAGAAGTGTATATGTGAATATTATCTATTACAAATACTACTTATAATTTTTATTGTTCTAACATGTGTATGGTGTGAGCTATTTTAGTTTTTGCACTTTAATTTAATAATATTTATTAAAAATTGCATATTATTATTATTATTTGACTTGATAATAATGTTGATGTCCGTTCTGTTCTTGTCATGGAACGTGATTATATACTACTTACATTTGTTATTGTGGTGATAACATATGCATTTGTATATTTTTGTTCTTATAATGTGCAATGGATGCATTCAATTTAGAATAAAATAAATGTAAAAGTATACATATATAGAATAAATTTTTGATCTCTTGTTTATGATAATTTTCATTTAAAAATATAAAAACAAAAAAAAATATTATAACTGATTATAGAGAAGATAAAACAATTTAATGATTTATTATCATTGATCATCCTGTGGGGGCTGGATATTAAACTTGGCTTAGATTTAATGTAATTCACTATATTTGCACTGTATAAGTTAGAAAAGTGCATATGTAATGAAACTAATATGTGTGTTAGGAGGTGCATTTTGTTTTTTTTTGTTAAATAAAAGTTAGGATTCTTTAATTTAGAATTATTGCAATTTATAAGAACGACGTGCGGTTAAATTTTCATTTTATTTATTTATTCATACATATTTTTTTTTTTGTTTTATTTTAGTTTAATAAATTAAGTGCTATTTTAATAGGTTTTATTCTATTTAAAAAATATATAAAAGATATGATATTATTTTTATTTGTTTTTAAATTTTTTATTAAATATAAAATTATATTTAGCTTTTTTTTTTGAATTATTTAAAATTGTTACGTAAAAAATGAATATTATTTTTATGAATTAGATTTTTTTTTTTTTGGTTAGTAGGTAATAGGGCTTTTTTTTAAATAGATGGTTAGTTAGATGTTGTATGAATGTGATTATGAATGAATATTATAGTCTCGAGTCTAGACATTCAGGAAAAATAGTTTTATAAATTTATTAGAGGTGTTAAAATTTTTATGGTTATGTCAAACAATAAAATTAATATTATATTTTATTAATAATATGCATTGCTCTTATTTTGTTTTTTTTTTTTCTTAATATTTATTATTTTGATTAATTTTTTTTTATAAAATAAATAATATTTAGGTAGCACGATATTCAAGCAGAAGGCTTTAATTTTATAATTCTTATATATTTTTGATATTAAAATCAGTCATGTTCTTTTCACTGAAAATATAAGATCAAGAACGTCTTCAATTCACAATAGACTTAATAAGATATTGAAAAAATTAAAACAATCAAATTTGATATCTGAAACAATAAAAACGCATTTGTTTCATGAATTCATAACGCAGTCAATCAAACGCAAAAGAAAAAATATTTGGCCTGGATCAGACGTGATATAGTCAAAAATAATACAAAAAATGAGAGAGGTGAAAAAAATTACCTTTGTACTTTTAACGTGTAAGAACTGTTTAGAAATAAAATATAGCAGTACATGTCAAATAATCAGTTAGAAAAGAAATAAATTAAAATTAAACAACCACCAATCACAATATGCGTGATCTATACGTAAGAGTACATATTTAAATTTCAATTAATAAAAATATTAACGAGCAAATAGCCAAAAGTTTTAATTAACCTATTTATTTCCTCCTTCATTTCCCGAAACACACAGTATAACATACATTTATGGTTTATAGTTGAAGAAGTTTGGTGTAATAACATCATAAAAAATATAAAATGATAGAAGGACAGTGAATATAATCTACTATGAAACTATAATCTATTACAGTAAATTGCTCACACTATCTACAATACAATTATAGACAGTAACTGTCGGTATATAGTAACTCTCACGTTGACTGAACAGGACCGTGCCTTCTCGAGTGTACGTCCATTTAGTATACATATAAAGAAAGGAAAATTGCGCTGACTATGTTATACTAAGCCCGCAAAATATATATATATGGAAAAGGTAAAGAAGGAGGCCGAAAACGACTTGGCGTAGAACAGTAAACAAAGAAATCTCTAACAGCGACAAGACTTGGATATCAAATAAAGCAATTAGCAATTAACAAAGTGCAATGCCGGAAGCTATCTTATGCTCCGGAAGTGAGCGAGCAAAAGAAGAAGACAGCATATTTTCAATTTTTATTCAGTAAGAAATACTTACTAAACAAGATTTTACATAAATATAATTTAATCATACACGTATATCAATTGTTACAGCAGGTGGGAGCATTATTAATCAAAATATTACATAATTTTTCATAAATGTGCAAAAAAAAAAATTTTTTTAAAAAGTGCAATTCTTTTTTTTTTCAACTTGTTTTTCTATATTTCGCCCTCTACATTTAATATAATTTTCATTTCCTAAATAAGAATAAAAATTTTCTATGAATATATAATATGTACATTATGGTGTATGTATGTATACTTTATATTACGGTTAAATTTGCAAAGTTGTTACATAAACAAAATAGAATTTTAAATTTTTTAATAAAATTACATCATACAAATTGCTTATAAATTTAATTTTATACAAATTTTAGGTCATACATACTTTGTTTTTTAAAATAATAATAAATTCATTTAATACATGAAGCGTATATATACGGTGAATCTAGGACTGCTTTTATTAAAATAAATATTTTTATATTTTTATATTTATAGCCTTATGCATATATATATATGTATATACATATAAATTTTTATACCAAGATGCAGAAAAATTAAGACATGGTCGCTGTTTTGCAGAAATATCTCTAATTTAGTAGGGAAAAGAAAAATTTACCCTGTTTCGGCTTAGTAATTGTTGGAGATAGTTGAGAAACGGGATAATTATGAGACCCAGATTCTTGGTACCGAATTTTGTGATAGCCTGATAGGTTAGTATGGAATTTTCGCCTTTCTTAAAAATCGGTTGAGTTCAATCAAATTCATTCCGTAATTTCCAAAATACAGTTAGAAAATTGTCAAAGCAATTCGACTACCGCAATCAAACTTTGATTTTATGTATTTTGGATCGTATTCTCACTGCAGTAAAAATAATCTAGTGAAAAATCATAATGGGATCTTGACAAAAAATAACTAACAAGAGATTGAAGAGTTTGTCAGAAATGTCACACTTGGGCCAGTACAAAAATTTAAATAACACAATTCTACAATTTTTTTTTTCGCGAATAAACTAGAATGAGCAAAGTTTTCTGCTTTGTTTTAATACGAAAAGAGAACCAGTCAGAGCGGACTCATTTTTTATTCTACATTTTTGAGATTTAGGGTTTATTCTTTTCTTTCTCTATTTTTTTTTTAAAGAAGAACTATTAATTTTAAATTTTGCTAATATATCAATTATTTTTGTGAAAATTCTGAACAAAAAATTCCTATTTAGAAACTATAATATACGAAAGAAATTTG
This sequence comes from Condylostylus longicornis, assembly GCF_029603195.1. NCBI lineage: Eukaryota > Metazoa > Arthropoda > Insecta > Diptera > Dolichopodidae > Condylostylus > Condylostylus longicornis. The sequence goes on from NW_026578000.1 coordinate 4,513,234, forward strand.
TAGTCTCATATTTTGTCACAACTTTTTTTTTTTTTTAAAGATAATGCAGCACTGCACTTATTTCAAAAAATTATAACGGATCATATACATATTATATGATCATATATTTCGCGCATTTTTATCATTTCCAATTCACACTGTCATCCGTCATAATTTAAAGCAATTGGTTTTGAATTTGATTATACATAAATATCATATAGTAGCAATTGAATATGACGAGCGCATGGCCAAAGATGAGATTTTTTGCGTTTGTTTTTTTTGACGACAAATAAATGTGTGTATGCGCATACGCGTTTGAGTTCGCAAATATAATTTTTGTTTTGTATTAAATACAATGCATTTTAAGATCTACTAAGAATAATATTGCTTTTTTTTTAGTAATTTGGTATAAGTATACTAGATATTTACTCTGTGCGTATATTTATTAAATAATAGAATTATAACATCATCATATTGCATTAAATATGTGTGTAAAATTCTACTAAATATGACATATAATATCGCTTGGGCTAATAAAATTAAAATTTTAAAATATAACAAGTGATAACTATAGGAGTATACATTTAGTGTAAATATATTTGCACTTGACAATAATTATTAATATGTGTGATATATAAACCCACATAAAATTTCCGGAAAAAAATGAAGTTATATTTGTGGCGGAAAATATATATTTATCGTGTAATAAGGATTTTTATGAAATTGTTAATTACATAAAGGCGTTAGCAATTCAAAATGAATTTTGAACTTGCGAGTTGTGTTTCAATCTTAGATCTTTTAGATCTTTCAATATATCATTAAAATGACAATTACCACTCTAACAACATAAATTTGAGAAATTCCAAAATTTCCAAATATTTTGCAAAAAAAAACCAAATTCTTCCTGTACACCTTCTTCCTGTAAGTAACATCACCTTAAATTCGATATTTTAATTCAACAACTAATAAATTTAGTCCAAATTTAATAATTTTTATTAGGTTTTTTTTTTTTTGCATTATATCACAATCAGACAATCAGAAATTTCAATAATGTATTCCAAGAAATTGTTCTATATATAAAATTGCGATCACGCACAATATAGCATGCGATAAAGAATAAAACAATTTAAATGACAAAATCATTATAATTCACATAAATTTAATTTTATAAAATTAAATATTTTGAACATTCCGCGCATATACACAAACATTAAATATAATATTCATATATATATATATATATATATATATATATATATATATATGTATATATATATAGATATAGATATATATATATCTATATCTATATCTATATCTATATATATATATTCATATATATATATATATATATATATATATATATATACCATAATTTTGAATATATGAAGGGTACTCAAAATTTCTATTAACCAAATTATAGCAATTTTGGTAATTGAAAATTTGATAATATTGTATGAGTATATCACATGCAGTATATTAGTATATATACTATATTTATATCTTATTTAAAAATATAAGTTCAACTTGAAAAACTTAATTCAATTAGGAGAATTTTTTTAAATAAGTAGATTAATACAAATTTAGAACAAATAAGGGGAAACAAATATTTATATACAAAAAAAATATATTGTGCACATTTTGTTTTATTTAAATAAATTAAATATTAGGCATTTTAATAAAATTACCAAAACAATAAAAATATATATTTAAACTATTTACATTATTTGATATTATTCTTGACCAGTCTCAAGTGGTCATTTAAAATTTTTGATATAAAAAAAGTATGCATGTATAGAGTGTATGAAATATTAATAATTTTATTAATTTTTATATTAATTTAAAATACTTAATTGAAAAGTGTATCTAATATTTAATTAATTCATTTCAATTTAATAATTTACAATTTGAATTTAATGTAAAGCGGCAGATTTATATTAAAGATATTGCGAGGCGTAATTTTACAGTTTCTTTTGTAGCCGACAAAACAGAAAATATTATATTGACAATTCCTCCAAGAGAAGCAATTCACGTTCTCAAACGAACTTTTTTTTTTTCAAAAAAATTCATTTGAGAAAAATTTTAACACAGATTTGATTGTGTTCCAATTTGAAACCTATTATAATGAAAACGCAAAACTAAGATTAATTTTTTTCGGTAAAATTTTTAAATCAAACATTTGATCAAAAAATATTTACAGAGACAATATATGAAGTTGATAGGACCCATTATGGTCAATGAAATTTTAGGAAACGCTAAAAAAATGTGTTAAAACTCTCAAGTAACTATAAAACAAAAAAATTTTTTATTTCAATATAAAATACTTATTAGAATTCCTTAACAATTACAAACAAAAAAAAATTGCATTATAATATTTCCAAATAACATTGAATATTTTTAAACACCTATTGGAATCGGGCATTTTATCATCAAAATTTATGGAAACCAAATTTTGAGCATATAAACGATTAAAAGCCAACAACACAACTCTCGTTCAATATTTTTTAAAAGTAAAAATCTAGAAGCTTTCGAATAAATTCATTAAAATTTTTTTTCATTTTATTCAAAATTTTCAAAATTTTATTTTATCTCATTGCATATACCAACAACAACTTATTATTAATAATGTAATAATTGGAAAAATATTTTAAATTTAAATAAAAAAAAATATTAATTAAATAAATTCTTAAATTAGTTTTACCTTATTTCCGTCCGTAAAAATTTTGACAAATAATAAGTTAGCAGGTTAAAAACCTGCTAAAAATTTTCCAAATCCTAAAAGTATGCAATATCCAAAGATATTTCAATTCAGAGTTACTGAAAAATTGATTTTTTTTTTTCTTTATCCTATTCCTTTTCAAATTAATTATTTTTTTCTTGTGTTTTTCAAGTATTTTTTTTTTCTTTCTTGTAATTGAATCAACTTTTAATTAAATTTTTTTTTTTTTTTCGTCTATATTATTTTAAAATCGATTTTTTTCTCTCTCTGTGTGTATTTAATTATAAAGAAATTCACTTAATATACGAAAAATCTTAAATTTTAAAATTTAAAAAAAAAATTTATTTTTTTTCTTTGTTTCTTTTTATGTTTCTTAATTTAGTTAAAATTGTTAAGATATTGACACTTTTATCTCTTATATTCACATGTGTGTGAGTGTGTGCAGCCGTGCATATAAATGAATTTTATTATTTTTTTTTGCTTTTAATTTTATTTTTTTCAATTTTTTGCTTTTTAGTTAAAAGTTTTCAAAATCTTTTTAAGAGCTATACAAAACCAGTTTTTTTTTTCTTTTTCACACTTTTCCTGAGGTAAAATTAATTAAAAACGTGACGAATAATTTTTCCACAATATACACGAAAAGTTTAAAGAAAACTTTTGTATTTTTTTTTTGTTTTTTTCACATTCTTTGTCTTCTTTTTGGTTTTTGTGCACTTTTCACTTGCTTATATAACAATTCATTTTTATACCTGTAGAAATTTTTTCCGGAAAATTAAGAGTAAAAAATTTTTTTTGAAAATTTTCTGTTACTCTTATGTATGTGTGTTTGTGCAGTTAATGTAATTTTTTTTTCTTTGTTTTTTTTTTTCTATTTTCAAGTGTATAAAAAGTTTAAAAGTTAAAAATGTACACGTTTATTATCTGCGAAATTTTTCGTAATGTACGGCGAAAATTTTCTAACAAAAAAAAATTTTTTTTTGTTTTAAAACTCTTTGGAAATTTTTTTCTTTTTTTTTATCAGAAAAAGTTATTGTAAAACTTGACTTTTGCTTCTTCTTCTTGTTTTTTTTTTGTTATTAAAGTTAATTATCTGATTTTGTATTTCTTTCTTTTTTTTAATTCTGTTAAAAAAAATTAATAAAGAAAATGGTTTTTAATTGAGTGAAAAAAAAATGAATTTTTCTTTGTGAAAAGTTTAAGAGTTTTTGCTGCATATACCAAAAAAACAAAATATAAGTGTTATATAAAGTTTTATAATCGCTATTTCATGCAAAATTTAAATCGTTTTAATTATTTTGAAAAAATATTCTTGAATATGCTCTCGCAAAGTTAAATTAGTTAAAAATTTTTCATAATATTATTAAATTTTTAGAATTCATGTGTTAAACATAGCTTATAATTTCATTTAAAAGTTTTTGATTCTCATTATTTCAAATTTTTTAATTTAATTCGGTTAAAATTATTTTGAATATAGAATTCGAATAATAGAAGTGATACTGTAAAATTTTTAATTTTTCTTAAATATTTTTGATTATTTTAATGCGAAAGTCTATAGTTTGAAAAATTCGAGATAAATATTATTTTTTTCAGTTGTTGTTCGAATTACATTATTATACAATTAACCTAATAATTAATATAAATTCTAGTAAAATGAATGAATATACATTAGGAAGTGGATAGGAATTCGGAATTTCGGTATTTTTTCCAACTACTTATTTCAAAATATCACAACTACTTGTAATTAATTTTTAAAACAGCAACGCAAAGAACATATATGTATATTTTTGTAAATTGAATTATTTAATATAAATATTAAATTTTCCTTCAAATTATTTCAAAATTTATGTTTCATATGCTGTGAATACTATTGCGTTAAAAATCGGGCCCATATAAATATTAATAAATATATTAAAGTATTTGTTTTTCATATCTTATACTTTAAAACAAAATTAATTTGTTCATATTATTAAATTGAAATTATTAAATTTGATCATTTATAATAAAATATTTTTAATAAAATAGAAATTTAACAATTTTTATAAGTACTAAGTCTAGGTAGATTCAAGTCAAGGTCTTTAAGTAAAAATATATAATTTTTTAATTAATTTTTGAAAGTAGGTACAACTAATTTTTTGGTGGAAATAAATTAATTGAAGAATATAGAACAGATATTTCATTTCAAGCAGAAATTTTTAGGCAAATAAACGAATAAATGGTAAATAAATCTTTTATTTATATAAATTGAGAGTTGAAAATTATGTAAGAATTTTGAAGATAACGAGTGTTTTTATTTTGATTTGAATTGATTTATTAACACAGAATTTGTACACATCTCAATTAAGGCTTGTCTAACTTTGTATACTCTACTTCCTCACAATTTCAAAGTTAATTTTATTCATGTGTAATGTAATTATCTTGTATTAAGTGTAAGTGTATATGCAACAAAATTAAATTTTTTAGTTTTTCACAATCTATATTTTTTATTCACTATTGAATTTTTTTTTTCAAATATAGCTATTAAGTTTTCTTCTATTATCGGAAATATTATTTATTCTTTGTATAGAAATGTAAATTAATATATTGCGTATGATTATTTGTTCAAATGTCCTAGTTTTATTAATTAAAAATTTTATTAGATAAAAATTTTAAATAAATTTTTTTTTTTTCATTTTTTATTTCTTATTTATTTTTATACATTCCTTTTATAAAATTAAATATTAAACTTCTATTTTAAGAATTATTTTTGTAATTATTATAATTATATTGAATATCCTTTATATCCTTAAATTTTCATATAAAAACAAAAATAATTTTAATTCACCATTTAATTTTTTTAAATTTCCTTTATGTAATTTAATTATTTTTTCTTTTGTTTGTTTTTAAATTCACTTTAAATTTTTTTTGTTTAATAACTATTTTTTTTTTTGTTCTTCCTCTTCTTTTATCATTTTTAATATTTAAATTATATTATAAAAATTATTTTCATTGTATATTATAATTGTAATTGTAAAATTTTAAACGAAAATTATCCGCGAAAACGTTCGACCATATCAAAAACAAGATCGTGAATGAAATCACCACAAAAAAAGTAAAAAAGAAAAAACAAAATGAAAACAGAATTTGTATATGATACCGTTATAGGACGACGTTTATATTTATTTTTTTTTTCATTTTGGTTTATTCTGTTATTTCTTTACATTATTATGATAATCAATATCATCATCATCATTATAACCATCACCATTCGAAAAAAAAAAAAATTTCATATAAAAATAATCATAAAAATCGACCCCCTCATCTTATAAAATTTTAAACCAAATATACACACACTATACACACAAAAAAAAAAAAACAACAAAAAAGTAGAAGAAGAAGAAGAAGAAGAAAAACAAATTATAACTATAAAACGGTATATAAGTAGAATGCAAAATGTTTATTATATTATAATGATTACATACAACTATACTAATAAGTTAAAGTGAAAAAAAATATATAATAATAATAAAAAATAATTTTATAATAAAATATTCCTCCTCATTTTTAAATTTGTTTTAGTTTTTTTCTTCTCTTCTTTTTGTATGTATGTTTGGGCATTCAATCGTACCTTTGTATATAAAATCATTTTTTTTTGCTTTTTCTTTTCTTCTTCCTAAAATCAGATTTTCCAAAAACAATAATGAAATTTTTTTTTTCCCTCTATTATCGTTTCTTTTTTTTTTTGTATAATTTATTATATTTTTTTTTTTGATTTCAAATTATTGTATTAAAAATGAGAAAACTCATAACTAGTTTGTATCCAACCAACCAGCTATACTCAAGTATAAAAACGTAAAACACATAAACTATATATATAGTGGTATGACATTAAAAGAGAGGCGAATATAATTATAATAAAATGTAGGTATAACACACCAAAAAAAAAAAAAACACATTTATATTAAACGTCACTTTATAAATAATAAAATGAGAAACAACAACAAAATATTTTTATACCTCTCCTATGTTACAAAGAAAAAAAAAATATTATTTGCTTGGTAAAGTATAAAAAAGAGAAAATTTCTTTATAATTTCTATTATATTTAAAATTATAAAAAGAAAAAAATTAAGTAAAGAAAATAGTATATAGGTAAAAAAACCGTAAATTATTAAATCTCTTTCTCTTTTCTATATATTCTCTACCACTTCCAAAATTCTTGTAACTATTTTACTCTCAAGGATATTCTAAAATATTTTTATATATACCTACCTACTTTAAATGTCTAGAACAAAAAAAAAAGTAACATATACATGACGTACCTTATCTATTATACACAATATAACAGTATAATCAATTCATATTTTATTTTCATTTATTTTCTCATTCTCATACAGCTAGCGGTACAAAAATAATTTGAAAAAAAAAAATTCTCTCAAAGAATTTTTACAAAATATACGAGAAGAGAAAAAAATACAGTTAACTGCTAACCTAACTATTCCAATTCCCAACAATCAAATAATAATCATACCTAATAATAATCTCTTATAAAATAAAGCAAAATAAAATACACCTACATTTCTACTTCTACATACACATATACTTATGTATCTATATATTTAAATTTAAATATAAAATATAAGAAAATTAATATAGAAAGCAAATCATAAAAATAAATGAGAATATTATTAAGAAAAAATATTCGCAAACATGTATGCTAGATTGTAAATGTATAAAACAACCGCACATGATATTTAGATTTGAGAAAAGCTGATAATCTTTTGATGGCGACCGACAGACAAAAAAAAAATTAAAAAATAACGATTTTGCAAAATATTATTTTTAATTTTTTTTCGGTTTTTTTTTGTTTTTATTATAATATTAAAAAATATAACATTAACTTAAAATTGTGTGTGTATTTTGCAAAATTATAATGACAATAGTAAATATAATTAAAAAATTGAAGAAAATGTTCTCTGCGACTGGGTATATAAAATAAATCCCGCCTTCAAAAAATAAACGAAACACAATTTGAATTTTTTTACTGAGAGCGAAAATATTTCATTTCCAATAAGAAATAATATGAAAATTGAGAGAAATATTATGATTCACTATTAAGCTGCTGATGGAAGACACCGTTCTCTCTTATTTTAATGTTGAAGCATGAATGTTGCTTGAGAAATTTATGTAGAATTGGTTTTTACCATGAATATGAACGGCATCAATATCAACTTTGTTTTCTAATTGAATTGTATTTGCTGGGAATGTTGCTATAGATTTGTTGCTCACAAATTTTTAATTTAAAGAGTCAAGAGAGGAAAAAATATCGTTATGAGAAATGAGATGACTGACGAGACGATTTTGTTATTATATTAATTACTCATGTTTATTAAAATTATTGTTGATACAAAAAGTTTTATCAGCAACATTCTCCTATTTTATGTAATGTACTTTTTTGAAAAATATTGGAATTGTAAAAACGTTTATAATAAAAATTAGATTTAAATTTTTATATTTTAATGAATTTAAATTCAATTTGTTTTTTTCTGATGAGGTGACTTGTTTATGCTCATGGCTCGTAAATTTCTAGTGTTTTGTGTTTGTTATTCGTTTAGACCAATGCACGTCGCGGATAACTCGCAATCTACTTATTTAGCATTACTTGCAGTTTTTTTGTGTTATTTTTTTGTATAAGACAGATCCCTTTACTATATAGAAGATCCGATATAATGCAGCAATTGAAAATTATCAGCTTTGTTGATCTGGCCAAGTGTACTAATTTCAAGATTCTCTACAGTCGCCAAAAATGCTATTCTTACCATCTCAATTCTATTTTTGATATTCTCATCTGTTACTTTTCACATGATACTCACAATAACACCAAAGTAGCTCAAGTAAGTCTCTATTGGGTTCGAATTACAAAGCTGTAAACGTTATATGTATTTACGCGGAGTGGCTTTGTTTTTGCTTGGCTGACTCTGAAGCCAACCTTTTCGGCCGGTTCGCTAAGTTGGGTGAGTTTTGTACTCATGTCAGCGAACGTATGAGACAGCAAGGTTACGTCGTCTGCATACATTTCAAGGTTTTCTAGGCGATTCATGAGAGACCACTGAATGTTGACGTTAATATTTTTCTCATCACCTCATGATGTTGAACAGTATCGGCGAGAATTTGCATCCCTGCTTGCTATTCTTACTTAGCATCTTTGGTGTTTCTATACGTATCCATAATTGGTCTGGTTATTATGTCAGGGATCCCCTTTATTGCCACGATATTAAATATTCTAATGAGTATTATACAAGAACAAATACTCTTCAATTACATTACGCAGGAGGACGTTCAAATTTGAATAAAAATTTTCATACCATTACGTTAGCAAAATGAAAAAAAAAAACTCAGGCAGCTAAGTATGAAAGGAGGTTTAAGTCTTTTGTGAAAGTTTTTTTTCTACTAATTTAGTAATATCAGTAAGAAAATTCTTCCATATTTTCTTACTCTCTTATTCCTTTCATTGGCACCATTAAAAATTTTTCTTTATTTATTTTTCATATATTTTTCATTATATTTATAAATTAATAAGTATACAAAGAGAGAGCTGCTCAGAAGAGAATCTCGTCTGCAATGGTTCCTTTCTCTTTCGTTTTTTTTGTTGTTGTTAATATTATTTTCTAACATTTTTTTAAAAAATTTATATATTTAATGTTTTGGTATTTTAGATTTTTATAAAAAAAAACAGAAGTAGAAAAAGAAGAAGAAGAAGGATAAAAAAAAACCTTGAATTTCAGGATATTGCGAGTATTTTTTAAGTATAATTGTATGTATGTGTGAATAAATGTTTGTTGCCTCTATATAAGAGAGAATATATTATGTGGAAAAAAATCTTTCATAATAATTAACTATAAACTTTTTTTCCCCCAATTTTTTTTTCCTCTTATTTCCCGATTATCTTTTTTTATTTTTATTATTTTGTTTATTTTATTTTTTTTTTTCGTATTATAAGAACTAGTGAAGCAAAAAAATTGAAAATTGAATTTTTTAATTACCTATTATGTATATATTTTTTTTTATTTTTTCTGCATACAGATATATGTATGTATGTATGTATATGTACACAAATTAATTCCTATGTATATGATGATATTATCCTATATTAAGGTATATGCAAGTATACCATAGTTAAATTTCAGAAAGATAAAAAAGAAAATACTTATATAATGAATAAATAAAATGGAAAATATTATGAGACATGTTATACATAGTATATACATACATATATGTACCAACATATACATGTATACATGTATTTTTCACCGAATAAACATATTTAAGGATATTAAAGAAATGGTGATTTTTCACAATGCACATACTTACATATATCTACAAATTATGTTCATACTGCTTTATAATGACTTACATACATACACATATACATATATATATGTACATACAAGCATATTTAATTAAAAGTTTTTCGTTTTTTATTTTTAATGGTAAACAAGTTATCTGATTTTTGTTTGGGCAGAGATTGGTTTTAATTTGAAAAAAAAATCTGAAAAAAAATAAAAAAAAAAATTTTATTTTTTTAATATTTATTTTTTTTTTTTTTTGCTTTTTTTTAATTTTTTTCTTATTTAATTATAATTAAAAAGAAAAAGAAAATATTAAATGGTTTATTTCTTTTAATTTTATGTTTTTTGTTTTTTTTTTTTTGTATGATTAATTTTGCAAGGACATTTAAAAATAAAAATGATTTTTTATAATTTATCTAAAATGTTGATGAAAAATAATTTTTTTTTTTTTTATAATTAATGACAAGGTGCGATATACGTAGTTATGACAAGGTCTATACATTTTATATTTTGTACACATAATTGTATGGAAATGACTATTGTGTTCAAACTCTTATATAGTATTATATGTTATAATGTATGTATGTATATCATTATAATTCATTGTACAAATTAAAGCAAATTCTATTTATTATAAAGTTTCAAATTTAGATCAAGAACAGATCACTATATAAAGCAAATTAATTTGTATTTGTGTGTTTGTATGTACATTAGAATTTGTCTAATATTACACAGGTTTATTAGTGATTATAATTATATTGAAAATTCAAATTTGTATATTCAAGTACAGAAATTTGATCAGTGCATATTTTTTTGTAGATTCCTTTGAAATATGGCTTAAAATTTTTGCCAAAAATTTTATACTTTTTATTGGTTCTTTATTTATTTGAATTCAGCCCATATGAAAAATATTATACTTCGAAATCTACATCAATATGGAATGTATATTATAGGCAAATGACGTCTATAACGATCACAACTATTGGTATAACTAACTTAAAAACTTTTTTTTTATTCTTTGTTCATTCCCGGTGGGAAAATGGGGCTTCCACAAATTCTCTGAACTGCACTCTATTTTGGGCGAGGCACTTTACTTCTGACTAATACTTTTCAATGGATTCTCTACCCACTCTTTTTCCTTGGGCGTTTCAATCTAAGGCCTGCCTGGCTATTGTATTATATGGTTTCTTTTATGGCCACATTTATAGGCCTCTGGCTCGTTGTCGCCCATAAGTCGTTCTAGGTCACAATATTCTGAACATTATTCTTACACACTTATTGACGTACATATGTCTGAGCCTTATTAATATACGCAGTGTCCACCATACAAGTCTCACAGCCGTACAGCAGTACAAATTTTATACATGCATTGCATATTCTGATATTCGTGTTCTTTTCCACACGTGCTATAGCCGGCCAAAGGCCACTTTCGCTTTCGACTATCTCTAATCGATATCTTGTTTTATTCCTCCATCACTCGCCACGATGCTGTCCATATAGTTGAATTGTGGCATCTCCTCAATTTGTTTGTTCTCTAGTTAAAGGAACGTGTTATTCAATTTAAAAATTTAAAAAATTATAATTGCTGGTTTTTTACAGGCACCTTGATAACAAGAATTATTGATAACCATTCCATAAGTATTGTCGCACCTTTGCTGCTATAATTTCAATTTTCTTAACAAAATCGCCACTATAAAAAAAATCACAATAAAAAAGGACAAGATATTTACTCGTACATTTAACAGCGGCCACTTATGTAATATAAATACTAAAAGTTATTAGTTTCTTTAATTTTTTAAAAAAAAGAGAGAAAAAAAAAGAAAAATGGTGCATAATACAGTAGTGTCAATAGCTGAAGTCACCACCTTATACTAAACTGTCATTGAATAGTTGAATTTTCACCATTAATTCACCATAACTTCAATAACACTATTTAAAAATAAATAAATATAAATGTGTTATTATCCTTCTACTTTATTCATTATTATTAAATTTTTTATAAAGACGAAATTGAATTTTTATGATTGCAAAAAGAGTAAAAGTTATAAATAGTCTAATAAAAAAAAATTTTTTTTTTATACCATGCAGCAAAAATATTTTTCAAAATTATACAAAGAGTTATACACGACGAGAAAATAAAGTAAATTTTTGTATGTGTGTCCCGTTTTTGAAGGTCATGACTGTAATTACGATCATATATATGTATATATTATTATGCTAAAATGTCAATAAATTCATAAAAGAAAAATGGAACTGCAGTAAATAATTTGCACTTAAATACTTACATTTTTTTATTTTCAATTTTAATAATATCATATTTTACAAATGGAGTCCAATATATAATGAGACGAAAAATATTACATAAATTTAATAATAAAATATAATTTTCATATTTTATTTGTTCGTTATAACAGTAAATTCATTATAAATTGTATATGACTTATAATTGACACAATTGTTATTGCAAGTATCAATTTTCAAAACTGAAATTTTTTCACATAGAAATTGCAAAGTTTAACAAGATCTTCATTTCATTACGTGTGTGAGGCATTTAAAAGTTTTGTTTTGAAAAATCACATAACATAACAAATAACATAACATAATATCTAAATTGTCTTAGTAAAATTAAAGAGAAAGTGAGTCATAATTTGGTTAGTTGTACAAATTAATTATCAACCTATTTATATCGAGTCTAACTTGGAATTGTAATTGAAATTATTATAGTGTTTGGAAGCAAATCCACTATAGTACTAAGAATCTTTTAATAGCAATCCTAATTAATCTAAAATCCCCTTCTCTTCTTCAATATATATGATGCCTTAATATTTTATAATCTTAATTATTAATTTTAAATGATTTACACGTGTTCAATTTATTATAAATTTTCTGTTTGTAGGCGCAACATATATTTTAAAATGAAAAAACAAGAAATTTGTTATACGCATTTCAAGTTTTTTCTCAAAGTATACAAAAATAATAATGAAAAATGAAAATTTATAAGGAAAATTTGATGAAGATTAAAAATGTAATACAATTTTATAATGGCGAAAATCCATTTACTCAAAAATAACAAATTTTTCAAAATAACAAATTTGTGTTATTTTTCATTTAAAAAAAAAAAAAAAACCAAAAAAAAAAATAAGCCAAAAAAAAAGGAGGCAAATAATGCGAAATTTACGAAAATAAAATAAAATGAATCATTTAAGGATACCAAACAATTTATCTTTGAACACTTTCAATATAAAAATGTTTATATTATCCAATAAAATTTCCATTTCCGGAATTTATTTCAGTTTATTACATTCCGCATTTACCGCCATTTATTTTATTTTTATTTTATTTTTACAGCATTAGTTTTTTTTTTCTTTCTGTTTTTCTTATTCTGTTTATTTTCATGTATACATAAAAACATTCTAATACAGTGTGTTCTTAATATTGAAGTGTTTAGATTTAGAATAAATTTTAAAAACAGAATGAACTTCAAGTTCAAATGAACTTCATTTAGGATATATACAGTTTTCTTACACATTTTTTTAAATACATGCCGCAAATGGTAATAGTTCTCTCTATTGAAGCCTTCAAATGAGCCTTATTATAATACATATAGGTTTAATTAATTTCCAAATTGTTGAAAGTGTCCTCTTAATACAAAAGAACTTTTTTATGTAATGTCTTTTCTTCGGTCTTTACAGATGTTCTTATGTGTATATTCGTTACCACTATGTGTGCCGCTACGTTTACAAATCTGCCTGTCATTTAAACCAGTTCAACCTTCAATCTGCCTTCCTTTACTCCTACCCCATATTTTATGGCGAAAAACGTGAATTTCTCAACATTCCTTAGGCATATATAAAACAAATATAAACACTCATTTATTCTGTTCGCAGAGGAAAATTGTTTACGAGTTTTCAATAATACCAAACTGTATTCTTTTCCTGTACAACAGAGATCTGGAACAACATTTGAAAATTTTCCAAATTTTAAAGAAAAATTCAAAAATTACCATATGAAGCACCATCCATTTTAAAGCTCAAAGTACGTGCATATCTATGTTCTTTATTATACACAAATGTATTCAATACTATATTAAAATTTTGTATATAAATCCTTATATAAAAAGTCCTCTGTCGTTCATTTTTTAAGCATATACATATATATATTCGAAGGTACCTTAAAAAACAAACTATACACATACATACACACACTATTTATATCCACAAAATTTTTTTATTTTTTCCTTTATTTAACAATTTTTCATTATTTTTTTACGTTTTCGTATTTTTTTTTTAGTGTTATTGTAACGCAAGAATAAAAAAAAAAACGTAATAAAATTGATAAAAAAAAAATTATCCATCCCCTACATACCATTGAAACTAAAATAAAGAAAAAAAATTTTTAACTTATCTTACCTACTGTTCAATTTAAAGGAGTCAAATACAGGAGGAGAAGAGAAATGAAAAAAAAGGAACATAAAAATAAATACTGAATTAGCCATTCAATAAAAATTGACTCAAAATATTATTTTTATACAAAAATATTAAGTTATATGAGTATACCGATCTACACTTTATATTATTAAGATATGGGTACATGAATATGTGTGTGTGTATACATCAGCCTAAATATCTGCAAGATAAGTCCGCAAAATTCTACTTAAAAAATATATAAATTTATTTACGTTACATGATGTTGAAATGGTACGAAAAAACAACTAAAAACAAGAATAAAATTGAATTGGAAAAAGACAAGAACTGTTATTGTCTACTGTAGGATATATGAATTTATATTGTAGTTAACTTTTTAAAGTTTTGATACAATAACTGCGTCATTGTAATTTTACGCCGAAAACATATGTATAAATATCCGACGCCATCTCTAACATGATCAAGTGCCATCTGGAACACATTCATTTTACGGAGACATGTATGATTTGATAATCCGATGCCGAAATCTTTTCCTTCATGTAATATATCGCAAAACCTATGTCCGTAAGACATCATCCTCACATGCAAACAATTGAATATACTCGTTTATCGACTTTGGAAAGAAAAATTGTGCTCCAAACCAATTTACGATTCGTTGAACTTTCAAATTTTAGATTAAATTGCAAACCAGTTTTGCCGTTGAGTCAAAAACGAAAAAAGGAGTTTTTTCAGGGGCCTTTATTGATAGAGTGAAAAGAAATCCCTCTTCACCTCCCTAACTTTTAGTATAAATTACTTTGCGTTAGACATGTATAAGTGGAAATGTCCCGGACAAATCCTATCGCGATCGAAGTCCTATCAGCTATTTCAAATATTTTTGCAAAAATATGCGAATATTACAAATTTAATTATGAATTTTAAAAGGCCTTTACGATATTAACTCACTGGCAACATGTAATAAACGTGAATCAACATATACGTGCACTTCTTCTACAATAATATGTGAATAATAATATAAAAATTACGGTACTCCAAAAATTTTATTTCAAAGGAAATAAAGAAATAATGCCATCAATAAATTTTGCACACTCGGATTACATTAACAAAAAATAAGAAAGAAAAAAAAACAGTCCTGAAACGAAACGAATCATAAAAAAAGCTACCCTTCTCATTATTTTTTTTTTTGTTTTTGGATATTTTTCGTGAATCTACAATCCTGCATACGCAAGAACAACTATAATAAAAAAGGATCTTCGGTTTGTTTTTATTAATTTTGCACCACACCTTCCTTTTTTGTTGTAAGCCGCTTGTACTACTCCATATGTGCTGTGGGAAAGCTGTAAGGGTAACAAACACACCTAATATGTACCTATCCGTATTCTCAATTGTATATTAAATTTTAGTTTTCTCTTTTTTTTGTTTGTATTCTTGTAGTTTTTGATTTTATTTTTTTAATACATGACCATGTAAAAATATGCGTATTGTATATGGTATTCCAAATTTTTCATATAACAAACCATTATAAAGCGTTATTTATGCCAATGAAAATTAGATGACCATCATTTATTTTAAGCCTTTACTATATTTCTACTGGAAAACTGTTAAAATTTCTTTAATAATTTCGTAATTTACAATTAATGTGAAAATTAATATTTGACACATTCCATATGAATTGTCTAAATGCATACAATTTATGAGCATTGTAGAGCAAAATTTATATTAATTTCATAAAATTACAGCAACTATTTGCTAATTTTTATATATCTTGAACAATATGTTAAGGATATCATAGCATCACACAATTAAATAAGGGGCTACTTGAAAGGAATCATAAATAGGTAGAGAATTGGCAAACAATATCACGCAGCTCTAATTTATTACAAAAATAAATTGTTGGCCACAATAAGAGACGCAAACGATTTCATTACCTAAGCATAAAAATGCGACATATTTGCATGCTGATTGTCTCATTTGGATTGATCGGAATAAGAAATAAAAATTGTGGACAGTTTTCATTGTCGTTTAATGAGTCTACATAATTGAGGTTTAAAGCCGTGCCTGAGGTTTATTTTTTTTGTGCTCGCAAATCATCAATATTCTTATTGAAATAATTGTTATTTTTATTAGTTTTTACAATTTCAAAGTTTATTGACTTAAAAATAACCCTGTTAATAAACTACGTTCTCAATTGAATTAAATTCCCCATAGTACTTCAATTTTTTTACAACGCTCCGAAATCTGATATTGAATCGAATGTATTTTGTATGCTTTAATTAAAAACATCATAATTTTAAAACTTAAAATTTCATTATAATTTAATTCTATAGAATTATTTTAATTTCGAAAATGATATTTAATAACTACATATTTTTTCCTTTTAAATCTTGATTTTTAATTTAAAAACAAAAACCATTTAGAAATATAATAATGGACAAAAAACTCATTTATAATCGCCCCTCCTTTCTACACTGATTCAAATCTTTATTCTATTAAAAATAAAAATATGCTCGAATACATTATAAAATTCTATATATACTTTTAATTATTTTATTTCACATAAATAAATTTTATTTTTTTTCATTTAAATTCTAAGAAATGAAAAAAAAAATAAAATAATTTATTTTTTAATTAAAATTAAAATATATTTCCTAATTATATATTTATGTATATATATATATAGATAGAGATAAAAAAAATCTAGGGGATGAAAAAAAACCAGAAGAAAAAAAAAAGATAACAAAATATAAAGTGAAAAAGAAAACCTTGAATAGTTGGCAATCTTTTATAAATAATATACAAAATTAAAATTACATTTTAATTATTTACAAACTAAATAAAATATGAATGGCCATTTAAGTAAAGATTTATTCAAAGTAATTTAGAAAATAAATTACATAAAAATTTTCATGGTTTTTTTTGTTTTCTTTTTTTTTTTTATTTCGGTTCCATAGTATACACACATTTATTTTTTACGTATATTATATAGAAATTCAAATTTATTATAAATAATTCTTTTGTATAAATTACATTATACAAAAGTGTACATATACATATATAGTTACATATTTTAGTTGAACTTTTGTACGTAGCTAGATATTTATACATATAATAAATATTTTTAAAAAATAATATAATGATATAAAAATAATGGTTTTATAAAGTGAAATAAGGGCTTAATGCGTTTACGTAAATAAACCAAAGGCAAAAAAATCTAAAAAAAATTAAAAAAGAAAATGTATATATATATAAGTAATAAATAAAATGAGAAAAACATTTATATATTTATAAATTATAATATGTACAATGTTCCATTTAAATGTATACAAAATTTTAAATGTATAATAGTTTGGGTGTATAACACTTTTAGTGTATAACACTTTTGGTGTATAACACTTTTGGTGTATAACACTTTTCTTGTATAACACTTTTCTTGTATAACACTTTTCGTGTATAACACTTTTGTTGTATAACACTTTTAGAATCTTTATACGGAATTGATATATAAAAGAAGTAATTCCGTTTATTATGTTATATTTTAAAATAAATTATAGCAATATTATGAAAAATAAATGTAATATATTTAATATTCGTTTATTAGTAGGTTTACCAAAGTAAGTGTTACAATAACCCTTGTTGACTGAATACATCCAATCAATGTGTTAACTCATATTTCCATATATCCGCAAGCTTGCTTTCAAAACATTACGTTTACTCGTACTCTACATTGCTTTTTTTCCCCATATCCTAAAAGTATGCAATAATTTCAAATTGTACATAACATTTTTAATCATTAAAGTATGTAAAAATTTATTCAAAAATTCAAATTTATTATTCCATATTTATATACGAGTAGCAGCATTTTCGTATGATAAACAGTGCTCTATATATTAATAAATCACAAATCGGGTTTTGTTTCGTCAGAGAGTAATATTTATTTAAAAGGAACGCATAGACAATATTTGTATATTTCACAATGTGTATATAAAATATTTATTTGTATTAAACGTATATAAATAAGACATAAACAACAAAATAAAATTAATTATTGTCCATTAAGATTTTCAATTTATTTATATGTATATATTATCTACATATTATTTTTTATATACACGTATATGTATAAATAAATAAAATATAAGTAATAAAAATAAGATTTTCCCTTAGAAAATATAAATTTTGATAGTCAAGTGCCCATATAAATTACAATCATTAAAAGAATTACTTCCCCGAAAATTTCATGAACGCACCACTTAAATATAATAATATTTTTGTTTTTTTTTTTTTTTTATATATAAGATTTAATATATTACATAGTTAATGTAATATATTTGTATATATATTTAGATTATTTATAAAAATAGTATCATCTTTTATTCTCTTATATATTTTTTCTATATATGTATATATGTATGTATATAAAATAAAAATATCCTTATAAAAAAGAAATTGCCATAACGATTTCAAAGTATCCTCCCATAATTTGTTTTTATTTTTTTTTGTTTTTTATGGCTATTTTTTCTTGTACAGATTTTTTTTTTTCTTAATAATGTTTTGGTTCTGAACCTTTTGATTTTTATTGAATTTTTCTTTTTCGTTATCCCGTGTTTCAGGAGTATTTTTTTTTTTCGTTTCTTGTCTTGAGATGTGAGAATATAATGATTTTACTTTAATAATGTATTTGAATAACTATATATGTATACAGTGCAATAACAATAATAATAATACATAATAGTAAAGTAATTTCAATTCAATTTAAGTATATTTTAAATTTATGTGATCATATACGTTGGTTGTGTTATATGTTGGTACCTAATCATATATATAAGTTAATAATGTTATATATTGTAAAATTTATTATAAACATTATCTATATGTATATATAGTTATAGAATAAATTTAACATTTCTTAATGCTAATATTTTATAAGTCGATTCTACTAATTTTTTTACCTATAACAATTTTAGGTTAAGTTTTAAAACTGCTATTCTGACATTTATTTTGATGCCAATTACATATATGTACGACAAAATTTTTTTTTAATAAATCAAAGCATTGACTCAATTTACAGTAGACTCGCCATTATATAAATTAATTAACACGTTCCCTGTCCGCTGAGCCACATATGGTTCAGAAAACGTGCGCTTGATAAGCACTGATACGTTCCTGAGCCATATATGCGTCAGGGGGTATATGAATATTTTAAAGCAAATTATTCGACTGGACGTAAAGGAACTGTACAGTTTCTACACTGGACGTGCTATGACTACAAAAAAAAAAACAAATTATTCAAAAAACCTTGTTGGACATCTTATGACTACAAAAAAAACAAATTATTCAAAAAACCCTGTTGGACTTG
This sequence comes from Condylostylus longicornis, assembly GCF_029603195.1. NCBI lineage: Eukaryota > Metazoa > Arthropoda > Insecta > Diptera > Dolichopodidae > Condylostylus > Condylostylus longicornis. The sequence goes on from NW_026578000.1 coordinate 4,533,032, forward strand.
TCGGTCAATTTCGCATTCATTTTTGTATTGGAATAGGGTACGTGTTAGTGCTAGGCAGGGTTCAAATAACCGAACTGTTTACATAAATGTAAAGGAGTAATTACACTCTTAAGGAGTACATTTAATTATTTTATAGTATGCAATTAATATTCTGCAATTACAAAGTTAATCGTTCATATTATGTGTGCACATGTTAATATAATTAACGCCGAGTCTATTATGTACCCAACTATTCTCAATTATAGAATTTTAAAGATTATATAATAGGAATCTATTTCCAATTCCCAATTTATTATGTTAATAAAGTTGTTATTAATCGTAAATAAAATGCTTAAATATCGTAATTACAAAATATCGTAATTAGAAAATATCAAATTTCTTTCACACAATTGCACTTAAAACTTCACCCAGTAAGTATTTGTGCCGAAAATCAAAATTTATTTAATTTTTTTTTATATGAAATTTTATTAATATTAAATTTTTTATTGAAAAGCAATATTAGAATTTCAGATTCAGAATAACACTTTTAATTTTTTTTTTATTAACTTAATGTAATTCTCAAATTATTTCCATAAAGCAATTAAAGTTAAAAACTTCAATAAAAATAATCAAAATAATTCTTTTGTTATTTTTTATTTTTTTTTTTATTTTTTTTTATATTATTATATGACGAACACATTATTATTTTATATACATATACATTTGTATATTTGCATGTGTATAACTATAAAATATTAAGAAATTCATACAAAATTGTTTTATAACTATTAAAATATGCTGTAGCTGTGTTATATAAACATTCATACAAACATATGTACATACTCTTATTCATATATATTTATAATTTATAAACATTGCTGCTACCGTAACAAATATATAAGAACATAAATATATTTATACATATAGGTACAGACATTTTTTAACTCCTGCCAACCATTAAGAAATTAAATGCAAAGAAATTAGATAAAGAAAAAAAAAATATTCTTGATATTTTCTTATTATTTGATTTTCCCATAAAAATTTAATTTCATTACAAAAAAGAAGAAAATAAAAAGAAAAAAACTAAAAACGAAAAGAAGAAAATATTTTTTTTTTCTATTTGTTTTTCAGAGGCGTGTCAAATTTCTTTCACACAATTATAAAAATTTCTCACTTTTATGAAAATTAATTGAGAAAAACCACTCCATTTTGATTTGACTGCTTTCAGTTCACAGGTTCTCTCTCTCATTATATTTTATTTTTCTCCTTCTGTGAGAATCATTTTATTGCATCACATCAACTAATATACATATTGGAAATTTTGAGAAATGTTGCTTGTGTTTTCCAATTGATAGAATTGAGAAATGTATACGAGGAATTTGGTTTATTTGAATATTACACGTTCTGTTTTGTTTTTTTTATATATTCTATTGCTATGCCACTCTACACTATAGAACTTTTAATTTGTATGTACATATGGAAACAAACGCTTAGAAATAAAGAATTTAAAAGCGGCAATATTTTAACAAGAATTTGTTTCTAAATTACGATAAAATTATAATTAAAATAATATTATAATAATATTGATATTATGTAAAAAAAATAGAAAAAAAAAAAACAAAAATTAAACATTTTTTATGTCATCCCTTGCGGGGATCGAACCCGCGACCTTTGGATTAGAAGTCCAACGCGCTATCCTCTGCGCCAAAGGGACAGTTGTGTGTTTGTTGCAAAATGACTCACACAAATCTGGACAGATATTTACAGTTACAAAAAGAATAAATAACCAACATTGTATGTATCTACATATTAAGGCATAATTTTGTTATGTTGTTTATTCTAAGTCGGCAAGTAATTCTAGTTTTGGAATTATGAAATTAATTATAATTTCCATTATAATTATTTAAAATAAGTGTAATTTTTTTAATTTGTTTTTAAATTGTAATAAGATAAATAAAAAATATAGGTATGAATTGTGAAATTTCAAAAAGCCTATAAAAATAAATTGAATTTTAAAGATTGAGCACACGCATTCGACTTAAGGTTTTTGAGAGCATTACAAAGTTATAATGTCAATTTAAATTGATTGTAGTAAAATTACAAGTAATATATTTTTTTAATTTGTATACATATATTATATTCTAATGTGAAACAAGTTATTTTGATTATATTTGTAAAGGGTGTCTGCGACATAAATAAATAATATTTGTGTAATTACCATGGATTTTACCTTAAAATTTTATGTATAATTGAAATGAAGTGTTAGAACAATAATATGACAATCCAAAAATAGTTATAAACATTATTATATTTTGCAATGAGGCTTCTTATGTGCGATAATAATTTTGTAACTTTAATTGTACACTAAAATTATTTTTTGGTACTTCTGAAACATTAGAAATATAATGTTAAAAAATTTTTCATTTAAAGTTTTAACATTTAATTTACATGTCAAAATATTGAGTACTTTTGATATTATTGCCATCTACTTGTTGCTTCTTAAAAATTATGTGGGAAATTTTCATTGGGACACCTAGAAATAATAATAACTGCTAAGTACTATTTAAATTCGTAAATGGATTTTTTTTTTTTTTTTTCAAATAAATATAATTATTGTACAATTTAAAATCGCAAAATTCATGTAAGAATTAAAATAATTTGGAATGATCCTTGGAATTTTATAAAAATATTTCCTTTTCAATTTTCTTAAAGTACTAATTGGTTCGAGTCTTTAATGAATTTAATATTGTGAATTAGGAAAAAATTATATGAAATATTTCCAGGAGAAACCAAAATTTAAAATTTCTGTATAAATATTAAAAAATATTTTAAAAATAAAAAACAAATTGTAAAATTTGGATATTTTAATTAATAATCTAAAAATCAAACTTTTAATTTTAATTTAAAAATGGGAAACAAGAATTTTGTAAAACCATTAATCCGTCATATATTATGTTAGGTGGGTAACACTAATGTGATTAAATGATAAAATTAAAAAGTCGTATTTAATGTAAACGTCAAAAATTTTATTGTCAAATAAAATTATTGTAAACTAAATTTTAATATAAAAATTTAATTTTAAGATTTTTAAAAATTTATTTTAGAATAAAATTTTATATAATTTATTATTGATAGTTTAAGTGTAATAAAGCAGTAAAACGCTGATTATGGATACAACACTATGCAAAGAAAATGAAAATATTGCAATCAAAACTCATATAGATTTAGAATCAAGTTGCAGAATTTGTTTATTATCAGATTCTGAATTAATATTAATTTTTGACCAATTACATAGTTTTAATGGAGTATCTATAGCAACTATGATAAACGAATGTTCACCATACAAGGTACATATACATGTATATAATAAATTTTACCTTTTTTGTTTTTTAAATATTTAAAGATTTAAATTGAATCTAATTTGTTTAGGCAATTCGGTTTGACGATTATCCCCAACAAATTTGTCTTAAATGTGTTGAAGATGTGAAAGTTGCATATTCCTTTAGAAAACATTGTGAAGATTCATATTCAATTATTACAGCATATTTAAATGGTGGTCAAGAGCCTTCAATTACAGATCTTAAAGTAATTCCAAAATTAGATAAATGCACGCAAACAGATGAGAATTCTGTTCATCCATGCGAAAAATGTGATCTGAAATTTTTTACTATCGATTCCTTAAGGGTATAAATATCTTAAACAAGCGTTATACATAATATATAACTTATTAATTTAATTTTAGCTGCACAGATTATACAAACATCGCGGAAGTAAAAACGAATGTAGAATATGTAAGAAAACTTTTCGAAGGGTTGGAGATCTAACAGGTCATTACACAATGTATCATCCTGAACTAGGATTTCATGAAAACATTAATTGTAACATTTGCGGGAAAAGTTTTGAAAGAAAAACATACTTGACGAAACATTTAACCCAGGTCCACAAAATATCAAAAGTGCCTAAACCTATAAATGAAAATACTCAACCTTTAAACCAAATAAATTCAAATGCGTCAGAGAATCATTTGGAAATTAAAGAACTTGAAATTAATGTCGATGGATTAACGAAAAAAGGACAGAGAAAAGGAAAGAAAAATATTGAATCCAAAAAGGCACGTTCGAGAAAGAAAGCCGGGAAAAACATTGGTAAACAGATTTTGGATGAGCTTAGTGAAGATGAAATACCGATCAGCAAATTAAAGGAAGATAAATTAATATTAGAACACAAAATTGAATCAGAATCTGCAATAGAAAATTTTTCGGATGCAGAATTTGATTTTTCAAATGATATAACAAATACACAGGATGATAGCGAAGAAGATAAAATTGAAATAGGCAACATTGAAATATCAGAAAATCAGACAATAGACAAAGAAATTACTGAACCAGGAAATGCTGAGATAAAAGTTAAAACTGAGGAAAATTCTGAAACTCTTTCAGAAAATGCTTTAAATATAAATCAGATAAAAAATCTGAACTTGAAAATTCGGACATGTACTATATGTTTAAAAGTTTTTCGATTTCCCCATCACTTAAAACGTCATATGTTAGCGAAACATAGTAATGAAAAACAATTTAAATGTACAACATGTGCATCAGCTTTCGCAACACCCGATTATTTGAAGAGTCATATGAAAAAATGTCCAATTGATCGTTCTATTTCTAGGGCTAGAGTTAAAAAATATGACTGTAAAGGCTGTGAAGAAAAATTTTCATCAACACGTGCACTTAATAATCACATGAGAGCAGAACATCCAAATTTATTCAAAAAAGTATTTACCTGTAGTTACTGTTCTTCATCATTTCAAACTAGACATGAATGCACTGTGCATACAAATACTCTTCACGAAAATGACAAGGAATATTTATGTACTCAATGTGGTGAGAATTTTTTAGAATTGTACTTCTTTTATTTGCTCAAAATTTTAACATCCTGAAACACTAATTTTAATTTTAATATTATTTTAAGGACAACGGTTTGTTCGTAACAGAGCTTTAGAAATACATATGAGAAGACATCGTGGAGAAAAAAATCATAAATGCAAATTTTGTGGAAAAGGTTTTGTTCGAGCTGGTGATAAAGATTTACATGAAAAGTAATTTATTTCAGCACAAAATACTTTTAAGTGTGTATATTTATGCTTTCGTTTATTTGTTTTTAGATATCATACAGGCGACAAACGTTTTAAATGTGAAATTTGTGGTCAAGGTTTTGTAAGAAATTATAGTTTAAGAGTTCATATGAGAATACATACTGGAGAAAAACCATATCGCTGTGAAAATTGCCCAAGAACATTTGCACAAAGTAATGATCTTAAAACTCATGTACGTCGCGATCATACTGGCGAGAGATACGTCTGTGAGATTGATAACTGTGGGGAAAGTTTTCTTCAATTATATTTATTAAATAGACATAAAAGAAACGTACATAATATATCTGCGGCATCACATATTCAAAGAGTAAAAAAGGTTTATGAAATAGATGCAAATAGCAAAGATATTTTCATTGTAGGAAGTTAAAATATATTTTAGTAAAAAAGCAAAATAAACTTATTGTTTTAAAATGTATAATTTGTAGATCAAAATTATAAAATGTTAAATTTAAAAAAGAAATTAAAATTCAGGCAAAATTGGTGGGCATGTACATACTAAATGTTTATCACCGTACGCGTCATCAATTCTACCAACAGTTGGCCACATTTTTGTATCTGCTTTAACAAATGGTGCAGGAAATGCACCTTGTTCTCTAGTATAAGGTCTATTCCATTCACTCGAAATTATTTGATGTTGTGTATGTGGTGCCATTTTTAATGGATTTGTAACTTTATCCATTTTACCCTCTTCGATTTCTTTTATTTCATAACGTATAGATATCATAGCTTCACAAAATCGATCTAATTCTTGTTTATCTTCTGATTCAGTAGGCTCGATCATAAGAGTTCCGGTTACTGGGAATGACATAGTTGGTGCATGAAAACCATAGTCCATTAAACGTTTTGCTATGTCTACAACTTCTATATTGGCTGTTTTTTTGAAATCTCTCATATCTAAAATAAATTCGTGTGCAACTAACTCAGTTTTTGGATCTTTATATAATGTCTTATAATGATTTTCTAAACGTTTTGATAAATAATTTGCGTTTAATATTGCAACTTGTGTCGCTCTTTTCAAACCTCGTCCGCCCATCATTTTTATATAGGCCCAAGATATAGGTAAAATGGCCGAACTGCCAAATGGAGCAGCACTCACTACACCAAAACTGCCTGTTTGATCTTCCATTGGACTAATTACAGGATGGCCTGGTAAATAAGGAGCTAAGTGACTTTTAACACCTATGGGACCCATTCCTGGTCCACCACCTCCATGCGGTATACAGAAAGTTTTATGAAGATTTAAATGAGACACATCGCTTCCATAGTCACCTGGTCGGCAAAGACCGACTTGTGCATTCATATTAGCACCATCCAAATAAACTTGGCCGCCATGCTTATGAACTAAATCACAGATGTAGCGAATATTATCTTCAAAAACACCCATTGTTGATGGATAAGTAACCATTAAACATGATAGGGTATTTGAAAATTCTTCAGCCTTTTCTTTCAGATGTTCTAAATCAATGCTACCATCAGATTTTATACGAATTGGTTCAACAGTCATTCCAGCCATTTGGGCCGAAGCTGGATTTGTACCATGAGCACTAACTGGGATCAAACAAACATGTCTATGACCCTCGCCGCGACTTTCATGATATGAACGAATAGCTCTTAAACCAGCATATTCACCTTGAGCTCCACTATTAGGTTGAAACGAAATTTTATCATATCCCGTAATTTCACATAAATCTTTTTCTAATTCTTGGAATAATTGGTGATAACCTTTTGCTTGATCGACAGGTACAAAAGGATGAATTTCAGTAAAATGTTGAAATGAGCATGGCATCATTTCTGTTGAAGAATTCAGTTTCATAGTACAAGATCCTAATGGAATCATTGAATGAACTAAAGAAATATCTTTATTTTCTAATTGTTTCATGTACCTAAAAACAAATGGAATTATTGAAAAAGAAATAAAACTTAAATCTTTAAATTTATACCTAACCATTCTCGACTCGCTGTGATAACTACTAAAAACTGGATGTGTGAGAAAAGATGAAGTTCTTGCCAATTTTGTATCTTCAATTGATTGGATATCAATCTCTGCTTCTTGTTTTAATTCTTTAATTGTTTTTTTGCATTTGAAAATCCATAATAAATCATCCAAATCAGTTTCTTTTACAGTTTCATCTAATGAAACACCAATACTACCATCATCAAAATATCTTAAATTAATTTTTTTTGATTCTGCTCTTTGTTTAATTTCTTGCATTGCTTCATTTTCCAATACAATGTGTAAGGTATCAAAGAAATGTGGATTTGTAACTTTATAGCCAGCAGTTTCAATTCCAATTTTTAGAATACCACAATATTTATGAATTTTTTTTGCAATATCTTTCAAACCATCCGGTCCATGATAAATTGCATACATTGCTGACATATTTGCTAGAAGAGCTTGAGCTGTACATATATTACTTGTAGCTTTATCACGTCTAATATGTTGTTCTCTGGTTTGTAATGCCAATCTATATGCTTCATGATTATTCATGTCTCTTGTTACACCAATCATACGACCAGGCATTAAACGAACTAAATTTTGTTTACATGCAAAAAATCCTGCATGTGGGCCACCATATCCTAAAGGTACTCCTAAACGTTGTGATGTTCCAATAGCAATATCAGCACCAAATTCACCTGGAGCTCTTAGCATAGTTAAAGCAAGTAAATCGGTTGCAACAACAACTAATGTTCCATTAACATGAGCTTTTTCGACTAATTTTTCGTAGTCATTAATATGTCCTAAAGTATCAGGATATTGTATAAGAATTCCTAAAATAAAATTAAAATTATAAGAATTTTCGCATTTTTAAATCTTAATCAGTTTTTATTTTCTAAAATAAAATTAATATTAAAAAAAAGATATGCTTATGCTCACTGTCTGAAATTTTATTGTTTAATTTACGTTGCTGCTCCCAGTGGGGTCATATTTTTATTATTTATTAAGAGACAGTGATAACCACAAAGTTAATAATAAAAAGCAATAATATTATTTGTGAAATTGTCAGCAAATCACGACCACTTATGCACAGTTTGTTTTTACAAATAAAAATTAAATTCACAACATGATAAGGAATCACTTTGGTTTTGTTTAAATTAATTTCAAAATAAATAAAATAACATAACTACTATTTATTTTATTGTATTTATTTACAAACCTGATAATTGCCTTGATTCAAAATCAACATTTGAAATTGGACCAATTTCAACTTCTAGTTCTAAAGCAGTAGCTCTTGTTTCAACAACAGATAATGTTTGTGGATGAACTTTATCAGATAAAAAAATTTTTTTACGTTTATTTGATCTTGTACAGAGGCACATTGCTTCAGCAGCTGCAGTACCTTCATCTAATAATGATGCATTAGCAACATCTAATTTTGTCATTTCAGATACTAAAGTTTGATAATTTAATAATGATTCTAAACGTCCTTGTGCTATTTCCGGTTGATATGGTGTATATTGTGTTGTCCAACCAGGATTTTCAAATATATTACGCATTATTGTATGTGGTACATAACAATTATGATAACCCATTCCAATATATGAACGCCATATTTCATTACGTTCAGCAATTTTTTGTATTTTTGCTATTAATTCATGTTCATTAATTGGTTCATCTAAATTTAAATTACGTCCCAATTGTATATTTTTTGGTACAGCTTTATTTGATAAATCATCTAATGATTTATAACCAATTAAATCTAACATTGCAACAACATCAGTTTTTCTTGGTCCGATATGACGTCTTGCAAAACCTGTTTTATTAACAAATATATCTTGACTAGTTGCTAAATATCTTGATGTTATCCGAATAATATTTTCATTTTTTGATAATGATGACGTCATCAATATTGAATATTTCGGTATTGATGGATTTTTTATTATTTTATACATTTTATGGCTGTATATAAATGTAGAGAGAGAACCGTACAGCCTTATTATTTTATGAAGACTAAATATTATTAAGATGAATTTTTATAATATAGAGATGAAATTTAGAATGAAAAGATTGAGAATTTCAATAATATTAGTGATAAGAAATTTAATGGTTATCAGGTTATCAAAGAAGAGTAAACAAACAAAATTAATGATTAATGAAGTAGCTAAAAATGAGTAAATCTTTATTGAACACAAATTATATTAGCTGATAGTGATAAGGAACATTAAGTGTATGAATGTATGTATATAATTTAGGTACCGCGACAATTTTGTCAGAATTAATATTAAATAAATTAATTTTATTACTATGGACCTATGAATTTTTTTTTTTGGCAATTTGAAATTTTGCTTACATAAAAATATTCAAAAGTGTGGTTGTTTTTATCTCAGTCATTTTAATAAAATCTATATATGAAGATGAAAAGGTCAAAATTAATAAATCTTTCCAAAATAGATAATTTGTTTTTGAACTTATACAACATATCTACACACTAATTATATTAATAAATTATATACAAATTACCTACATTAATCTCGAATTTTTAAAGAATGTGTTTGGTGTTATTTAAATTTGTTTTTTAAAATAGTGATAATGTTACCATTATGATGAAAAAATTTATAAGTAATTTTATTTATTTTTGTTTTTGTTACATGATTTTAATTGTGACCATTTACCTTATCTGTTCCTACGAAAACTTATAGGTACCTATTAAATATAATTTTACAGACTAAAATTAGGGGTAATTTTTATGTTTTTAAAAAATATGATAATTTTAGTCTTATTTTAATGAAAGTCATTTAAAAAAATTTAAATTTTAACAGTTTGGATATCGTTTGGATGATCGTAAATTACCTGTGTACCAACTTCAGAAAACAGAAAAAAAAAGTTTCGCCTAAATATATGCAATATTATTCGATTTTATCAATCAATGATATTTTCTGCAATAAATTCAAAATTAAAGTGTTGCTTCAAGATTTAAAAATTGGAATATTCTAGTTACTAGCTAGCTTACTGTCAAGTATAATTTTTTCTTAAATAATTACAATTTAAAAATATGTTATAGGTGGCAATTTAAAACTTATTTCTTTTAGTAATAATAATAAATTTTTGTATTTCAATAAAAATCTTATAATTTAGTGTTTTTTTAGCAAAATAACGGTTCTTGAAAATGTCTCGATATCTGAAAATTATTTATGTTTATATTTTTTATTAAGTAGCTGAGAAAAATTGTGTAAAGAGCATTTTAGAAATTTCACAAAAATTTCATGAAAAATTGCCGGGCAAAAAAAAAGGAAAAAAATAAAATATGAGAAACGTTGGGATTTTCCAAAAGTTCGAATGCTTGTATTTTCGAAAAAAAATTATTTTAATTTTAATTGTTTATTTTTTTTTTATTTTGTACATAATACGCAAGATTTATTTATAGTACATACATTGTATATATAAATTAAATTGTAAAATAAAAATTTCTTATTTTTTCATCATTAAGTACTTAAAGTAAGCATTTTTTTTATATAAGTATCTAAAAAAAAAATCCGTATACCAGTCGGTTAAAAAAGTTTTTATACATTTTAAATGTTTTATACTTCCAAGCCTCCAAATATGCAGTTTTTTAATCAATTTTTGAAAAATAAATTTAAGCAATCGTTTCTTTCGGATTTTAACAAAAAAAATTTATGTTTTTGTACGAAATAGGGAATTCCCCGCAAAAAATTACAAAGAACACGGAAAAATAATTATAAAGCCAAGAAGTACGGTCGGCTAAAATTATTTTACTATAAGGAACGGCGAGCTATTGTTGACATGATAAAAAGAAGAACCAAAAATTTCAACTCCATCTATCTTGTATCCTTAATTGTAATAAGATTTAGAGCTAAGAATATATTGAGTTATTTAGTATATAAAAACTTTTTTGACCGACTGATATACATATATGTACATACGTATAAGAATATAATATATATATATGTATATATATTTGTGAATTGTAGAAAAAAAAATAATACATTATAAATAATAAATTACCTCTTTCGAAGGTAAGTTTAACAAAAAAAAAAAAAAAATTGTAAAACAAAATTACAAAAAATCAAAAATTTAATCAAAATTCCATGTTCTAATGTATCGTTTATGTTCATTCCTTGGACATCTTCCTTCTGATATAGAATAATCACCAAATTCACATGTTGGTACTGTGCATCCCTCTTTTATTACACAACTACAAATATAATAAATTTCTATTATATAATTCTGATGTCACATATACTTACGTTAAACAAATTCAATACTTACTTTCTATCATCCATTGGAAATCCTTCTTCACCTTGTTTAAATCTTAGACAAGCTGTATCATTACTAACACAATCACAACGACAATTCTTCTTATTATTATTATTATTGTTATTATCATCATTATTATTATTATTATCTTCAAAAACAGTAAAATATTTGGCACATTTACATGGTAAACTAAAATTTAAATTTAATTGTTGTTGCTGTTGTTGTTGATTTTGTATTAAATTTCCAGTATCATTTTTTATTAATTGTAATGGTGCAGATGATGATGATGAAGATGATAATGATGATGTTGGTCTATAACGTTCACGTTCAACACAATGACATTCAGTATGATTTTCAAATGATAATGTTTCAACAATAGGTTCTTTAGTACCTAATGGTACAACCTTATAAAAGAATAATAATTTTAATAGATTTATTAAATTAAAGATAAGGGAAGAAAATACTTACATAAAAATATAAATCAATTATTTGTGATTTTTTCATAACACATGTCCTAAAATCTGATTGACAACATCCAGTATCATCACCACATTTATGTATTATTGTACAATGTGGTACATAACGTTTTGATGGTTCACTAATTTGAATAATTTTTGGTTTTGGTATTCTACATTCAGCCTCATAACCTACTCTCATTATATGTGCATTTACTTTTTGAACTGTGAAAAATTTAAAGGAAAAATTTTATATGAATAAGAAGTCAACTGGAGTTTTTTATATTTGTAGGTTCATTTTAATGTTGCAGTATACAGAACAAAATATTTTGTAATTAAAATGAGTATTAGTTGATTGGAGGATCAAAGCTACCGCAATTGCCTTGCTTTAATTATGCCACATTATATTAGTATCGGGTGATTTTTTAAGCGTTCTTATTCTGAACAGAAAAACTGTACAACTAATTACAAATTTCCATGTAATTTTTGAATCAAGAACGGTGTCGAGGAGAACAAGATGGCTGACGAGCGGGCGATGGCCGACACTTCGGAAATGTAGTTGTCGATGCTTCCCTTCTTAGAGAGTCGAAGAACATTATAGATGAGAAAATTAGAAGTAAGGGAAGCGTGCTTTGGTGTGGCGGGCGCAACTACAAGAGCCTTATCGCCGAAAAGGAGCGGAGAAATAACGAGGGCGCTGTTGGTGATGGTTGCTGGCTGAACTACGTTCGGGTGATGGAGGATGTGCAGCATGTGCTGTGCAAGTACTCCGCTCTGATGCGAAGCAGAGGGCACTTTTTGGGAGGATATCGGTTCGACGGTTCGGAGGTTCTCTCAAAGGTGTTTGTGAGTAATGTGCTGGGGTGTTTTAAAAGACTTCAATTGATATAGGGGAATGGCTGCGCTGTGGACGCCGATAAACCTTCTGTTAGTCTAGTGCTGGATGGCAGCGATGAGGCTGCCGTCTCTCTGCCGACGGAATACCGTCGTATGCATATATAGATATTATATGAAAATTATTATTCTAGTAGCAATAAAAATTCCCTTTTTGTTTTAGTTTTACACAATTTACATCAATTTAAAATTATTTTCAATAAAAATAAAATTCTTCCAGGAATAATTTAAAATTTTCAATAATATAGATTTGTATTCACATATATAATATATACTTAATATGCAACATAGTGAATTATTTATGTAAGTTATAAAAAATGAATAATTAATTTTATTTGACATTTTGTTCTAATTTGTAAATTTATATTTTGTAATTGTAGCTAAATATGCATATACCTACATATTTGTCGTAATGTTATATACATACATACATGGTAACGAACACTGATATATTATGTATTTAAATAATACAAAATAGTGACAAATTCTAATTTTCTTATGTTCATCCATACACACATGCATAAATAAAATTATGTTCAAAATTATTTTAATAACATGATATTTTGAGTAATTAAATTGAATATTCAAAAATTTTAAATGATAATTTCAGTGGCTCTAGGAAGTAAACTAGGAATTTTAAATTTTATTAAACTTTAATAGGACAAACTTTTTTAATTATGAATTTATTAATACAACATCATAGTTGTGAAATTAATAAGTATGTGCTTATTACACTAATAATTTAACTTAATGGAAATTTCTTCATGCAACTGCAGAACAAATGGAAAAAATTTTCTCCTCGAACTGGACTCGAACTAGTGACCTACCGCTTTCTAGGCGGACGCTCTACCAACTGAGCTACAGAAGCATGAAGAAATTGCCTCTCTTTTTTAATGTTATTTTTAAATTTAAGGCAAATTTCTTTCAATTAAATCATTTAAAACTCAATTTTAAGTATAACCTAACAAGAATATCGGAGTAAAATGAGATATTGGAGAACAAATCAGCTAAATACAAATATTTTTCTCGTAATATCGAGAAGTTCGCCAAATTAAAAATTAAATTGTAAATTTGTAGGCAACACAATATGTGTTCGCTGAAATAGAATGTTTGTTATAAATGACTGACTGGTTCATTGTTTATGGAAGTTTTACTATGTATATATATCACTGATTCCCTGATATTTATATACAAGATTGATTAATAAATAATGAGCAATTAAATTACGGATTTTTCTGTTCAACAAAAATTTTCCCAAAACCTTAGTATTCACCATTATTTGAGCATTATAGCAGAAAATTTTATTTCACATTCATAAGTAAAATTAAATTTCACATAATAGGTACCACCTATCTTCAATTCTAATTTGTTTAGTTTTTTCTTTTTTGAAATAAAATGACTAATAGTTACTAAAAATATAATTAAATAATACAAATATGAGTTAACAAGCGATTGTAATTTTTGTATTTATTATGAAAAATGAAAAATAAGTAAAAATTTAATTTTTGTTGGTTGTAAAATTTTAAAATGAAATTATTAAAAATTTGACACAAAACATAAATTTGAATGAATTCCAAGTGGAATATACTCTAGTATTTAAATTCTAATAATAATGTGTGGGTACATACATAGGTATGTGGGTATGTAAAAAAATAAATTTCTAAATATTCTTATGGGAAAATTTGGGGGTAAAAACTAATGGATTTTTCGTTATTTTTCCTGTAATATTGTAGAATTTTATAAATAATAAAGAAAGTGGACACGATGTTAATCATTCACAAGAGAGAGAGAGAGAGAGGGAGAGAGAGAGAGAGGGAGAGAGAGAGAGAGAAAAAAAAAAAATAAATATACTTTCCAAAATTATAATGACACCAACAGATGGACTAAAAATATAAAATTTTTATTTTAAATTCATTTTAAATTTCTTCGCCTCCATTGTTGTTGATCTGTTTTTTTTTTTTTTTAACAAATTGTAAATTTATTAATTAACATTAATAAAAATATGGAGGATTAAGATAGCGCCATTTAATGGCGCTACAAAATTAATTAACTGAGAGAAAAACGATTATTTAATAGTGTTGGCGCCCTTGAATTTATTGTATTAAAAATAGTTGATTTATTGAATCGATTAACACGATTGAAATTATTTTAATTGAGAACACACTAAAAAAAATTATTGTGAAGTAATGTTGTGATTATTTATTTTTAGTGTACATGAAAAAATATTGCTACCTCTTATAAAGTTTACCACTTATTTACTAGAATTATATACGAGGTTAAAGTTAACTATATGACAATTTTAACAAAAAATTTGCATTAAAATGCACACAAAACCGTCAGCCATCCTATGACACCGAGTCAGATTGAAGTTTTTGTTAAGTTTAATTTAGTTTTAGTGATCGAAGAATTTCAAACCGATTAAAAATGTGAGTTATATGCAATCACTTTTTATAGTAGTCTGCAAATCGGTGAAAGGTACAATAACTTTCGTATGGTCTGAACCTGAAGGAGTCGTCTGTAGTATGAATATGCATATATATTCTTCTTCAGTGTAAATTTTCCGTTGATTAAATAGTGTCTGCCCGTCCGCATGATCATTTAAAAATGAATTAAACAAACACCACCACAAATTGAAGGCGGATATTTTAATTGGACCTATTCGGCAATGGGCTCGTCCATATAAAATAAAAATTGGAATATTGTTATCAAGGTGCAGCATAATTTTTACTTGAATTTGACCTTGTCAAGGTGGGGTATAATTTAGTTGGCTTGGACAGACTGAATGGTTTGTACTTGTTAACAACTTAATCAGGTATGAATATCGGAAAACACTCATATAATAGCCAACATGTATGTATACATAAATTATTTAATTTAAAATTTATTATAAGATTAAATATAATCATGAAATCAATTGCATCTATAGTACTTCGATAAATTATTTATATAATCGCAATGTGATCAGTTTTCTCTAAATATTTTTTTCTTAAAACTTTTTATTATTTAAATTCGCGATATTTTCAATAAACGTTTAAAATTCTTCGTATTTATGTAGCAAACAATGTACATAATGTATATATAAATACTAAAATTGCTATAATTTATTAATAAAATTTTAAAATATTTTTCTCTATTTAAATATTTTATTAATAATTTCCTTATTGAAATTAGATGGTTTTTTCTTCCTTTTATGAAATTCCACAATATTAAATTGGATAAAAAAATTTATGAAGTCTTATGGGATGCACACTCTTCTATATGACTTCTACTCTATGTATATATGTATATGTGTGTATATGTATAATACATTAAATCTCATTAGAAAAATAATAATGTTGTGATAGCAATCATATTCTTATTACAACAAAAAAAATATATGCACATAACAGAAATAATATGTATGATGTATACTATGTATTATATAATTATATATACATACTGGTACATACTATGTGGGTACATTCATAGGTTGCAGCAATTAGTCTTATAATTACCTTGTATCGTGACTTAACGAAATTGTATCAGATGGCCCAAATCGCAAATATATACGGACAAAACCACGTTCCTCTCTCTCACCGGTTTAGTTGTAACAATGAGCACTCCCCAATTCTAAAAACTCTATCTGTATAGCAAGTCGTGGAGCAATTTGTGCGATGCTTGCTATTTCAACCTCACACACGGGGTTGAGAACACACCCGCCCCTATATTTTTGGCAATCGACAGTTTTCGTACCGTCTGTACAAAAGAAAATTCATGTATGCGTCTGTTCCCTTTGTAAAATCACAACTTCGTAGTGCATTCTCTAGCTTGTATATGGCACCACATAATTGGTTCATGCTCAACGGAAAACTAAACTAGGTGCTAAAAAACTGAGAAGTGAAAATGGAAACTTCTGCAGCAGTTTAAAATTGTTGAGACTAAAATTTGAAGTTTGGTATACGGCTTATCTTCAATTAATTAAACAGACGGACAATTTAGACACCAATAGCCAAATTTTTTT
Organism: Condylostylus longicornis; assembly: GCF_029603195.1. Classification (NCBI taxonomy): domain Eukaryota; kingdom Metazoa; phylum Arthropoda; class Insecta; order Diptera; family Dolichopodidae; genus Condylostylus; species Condylostylus longicornis. The sequence continues at coordinate 4,549,726 of NW_026578000.1, forward strand.
ACTCTTCTGAAAATATGTAGACGTATGTTAATAATGAACAAAAATTTTTTCAATTTTCTTAAATTTTTTGTGTTCTCAACTTAATATTGTTTGTGTGTGTGTATGCTCTTCGTTTTTTTTTTGCATTTTGGTTAGCAAAAGAACACGGAAGATTCACGTTCAGAATGAAATTTTGTTTTTTTTTTTCGATTTAAAAAAAAATTCCACTGAAAAAAATGGTATTGTCGCGCTTCATTATCAAACATATGTACTATAAAAATGCGATATGCATCTGTAGGGCAAAAGCAGGAATTTTTAACAACATAATCATCGCGTCTCCAGAAGTTGCATAAGTAAATAAAATAACTTATAAGTTGTAAGAAAACAATCTTTATAATGAAAAAATTACTTGTAACGTGTTTGTATTTTAGAAGGCATGTATATACATTTGTAGACATATATGTACATACATACATGTTATACGATGAACTTCCAATAAAGTAAAATCGATTGTTATTACAGTTAAGGCTTTGCAGTTATTGATCCCAATTTAAAATTTACGTTTGTAATATTTTGGTAGGATCTTTTTATTTTAAATTTCTACTAAAGCGAATTGAGACATGCTGGCCTTAATCATTAGGAAGATTTCGTTTCCTCGTTCGTTTTTGTAAGAAGCATTGGAAATGGCATCGCAAGAATAAAATCATAACAATGTCCTCAGAGAGTTGAGAAATATTGTAGGTTGTAGTTTTTGACATTTTGTCGCATATATTTGGAAATTTCCTCACTTACTATTTTTGATATTCTAGCTTTATATGTAAAAATATTAAAACAAGACTCAAGACTCATTACACCATTGCACCTATGAAAATATTTCTTATAGTTGCTGGCCATAACTATTATTTTTTTTTGAATGAAAATTATGTTTTAATTTTTTTTTTCGTTTTGTAGTTATAGTTTTAACTTGCAATATTTTAGTCCATTCTTCCATACTTTCAAACAAACAAAAAAAAATATAGAAGTTCTTTTGTTGTCAACAGATTAGCGCTGCACAAAACATACTACTTTTTGTTAGAAGCAAGCAACATTCTATATTTTTTAGAAATATGCTTGTATGTGTGTGTGTATTTATTTTCACAATATATTTTATGCGTTACCAGAAGATGGACCCGATAATATAATGTTGTGAAAGGAGGGAAAAAATTTTTTTATAAGAAAAATATTTTTAAGAATAAAGAAATTTTTTTTCTCTTTTGTTTTTTGTTTCTCTACAAGTTTTTATTTCTAAAGAGAAGAAAAGAATGCTTTCTTTATTGTTTTGTGTGCTTGACGGAATGAGAAACAGGAAAAGAAAAAATATCGCAAAATTTTGTATTGATCTTGCATCGACGAAGTTTGTAATTTTGTTGCAAATTTCTTTTTTTTTATTTCAAATATCCGCAGGGTGTTTGATTGGCCAATTGACCCATTATTGTTTTTTTTTTTTTATTTCAAAAGAAAATTTTTCTACACTTGTATCTCATTTTTTTTTTTTTGTTTTTTTCTTAAATCAAATTTTTTTCCTGTATTTTTGCCTTTGATTCTTGTAAATTTTTTTTTAAATTTTGAAAAACGATTTTTTAATCGTCGTCATTTGAAAAGGATGAATGAGAACTAAAAAAAACAATGTGAACATTTTTTTTTTCATATTTTCGCCCACCAACTTCTCTAATCGTGTATAAAATGTTTAAAAAAATTAAAAGTTTAATAACATCATTTTTCTCCGATTTGCTTAATCGTTCAATGCAAAAACTAACTTCATAGTTTTTATAAACCTTTAAAATTTATTTTGCATGTTATTAGAAATTCTCCCACATCTTATAAGATCTATTTACATTTTTTAATAAATAGGACGCATGTTATTTTGAGAAAATTTTTGCTTTTGTTCTAAGACCCATTTAACGGTGATTAAAATGTATGTAATTGATATTTAATAGGATTTTTGGTTTTTAAATGCCGTTATTATGAAAAAAATTTCAAATAGATATTAATCTATTGATTCTTAAATTTTTAAACATAGCCTAAAACTAGATTTCATTGAGAGAGAAATAAATTAAGTAACAAGTTTGACATTCATCTGTCACATAATTGTTAATTATTTGTCATGACAATTGTCATTTGTTTGTCATTTATTTGACATTTATCTTCATCATATTATTAAACGTCACCTCAAATATTTGATTTTGAATTGACGAACTTTTTTTCGGAAGAACAATAGAACGAAAACCAAAAATTTTCGAAAAATTTTCATATTTTAGATGTCACTGTTATACTACGTACCGGTATGCAATTTGATTTTTTCGGAATCCATTCTTAAGTATTTCGAAATTCGCTCGTGAGTTTTTCAAAATCATTTATTCTTGTTGAAAATAAAAAATTTTCAGTTCGGTAAAATTTCTTAAATGTTCTCTAGCCAACTTTATATAAAATTTAACATTATTTTTAAATAATTCAATCATAAAATATAGGCCGATTATATTTCAATACATACATATATATAAATCCAATTATTCATGGTGTTAATATAATTACTGTTATCGAAAAATTCGAATCAAAAGTGAAAAAATTAACTAGGTTGAATTTATCACGATTTTATTTTATTTTTTTTGTGTTTGTTATAGGATTGAATTATAAAGTACCATATTATGCAACACTAAGTATATACTTTATCATAAGAATTATTTTATATAGAATTTTCTATATATAGTTAGCTAGTTTTTGTAATATTTACCTTCACTATAATATCTACGTCTAGAATTTGCAACTGCTTTTGGTGAACCATATTTTTCCCATTTTTCTTCAGTTAAACTTTCAGATTTTTCATTATTCTTTGTATTATTTTCATCCTTAGGCTCATCATCAATATAATCGTACTATAATAAGAAAATAAAAAAAAACAGAAATCAAAATAATAAATAAATAAAAACAGGAATTCTTTTTCTAAATTAACTTGTTATATAACAAGTAAAACATACAACATTCAATATACTCGTATATACACAAAGCTAAATACACTCTAACAACATTGCATTGAATTACGCTATACATTTATAATCGGAATACAAAGAAAAAAAAATAATGTCATTGTATGAATTGAATTTTAAGGTTAAAATGGCAAATAATTTAATATTTTTAATATCTTATGACTTTATTAACAAAAAAAAACAAATAAAAATACGAAAATTTTAAATTTATTTATGAATTTTTTCTGATTTTTGTGGTTCTGTTAAAAAAAAATTGGAGATAAGAGCATTTTATTCATTCATATTTTTCTGCCTCACAAAGAACTAGGATATTTTTCATGATTTTCAATAAAAATAATAGGTTTATAAAAATTTTTTTTTTATTTTCTGTTTAAAATTATTGGCATAATAAATGTAATCTGTATGCTTTATACTCTAAGGGTATAAATTTTAATAAAAATAAAATAATTATTTTTTAAACAATTTAATAATTTTTTTTTGGTTTTGGCTTTTTTTAGTAAAATATTGAATTATATTTAATTGAGATATAAAATTGGAAAAAATAATCATATTTGACCCTGCAGGTGAAATATAACAACTTGTGGACTGTAATTGTTAAAGTATTTTATTCAAGTTCAAAATGTTATATAAGCTGTTAATTATGTGCAAATAGTATAGTATATTGTAACTAGTTGTTAACGCGAAAGATTCATGTTATTGCAGAGTTTTATAGTTTGGTGTTAATTTAAGAGCATAAAACAATGAACTTTTTTGAAAAATAATGGTAATTTTAGAATAAATTAATTTTATGTATATATTTTTGATATTATTATTACAGGGTTAGTAACCGAAATCTTTAGGGGTCGTCTAGCCATATGGAAATCTATTGTGATTATCACCCAGTTATCTACATTAGCAGTATACTTAAGTCTCTGGAAAAATGTAGTATTGCAGTCATTTGAAACTGTGAGACTTTCGTTAGAGTACCTGGGATCTTAAAGTATATGTTTTAAGAGTTTCTGGTTTTTTTGTTAGCCTGAAGTTACTCTCCTGTTATACATATTATAGTGGTCTGATACAACTTAAAATGTATTGAAACGTATTGAAAATATCTTCCACAGGTCACGTTTCTATCCATGAAGAATAGAAACTGTCTTTATAATTACGATCTCATTACCATACTGAAACAATATCTCTTTGCTAAAGAGAATGCTTTTAAATAAACATACGCTCGAGACCCACCCTCCTGATGAACTCAAGCAACTTGTGAGGACCAGAAGACCGTAACTCGGCCACCGTTAGAGCAAAGCCCCTCAGCACCTCCCTCCTCCTATGAGCAAGAGCATCACATTCCTCCAGGAGGCGCACTGTGGTCTCTCCATACTCCCCACAGAATCTGCAAGTATCCTCATTTTCCAGGCCAAGCCGACTGAGGTGTCCCCTAAGCCTGCAGTGACCCGTCAAAATGCCGGTGAGTTGCTCACCTGGTTCTTGCACATCCCTATAATTTTCCTAAATCGCTTCTAGTCATAATCTCCCAGGAGCTCCTTGGTTTGCCACAGCTCCGGAAGACTTCTCCAGCGCTCTGACCGCCTCCTTTCTGATTCCTTCCTTAATTCCCAACGAATAGTATGTGGTTCGATTCCGTAGAAGGGCTCCGGCCCAAGAAGAGGTGTGTTTGCCCCCTTTCTTGCAAGCGCATCAGCGGCCTCATTTCCTTCCACGCCCACATGGCACGACACCCAACACAGTGTGACCCGGTTGCATCTGCCTAACTCATTGAACTTCTCAAGACAGCCCCATACTATCGCGGATGATACTGAAAACGAGTTCAGCGCTCCGATCGCATCCTGGCTATCCGACATAATCATTATCTCCTGTCCCCGGCACCCCTTTCCAGGCTGAACCGCACGCACATTTCAATGGCGTGCAACTAACACACTCGGAAAAGACCGAAACACACTCGGAAAAGTTCCTATAGGTTCGGAGAATTTTGTTCTTGGCCCAAATACCAACGCACCCGTCCCAATACTGGTCTTTGACCCATTTGCGTAACATCTGATAACGTGTGTTCCCACTGGGCGACCTGAAAAGTCACGCTCCCAGTTCCTTCTCTGTTATTCAGCAACGAGGCAAAATTTTTCTCGAAGCTGTACCTCTTTACCATGTCGTCCCGAGGCATCGATAAGAGCGGAACCTCCCCGAGGTTGTATAGATTTCATGTTATAATTGATTTCTAAATTTTAATAACTTGCCTAAGAATATATAACTGAATTACAATTGGCGGGAGGATCTAAATGACATAATTTTTCTTATTCATTTATTCGTAAAATTTTATTAATATAATAAGGAGAAAGTTAAAAATTATTTTTATTTTACTTACCAAATCAAAATCTTTTTCAAAATTATTAAAAATTTCATGATGATTAATTAAATCCTTTTTAATTAAATCAATGTCATCGTCAACATGTTGATATCTTCGTTGATATTGATCTTCATGATCATTATCATTATAATTTTCATTAAGATCGCCATCATCATCATTTACGTTATCGTGATAGTCACGATTTAAAATAATTTTTTTATGTACATTATGTGAATTTTTATTTATATGAATATCTTTGATCTTAGATTCAAAATTATTGAAAAGATTTCCAAGAATTCCATGATTTTCTTTGATGTTATCATCATCATAATCATTATCATCATCATCATCGTTATCAACATTGCGATCTTCATTGTAATAATAATAATCATCTTCATCATCATCTTCATTATTTTCATCTTCATTTACAATATTTTTATTTGTTTTATCATTATCGTTTTCATCATCGATATTATTATTATCATTATCATTTTCATTCTGATTTTCATTCTCATCATTATTGATATTGTAGATTTTATGATTTTTTTTCATTTTATCGATATTAGGATTAATGTTGACAATTTTTTTATGATTATCATTATAATGATGAGCATGATGATGTTGATTATAGTTGTGTTCACGATAATGATGATGTCTTCCAATTAATTCTGTGGAATGTTTGGGTGTTGTCTCTGTTTTATGATAAGATTTCGATTTAGATTCATTTATATCCGTTATTGGATAATATTTTTGATGATTCATTTGATGATGCTGATGATGTTGTTGTTGTTGTTGCTTTTGTTTATGTTCTTGCTGCCGCTGTAACACAATGTTATTTTGATCTTGAGGATTTTTTCTTAATGGAAATTTTAATGCCGCTCCTTCTTTAATTATTGCATCTGATAAAAATGATGATGATGATGATATTGATGGTGGTAGTTGTGGTGCCATTGTTATATTTTGTGATTTACTATGCACTTTATTTTCATTTAAAATTTCAATGTTTTTAGTTGAATTGACATTGTTATGATGCCGATGATGATAATCAAAATAATTTTTATATTGATGTGTTTCAGTATACGGTTTTATTGGTTTCATAGTTGTAATTGGAAGAATTGGGGTTGAATGAGAATTTTTTTTTAAATTTATTGCAGAATTAGAATTAGATTGATGTAATTGTTGCGCTGAATTTTTATAATTATTTTGATTTGAATTTAAAATATGTGTTGGCGGTAATGAAAAACTAAATGGATGTTTTGCTTCATCAAGTATTTTATGATTACTGTTTGATGATGATGATGATGAATAATTGTTAGTATCTCTTGAGTAATCATTATTTTTTTTATTAAATTCTATATGACTGATTTGTTCTTTATTTGAAGGAGTTGATAGCGATGAAGAAGTTGAATGTGATTTTGAAAATGTCGCTGAAGTTGGTATATGATGCAAATATTTTCGATTTTCTTGTAAATAATTATAATGATGTTGAGGTCGTTGCTGTTGCATTTCATTTTGATTTTGTTGTAATTGTTGTGTATTGAATCTATTATTTAATTTAGAGTGATGATTTGATTTATGATGTTGATTTCTTGTATGCTCATGTAATACTGTTGATGATGATGGCGATAATGATTTTGATGGTAATGATGATAATGTTCTAGTTGTGTCATCAATCTTATGATGACTATTTAATTGATATGAATTCACTATTATTTTATTACTATTTAAACTACTTAGGATAATAGTGATTACTGTCACAATAAATATGTTAAAATTTTTTGAAAATATTTTGTATGTCAACATTTTTCTCTTCTTTTGTTGATTTTTTTTTTCCTTATTTTTTTTTTCAGTGTTAAATTATTTTTAGCCTAAGTTTAAATGAATTACATCTAAAAAAAAAAAAGAAAATTTGAAAATATTTTACATTTTACATTCAATGAATGGTACTGGAACAACTGGGTACAGGAAAAATCATCAAATGAGAAAAATAAAATTTTTTTTTGGTCTTGTTTTAAAGTGCAAATTTGTTATAAGTGACACAAATAAATTTAATGAGTTTTTCTTTTTTGCTTAAGTTTAAAAGAAATTCAAAATAAACATGTTAATGTAGCCGACACTAAAAATTATGTACTTAAATGGTAAATTTGAATTGGCGCTAAAAATAATAATTTAACAATGACATTATACCGTCGGGCTCATTGATAGTAAAAATGTTTTTTGCAATGCTCTCTATGGTAATATTTGTTATTTGCATTAAAAACCATATAAGAAATGTAGGTTTTTGTTTTTGTTTAAGAATTGTAATTAATGAGGTTTTTGTTTTGTAGACAGATGTTTTTCTTAAATGAATCATTTAATTTTATAATAGTAAATCGAAGAGAAATGATTAATAATAATAAAGACTTAAAAAATCTTAACCTAATGTTGGAAACATGAGCATGGAGAATTTTTCTCGTTAACCTGAATTTTAATTTGAATTATGGTTATTGCATGGTGAAAATGTATATTGAATTATGAATAGCTTAATTACATAAGATTTAAATATATTACATAATCTTGTATAGGATTACGTTCGAAACTGTTCGACTTAAAATTTCTTGTACGTCTATAATCATTATCTAATAACTTCTCTCGTAATAAAAGCATTACCAATAAATTCTGGAAAATTTTTAAAATGACCGCAATACATGCAATAGGAGATGTTATGGGATCATACTTCTCCATGGTAGAGAATTGTATAAGCTATTATTAGCAAGATGTCGGTCTATTTGTCTGTGTTTGTAAGTAATATACAGGATGATTCAGAAAGGTATACAAAAACATATACTATTGGTTAAAGGGTCGAAAATGGGTAAAACTTTTGTTCCGGAGTAGGTGCAAAATCTCAAGGGTTTTCGAGATACAGGGATTTTAACGAATTTTCACGAAATTTCTAGTTATCTAAGCTTTTTTGATTATAACTTCCGTTCCAAAAAAGATAGGGGCTTCAAAAAAACAGTTTCTGAAAGGTCTAGTGAAGGGCTTAAAATAAACATCTTGCTTGATTATTTAAGGGCCCTAATCAAATGTAAAAAAGGGGAAATAACTTACTAGCGTCCTTAAAGTTGGAAAGAAGTATTTAAAAGGCATATTTTAACAATCCACTGCAAAACTTTTGCTTAAATATAAATAACACACATTGCGGCTGGTTATGCGCTGTTCACATCAGATTTTTAATACGTATTTGATTCATTTGATTTTAAAAAAATAGCTATGATTGAAAATTCTAATGCCTAAATCCAATAAGAGTATAATCATTGGAATAGCCAGTAGTCATATAATTCAATAGTAGTGCCGCTAAAATTAGAATTAATTATTTTTAAAATTAATTGTCATTAATTTGATCTGAGCGCATATTATAATTGCCGTGCAGTTATTCACATTGATATTAATTTATAATATTTTTTCAAATTAAAATCATTACTAATTTTACATTTTAATTACATACGTAATATATGTATTTTTTATTATTTAATATACTAAAATCCAAAGAGAAATCCCCAAGTTTATTTAATTTATAATTAAGATTTTTATATTCATGTCATTTACCTACATTTCTAAAAAATTTTTATGTCAATGATCAATTAATTTTTTTTTATTTTACTTAAATTTTCGTATCCAATCTTACAATATTTTCTTTCAAGCTTAATTTAAATTGGATTCTAAAAGGATTGTTGTCATTTTATAATTTTAATAAAAATAAATAAATGAATTTTTTAATGTTAAAATATAAAATAAATTTCCATTAATTTTAATTACCCTATTTTATTTTAAATCAGTTAAAAATGTTGTACAACTATAGTAAAAATTAATTTAAAAACAATAAATCATATAGATATGTGAAAATTAAAATTTAAAAAGAATAAAGTTAATTAATATGCATAATTGTATATGAATGTGTGCAGAGCTCCCTTTCAAAATATTGCGAATAAAAATAAAGAAAAGAAGAAACGAAAAAAAAGTGGAACGATTTATGCAAATTACAAAATATGAATTGCACTTATGCATGCTTATATGTTTAAAAGCTTTGGTTTTAAAAGTAACAAAATTGGATTTATTATTAATGAAATTCATTTTATATTTAACAATTTAAATATTTAGCTATAATAAAAAAACATTATGATTGAAAATTTTCATTTAGAATGCTTGAAAAGTTTGCCACAAATAACCAACATTTTTTTTTATGAGATTTCTACATGTTACATTAAAAAGTGAGAGAAAATTGTACATGAGCTCAATTATTGTGAACCGTAATTAAAATTGTTAACATTAATTGTCAACTCTCATTATTCTCAATTAGGACAGTAATATTGTAATTTATAATAAGTGATCATGTGTTATATAAAATGAGTAAAAATAATGAGAATTATTGAGAGTAAAATTACTTAATCACTCTTTACGTATTATTATAATGAATTGAGTATTATGAATATGATACTCAATGATATTATAATTAAAAATATGGGTATTAATTAAAATTTACGTATATTACGTATTTATTAATATTTTTAATGTAATAGTATAGAGCACCCAGATAAATTCAATAAATTTTGAATTTTTTCTAATAATAATTTTTTTCTTGAAGAAAGCTTTGAAATTCGATTTCGGAATTAAATATTTTTCATTTCTAACCTAATTTGCAATGTTTTATAAATTTTCTTTGAAATTGTTAATACTGGATATTGTGAATTTATAATCTCATATACATATGTACAGGGTCGGTTCTGAATTGTTCAGGGCCCAATCTTTAAAAGCAATGACCAATATGCAATTAATAAAGCAAAATAACAATTTTAATTTTTTTTAAGTTTATAATGACGTTTCTCTTTTTCGGCGTTCTTTGCAAATGCTAAAATGGTAGATCTGGCATAAATGTAAGTCTAATAATTAAAATTGTATAAATGTTTTTAAATGAATTTCCCGCAAAGTTTTTAATTCTTACACAATAACAAAAATTGAAACTTTTTTTTTTTTTAAATAGTCGCCTAAATTTGTGACACAACATTAATATGTCGTATATGTCGCGACATATCACTTCAAGAGACGTACTGTATGTGTTTATTTTACGTATAACCGAAAAACTTTTAAAATTACATTAAGTATATGTAACAAAATTTAAATGATTTCCTAAATTTTTTATTTTTTTTTTGTCTTATATCCTAATAGTGTCAACAATATTTCTTTATACATTAAAATAAAATTCTTTAATGTTTTAAACTTTTAATAAAAAAATATTTATTTTCCATAAAAAAAAAAAAAATTCCAGACTTTGATTTTTGTTTTTTTGTTAAATTAAAATATCAGACATAATAAAGAAAAAAAAAACAAAACACATATAACTGACAGATAAAAAGTATAATAAATTTTAAATTTAAATAAAAAAAAATTAAGAATACAATTTAAATTTAAATAAATAAAATATATGAAAGCGCAGAATGATTAATGGGTATGCGCCAAATTTTGCATATATTTTGAAGAAATTCTCATAAAATTTGTCATACAATTAAGTAAGTTGTAATTTTTTTTCTTTGAAATTTAATATTTTGTTTTTGGAACATTAAAATTATTTATGCCACTTTTTTGAATTGGTAAATTGGTAGAGTATAAATGTAAAATTATAAAAATTTAATTTTAAAATAATAAAATTTTTTATGTATTTTTTTTGGTTAATTATTGTGAATTTTTATGATAACGCCTTAAAGGCTGTTTTAAGCTTTTATTATTTAAAAATAATTTCAACAAGTTTAATAGTTTTTCTTAATTTATTTATTTAAATTAATTTTAATTAAAATTTGATACTGCGGGCTTGGTTCTCTCTTGGCTTTTTTTTTATTTTCAATTAATTTTAATATGCTATAATAAATTTTTAAACAAATTATGGCTAATTTTTGCACATATGAAGAAATTTTTACAGTATAACAGTTACAGTATAACACTTACAGTATAACAGTTAAAGTATAACAGTTATACGATTACAAATATTCAAATAGTTTTTTTTCTGTTCACTTTTAATAAATTTTTCTATTTATAAATAAAAAATAATATTCTTTTAATTTTCTTAAATTATTTTGATAAAAATAGATTTTTATTTACAATTAATTCCTTTGAATTCCATTAACAAAAAAAAAAAAAAACTTTTTTATTTTATTAAATAATTTGAATATTTTTATTTTTATGTTATTAATTTTATTATTCACTATAAAATATTATTTTTTTTTTCTTTTTTTTTATTTAATTTATTTTTTTCTTGTTAATTTATCATTTACTGCTCTATAAAAAAAATATTTTGTATTTATGGCGCGAGTATTTAATCGACCGACCGCCACGAAAGCAATATGAATATTGGCTAAATGATTTTTCCGATGTTTTTGAAAAGAGTGAAGAAAAAAAAATTAAAAGAATTCCTTGTAAAAAATTCGGGAATCTCATTTTTGGGGAGAAAATAAAAAAAAAAATAAAAAAAATTTATTTACTGATTCTAATATTAAAATATATGAGGGCAATCCGTATTTATTTCAGATGTGCTATTTTTTTGGGGACGATGAGATACTGTACGTAATTTTTCCTACGTGTGAAAATAACAGTTATTGCAGTATTGATATTTTTTTGGTATGGTTCGCGTGCCAGTCTCATACTTTTTGGCCGTATGATTACAAAGAAAATTCCTGCTTCATGTTTGCTATTAGGCCATTCAGCTATTTGCTAAAGGCGGTATCCGCTTTCATTTGGTCAGCTCGCCAGTTTTCTTTTAGCTTCACTACCATAGCAGTGTTCCAAGGTCAACGAAGGTGCCACGAAATACAGCTAAAGTGTCATCTACAAAAACAAAATGTCGACTTTCTCAACCTACACATAATTGCGCCACATGCAAGCTCCGGGCAATCCGATAAAAATTTGCAACCGCATTTTTTCATTAAATTCTCTTACCAAATTCTACTTGGTGTTTGAGAATCTTCAGTTTCAAAGAAAAATTTTTCGGCTTGCGAAAGACCCTTATACAATTTTTCAGCTTTGGGAACAAGGATTTTGTATCAGTTAAATAGTCACCGGAATAGTCACAGTCCATGTCGCCACACAAATTATTAATTTTGTAGCTCATGTAGAACTTCATACCGTCGGTTGGTGTCGCTTCAGGAGCCTTCGTTATACCATCATTCAAACGGTCTTTTGAACTTCTACAAGATTTTTAATTGATTCGCATACACCGGCCACCAGATTAATGATCCTTATATTGGATCTTTATCGCTGATTGATTAGTTACGGACTAATCAATCAGCGGCTAACCGCAAATTTCCTTAAAAACATTGCGTGTAAATATGGGCTTAATACAAATGATTTACCTCATTAATATCTGCGATTCAGCCTGCCTAGAGAAATATTTATATATATTTTATTTAATATAAATATTAAAATTTTTTGCTGTAACATAGCAAATATGATCGTACCCAGGAATGTCTTTAAATGTGTACGAAAATAAGCAGTAAATTTTTGATTACAAAATTCAATAAGTAAAATTAACTTGTTCAAGTAGTTCAATTTCAAACATAGAAAACCTCAATTCAAAATTTTTAAAAACAAAAAAAGAAAATCACAATCTGTTTTTCGCGGCTAATGTTTAATATTCATTTGAATGTCAAAAATGACCGCCAAAAGAAAAAAAAATTTGCGATCGATTAAGTGCAGACAAAATTGAAACAGAATTTTTATTAATTTTTATGGCCTTTTTGTTTTTTGATCTTGTTTTTATTGAAAATATGCTATACTTTATGTTAAAACACACATATTGGATCATTATTGGTGTGCTAATTTTACCCTAGACATTATAGACACTTTATAGACAGTAGACCAGTACACATACGTACGTATGATATAAACAACTTTTTCTTTATATTTTAAATATAATATTTATTTTTTCTTTAAATTTTTTTTTAATAGATTTTTATAAAATTTTATGAGGTTTGTTACCGCCAGAGTAAATCGAATCAATTTTTATGCAACGAGGTGTTTTAAATTAAATTCAAATCTGATTTTTCAGTAGTTTTAGTTGAAAAGCCAATTACCACACACATACTTATCCTATGTAATCGATTTCGATAAAATTTTTTTTTAATACTTGATTGAACAAACGGGGAGTTAGATATATGGAAAAATACTTAATTTTAATTTTTTGATATTCAATTGAGAAAATTGTTGTACTATGATACTAGCTATGATGCAGATTGGAGTATGATAGACTTTTGTTTACATGTTAATACCCTAAATAAATAGATTTTTAATAGTTTTAAAATTTTGTGAAGTCTTAAAATATTTAGCATTAACACCATTCATAGCCAAGCAATTAATGTGTCGTAAGTCAAGCTTATTCTGAAATATGCGTATTGAATTTGAACACCTTATGCGACATTGATATTTTGCTATATACTGGAGCTGCTCTTGCATACTGATCTTTCATACTGTTCATGAACAATGATCAGCTCAACTCTGTATATAAATATTGTATTACTTTACCATTTTAAAAAAAATTATAGTTTTATTAAGGTGGTAGCTCCGAATGTTCAAGAATTTTCAGGAACATTTCAATAATTATTATTTGAGCATGGCAATTCTGCATTCTTTTCCTTAAAAGTAATACGTTTCACATATTGTATAGTATTATATCATATATATATATATATTTTAAAATACATATTACATTATTCAACTGGCTGTTTTGGGCTAGAGAAAATTATGCATACATATAAACATACACATACTCTATATTTATTTTAAATTGAAAATCGTAAACGATTCATAAATATTAAATTTATGAATTTAAATTGTGGCATAGCATACATATTTAATGAATATATAAGTACAATAGCATATTGAAGACAAATTGTATAATATTTATGTATGTAGAACAGTTTAAATTCAAAGAAATAATAATAATATAAATTTTTCATTTTAATTTCTTGAATGAGTTTTCCAATTGTTTGCTTTCCTTTTTAAATATTTTGTTTTTATTATTTTTATTATATTTAATGGGTTCCATTCGTTTTATTAATGGAATGACCATATGTTCACACATTTATACTATTATATTCATATAACAGTTTTTAGGTTTTTAAATATTTTTGTATCTACAAATATATTGGTATCGTTCCAAAATTATATGAAATATTTCTGTAAAATAATAATAAAACTGCATTTTAAAACTGCATAGAACTGCAATTGATAAAACAATTTATGTATATGTATGCATATTCTGTTGTGGTTATAGAATTGAAATTTATTTAAATATTTGGAGTAATTAATTATTTGGATTTAAATTTTGCTTTGAAAATTCATAATATTAGTGTATACATTAATTAAGAATACGGTCAAGGCATTAATATGCGATATATAAATATCGGCCTAACTTCCTTCGATAAAAAAATAAGCCAAGAAGAAAGAACAAATTAATTGGCAAGTTGTTTTTCTTTTTAAGATGATTGCTAAACTATGCGTGTATTATACATGTAAGTAGGTGAGATCGAGTTATTTTAGGATTGGGGATAAGTTTTGTAGACTTGACATAAAGAGTTCTTCAAATATTTAATGACTTCAAATATTTGGAATAGAGTTAACAAGTAAGTTATTACATATGATATTTGCAAAGATTCAATTATGCACATAAGACAGAAGAATAATTATTTGTTTTCTTTAATTTTTTATGGAAAAGCACGTAGAAAAGAGATGACCTGGCAGCTTTCGCAGAAACTCCAGAGTATGGAGTATGCAGATGACATAGTCATATTGAGCCACTCAACAGAAGAAATGCAAACAATCATCAACGAGCTGAGAGAAAGGGCCGAAGCTTTGGCTCTACGCATAAATCCCGCTAAGACCAAATGCTTGAGAATAGACTCTACAAGCCAGGTACCAATGTACTTTCAAAATACCCAGATTGTGGGCGCAGCAGAATTTGAATACTTGGGTAGCGTGCTGGCGACTGATATATACGGGGCACGAGTAGAGATATAGAACGCAGAATATCAAAGGCCGGAAGTGTATTTGAAAGGCTGCGGCCGGTGTGGTGGTCTACACAAATAGCAAGGAGTACAAAAATCAGAATATTCGATGCGTGGTTTCGAAGAACAACATGAGAAAATTGCAAATGTTCGTAAACAGCTGCCTTAGGATTATGTGCCGCATTTTCTGGCGCAGAAGAATAATGAATGAGGAGTTGTGAATTCTGAGAAAGCAAAGACCGATCTGGGTCCAGATAAGAAGGAAAAAGTGGAAATGGATTGGCCATATTCTGAGGCTGCCAACAACATCACTGGCGCGCCAGGTCCTAGAATGGAATTCCCAAAGGAGGAGAAGTGTCCGAAATAAAAAGGATGGCGCAAGGCAGAGAAAATTAGCGAGGATATGTGGAAGCACTATGTTCCCTAGAGGAATAGAAAGGGGAAAAAAAATTTTTTTTTATGGAGTATCAATTGTTGATCAGGATACTAAACGAAAATTAATGAACATTTTATTTTAAGTTGGGACGGTGACGATTCAAACAAAACTATTAGTAAAATACTTGAAAATCAATTTAAATACAAGATTTCACAAACTACAGACGCCGAAGCAGTGATGTGATAACTGAATAGATTAATGACAAATATCAAGAGCCGATTTTGCCAATAGTGGTTTTCGAAGTCATGAAAGTAGTCCCGCCTGATTGATGATGGTATCATTTTACACACTTTTTTAAAGAATATAAATATGTAGAAAAAGCAAAGTGGAAAGATTTCGAAGAGACACTGCAACAGTATAATTATCAGTTAATGCCAAAGGGTACCTAGAAGGTAATAGTAGAGGACGAGAATAAGTGGAGTGTGCCAGCAAAAAATATCAAAGTTGTGTTGTGTAGGGGTTAAAGTAATGCAAACCAAATCGATCGTGCATCTGATCGGGTCATGATTTCCTAAAACTAATCAAACTGTTTAACCATAGGTTGGATCGAGAGTCCTCGTTCGTTTAAGCCTGTCGCTCTTTTACCTATAATCGGGGAGATTTCAATATTCCCATACTATTTTAAAAGTACCCTGTGCTTTACAGCACAGTTTCTTATTTCTTTACAATACACCTAAACCCCTATCGGTGTCAATATATCGTATATATTAGGGAGTACCCACCGATTTGATTATAGATACATATTTTGTGTTTATTCGTATTAAAAGTTCAATGTTCTACAATATTTCATTTATTATTTTAAAAATATGATCCCAATTACATTAAAAAAAAAGAAATTTTTGTTGAAAATTAAAATTTTGAAAAATTCTTAATTTTTCTGTCTTTTTGTTTTGTTTATTTATCTAGCATGGTATTGTTATCTTATTTTCTGTCAGTTACCGGCTATTATTTTGAAATGCATCGAGCTTTCATACTGCGGCAATCTCTTTTGATTTCACTTTGTACAATTATTTTTAATGTCCTAAATGTTAAACGTAGACAATTCATTGAACACAAAAATCAAAAAAAAAAAACTAAAATTGATTATAATTGAATTTTTAATAATAATCAGTTGAAATTATTGGGAAATTATTTTAAAATTTAATTTATTTTAAATATTTATATAAAATGGAGCCAAAAACATTTTTTGTTGTTTTTTTGATGATTGAATAAAAGATAAAACAGAAATACCATATTTGAATTTAGTTCTGACCAAATTTTATAAAATAAAGTGTATGTGTTTGTGTTCAAGAAAGCAATGCTTAAAATTTTTGTGAGTTCAAAATATAAGAATAAATAAAAAAGGAGAATATTTTGTGATATAAGAAAATAAATGGATTTGGTTTACGAAACTGTGAGATTTTGCGATCAAAGGCTTTTTATCTGAAGTTAGATAGTTTGTATCTTTAAAAAATCTTAATATAATCATAAATTACGTCTATTATATCATGTGGTCATGGAATTAATTTTGATTTATTTGTCACCATTTGTTGTAGATATCTCTATTTACCATAGAGCACGCGCGTGTTAATAAAGTTCTGTCTAAGGAATTGATGTGGATGCAATTATCATCACTCTATGAACCTTAAATATAAAGCAAAATGATAACACTAATATTGAACACTTAACACTTATAACTAAAATAATTAAAATATTTAAATGAATACTGAAAATTTGAACTTTTTTATAGTCATAATATGCTAAATATACATGACTCAATTTTATAGCAAACTAAATAATCGCGAGTGCCAGACTTTGAATTATACTTTTCAAAATCCACTTATTCACTTGAATTATAACAAGGTTTAAAAAGTTCATTGCACAGTAAGTAATTCATACGTATAATGTGAAAAATTCAATTTTTGAGAATAAGAAAATTTATTTTTCTATAATTTGCAACTAATTATTTTTCATTATTCACACATTTTAGGGTACTTCCCAATATTTCGTTTTTGTGACTAAATCACATAAATTATTATGTACATTTTATTTTTATTCTTATCATGGGCCTTTGATTTTCATAAATTAAATAAATTATGTGATTAAGCTTTTAATTGAACGAATAAAAAATTATTTCATATAGAAAAATATTTTAATAAATGTTAGTATGTTTATAATCTAACTAACTAATATGAGCGTGAATAACAAAGTCACTCGCTGAAATGAGAAGGCCGATTTCCTGGTGAAAGCTGGGACAAATGCGTCCTTCATCGGACCTATTCCGAGTGCGGGCCACTCTAGGAGGTGTCTTGACCTGATCGTGGCTTTCTGGCTGGAAAGACGCTGTGGCGTTGTAAGGCGCTCTTTGCTGAGGCTTCTATCGTAGTTTGCCATTTGGCATTGGGCCTTTAACTCATATTTACAAAAAATTGGTAGATCAAATACGCAGTGGTGTAAATTTTGCGACTGGGGCACGGAGGACTCCATTAATGTTCTATTTGAGTGTGTTGGTTTGGCCCACTCTAAATACAGATTTTTCGGGGCCTTGGACTTGAATTCTCATGAATTGTTGTGCGTGACAGGTCTGTTATAATTTATCGGGAGCCTAAATCTTGAGTTCTATTGAACTGGCGCGGGGATGCACAAAAGATCTGTATGGCGCTGATTAAATTCACCCTATACATAATACAACATAACATAACTAAATTTGAAATTGATTTCGCATAAAAATCAGTAAATTATTACTGTTGTTTATTAATAATTGTTTGTGTGTGAATATTTTGTTATCGTATAACAGTTTCGTATCGTAATGTATATTTTAAAATAAATTTATGCATTGCATCATGATCTTAATTACGCATTAATTGATTGAATTCAAATTAAATTGTTAATTAAAATGTAAAATGATTTATTAAAAAAATTAAATTAAAAATTTTATTAAAAAATTGTAAAAAAAAAATGTTTTATAAAATATATGAAAGTGATGTTGTTTTTTCTACTTGAAAAAATATGAAATATTGCGTGATCTGTTAGCGAATTTATATTTAACAAGGTGTTCAAAAATTTTCTAACAAAAAACCTAGACTGTTATGAAAGTTGAATTTCATTATTCTCTATTAGATAGGGTAAAGTAATCTTCTACTTTTCTTATGTAATCTTCACATGTTTCTCGAAAAATTGGTGCGTACTGACATTTATATTTGTAATAATTTTTTAATTCTTGACTTACGCTGCAAGTATTAAAAGAAGCAATCGATCCTAAATTTTGAGCTTATGTTTATAGCTTTGATAATATTAAAAGACAAGAGGTCATATTAAGGTTTGGATTATTTTAAGAAATTTTTTTCGTATGCCGTTTCAATGCGAGAAGCAAATTTCCATTGTTGAATTCGCTTCTTTATAATATTATATTTAGTAAGAGAATTTCCTTATACAGACAATTCATTTCTGATAATTTATAAGTTTTATTTTGTAATTATTTATTATTTTTTAAAAAATATAAATTATTTCTTAATCTAAATTATTTGTTTTTTCCAAAAATTTTGAACTTTATAAGTAAACAGTAATAATTTGGTAGAGCGTCCGCCTAGAAAGCGGTAGGTCACTGGTTCGAGTCCAGTTCGAGGAGAAAAATTTTTTTAATGAATTTTTCTGCCTTTAACTCGTTCCTTTGATTACGTCATCCATCTGTTCTGCAGTTGCATGAAGAAATTTCCATTAACATAAATTAGTAGTGTAATAAGCACATTCTTATTAATTCCGCAACTATGATGTTGTATTAGTAAAATTCATAACAGTAATAATTGTATAAAAATATACGACATATCCTTTGAAAATTACGGCAATTTTAACTTTGAAAAATTCTCACTGTTATTCATAAAAATGCATTTTATTTATCTAACTGTTATTCACCGTTATTTGCAAAAAATATTATTCTTTTATTTATTCAAAATTTATTTAATTTACTGTATAATTTTTTTTTACATGAATAAATTAATTGATTTATTGTCCTCAATTTAAAATGACACTTGATTTCACTTTTGTTAATATTACTATTATTATTTTTGACAAGGAAAACCTTTAAAAATTTTTTTCCTTATTTTATCAAAAAACAAAAATACAAGAACCAAAAAAAAAAATTAAAAAATCTTTAATCACCCAATTGAAATGAATTAAAAAAAAAATACAAAAAAACCACAAATAAAATAAAAAATAATTGAAAACAAGAAAAAAAAAATGACACCGGTCGCGTGGAAAATGAAAAACGTTTTTTTTTTCGCTTTTTGTTTTTTTCTCTCTTTATTTTTTAATCATTATTTTGGCACACTTTTTTTATTATTTTTCTCGGCAAATTCATACATACACACACATGCACACATTTAATAAAACAAATTAAAATGTAAGGTAAATTTTGTTTTTAAAAAAAAAAAGCAAAATTGCTTAAAAACCGCACGTATTTGTTACACGTATTTTTGCGTATGTCGTAAACACAGAAAACATAAAAATAACAGCGCGCATCTAAACAAACCGACCGCGACGACGTCTCTTATTATTTGTTTTTTTTTTGATATTTTTTTCCGTTTTGTTTTTGCGGTATTTTTTGCGTTTAACGTTTCAAACCGATGTTTTATATTTAATTTTCATGTACACCCCTTATATACATATTCATTTATAATTTTTATATACAATGTATGTAAGTACAATAATCACTCGATCGAAACTATTTTAATTAAGTGGGCGCTGCCTTCACTTAATCATAGCGTTTTTATCTGTCTCTTTTAAATTCTCTCTCTTGTGCTCTTTATTAATATTTTTATTATTTTATACAATAAATAATATTTAAATTATTTTTATTTTTATTTTATTTTATATATTTACATATTTTAATATTCTAAAGGGTATTATACGAGTATGTCGCGATTATAGCGCGAAATCTTTTCATTTTTATTCATAAATATTATTTTGTATTTTTTATTCTTTTTTTTACCGTTTTGAATATTTTTTCTTAAATAAAATAATTGCAAAATTTTTAAAAATTATTTTCACATTTTTAATTTTTTTTTTTAGGTTTTTTTTTCGTTTAATATTTTCTTATACCATTCTTCATATTCAAAGGCTAAATTTCAACTGAATATCAGTTGATCTTTGGGGAATTAATGATCCCAGTTTGTCTGACTGAGAAGTTTGTGATGATGTTGATTTTTATTTTTATTTGTTGCTGGGTATTTTTTTTTTTTTTTGATTTTTGTGTTTTTTGATTATTGTTGCTTTCCGTCTGTTTAAAATTTTTATTGCTAATGCTCATGCTCAATATTTTTATATTGAGTATTTTGTATTTTTTTACTGTTATTATTATTATTGTGCTCATGACAGTTTGTTGAATATATTGTGCTCCAATGTACATGACAGTTTGTTGAATATATGTATACACATATATTAGTACAAAGGTATGCACATTTATGTTAGCAATTTGTGTATAAGTAGGTATTTGCAAAAAGTGATATTGAATAATTTTTTTCTTATTTTTTTTTAAAATTTTTAATTTTTTTCGCCAGATTTTTGCCTCATCTTGCATATATTAATAATATACATTTACATATTTACATTTTTATTTATATTAATATTAAATTGTTTGTAAATGATGATGGCGGTATTTTGGTAGCAACTAGCAACAATATTTAAACAACAAAATTTAAAATATAATTAACGTGTGTATGTATGTAATTGTGAAAAAAAATATAATTTACAAGTATGCAAACAAACTTACAATATTTTATGCATTAACATACATCCACACATATTTATTATACATTTTTATTAATATGTTTAAATATTGTTATACACAAATTATATTTTTAGATTTATTACCATATGGTGTGTTGGTTGCTGCTTTTTTTTTGTTGGTTGATATTGTTGCGATACAAAAACATTTTTTATATTTTCATGTTTTTGTTTATTGTTTTTTTTTTTTTGTAATTTTTTTTTGTTGTCCTTTTATTTGTTGCTTGGCCTCACAATGGTGATAAATTTATTTATGAGTAACATTATTATTACAATAGTGATGTTGATAATGATGTTGTTTTGTTATTGTAATGATATTGATATAAAAGTGATGATTATCATAATGACTATGATGACAATGTTTGGAATGTTGAGGATATTATTAAAACAAAAACAACATGTGAACAAAATTTCTTCTTTTTTTTTTCTTGAAATCTGATAATTAAATTGAGAAAAATTTAAGATTATTTAAATAGGAGCATTTTATTTTAGGTGACTGCAAGGAATATTGTTGTAATGCAAGAGTTTTGTGTTCAATTGGTTAGAAGAACAAAAGGTGAATATAATTTCATAATTTAATTTGTTTGGCTCACGGCCTTCTAAAATTTTGTTTGTAATTGGGGAGAAACGTAGCGATTTATTAATAAATATGAATTTATTTATGAACTTAATTATTGTGCTGGATGTTTTTTCTACAAGAAAGTATTTCAATCGAGGTGTAGTACCTTAGTATCGAAAACCGAAATACTCCCTTAAATTAGTACAAAAAGTAATCCAATCCGATATTTTTAATGATTGCCACTTAAAATATGTCATTTTTTTAAATGAACGTACCTAACACCAAATTTTCATGTTGTAACTATTGACTTTGCTATCGTGTTGTAAGTTGTTTTAAATGCTGATAATTAAAAAGTTGTGTTGATTTAGAGTTACTTCCTAATCAAACTTGCAATAATCTTGTTAACAAATATTTTTTTTGAGAATGGAGCCATCATTATGTCGACATAACTGTGGAATGGTTTAAAATATCTTAATATAATTTTAATTACTTTTTACTCGTAAACTAGAATATCAAACTTCTTTTTAGAGTGAATGAATTTGACTGACTAAATAGAAGACCAACTGACTAAATAGAAGAACAATTATATGATTGGAAGTGCGGAAACTCTTACAAGATGACGACCTTTATACTGATTCAGTCTGAATAGAACAGCCCTGTTGTTGCAAGTAATGTATGATTTGAAGTAATTTATATGCTTGCTACTGGTAATTTTTCTTAAATTACTCTTGCCCTTCCTTTGAAGGAAGCAAGTACGCTTGACCATATGTATTTTTTGTTGTAGATTAAAATTATAAAAGGAAACTGTTTTTAATCAATTGATATGAAGTGTATATTAATAGTGCCACACATAATATAACAGCTGTTCTCTCGTATATACATAAACATTTCTCTTATTCTTCTAGACAGAAAAAAAAAAAAACAAAATTAGAAAAAGTACTAATTTTTTTTTTTGTTTTTTCTTTTTGTATTTATTTAATTTCTTAATAATATATTTGAATAAAGAATTGCATCAATCTCTTTAAAAAAAAAAATTTTTTTCTCAAACGCGAAACCAACCAAATCGATTGCATTATTATAATGTAGATTTTATATACATACATGTGTGTATGTACGAGTACTATAGAAGAATAGGAAGAGAAAATAAGAAATTCCTAACATGCATCTAATTTATAGCATAACATAGCGATTAGTGGTACGCAATAAACTAATAAACACAAAATGAAAAATTATGAAAAAAAAAAACTTAAAGAAAATTAAAATACAAACCGCTTACATTAACTAAATATACATCCACATATACATACATATATATATATCTATTAAATATTGTACAGAAGCGACAATAAACGTTTCTCTTTTCTTTCTTTAACAGTGTTTGTGTATATACATTGAATTGACTGACTGCTTAAGTATAATAACTTCATTATTATTAGTTATCGAATAAATTTAAATTTGTTTTGTGTTGACTGCTTTCTCATATCCGTATTAAAACTCTTTTCAACAACAGCAAAATGTTTACATTTATTGGTTTATTATATATATACATATATATATACCGCAGAGTAGAGAAGATTGGGGAGATCTTTGGAGCATAAACGTAAGTGAGTAAGCAAATTGCATCGTATACAAGAGAAGAGAACAAAAAAAAAATAAAGGATTTTTCAAAAAAGAAAAAAAAGTATTAAGTTTCGTTATGCATCATTTAATCAAGCGTAACATACTGTTTTAGGTTAATGCATTTTGTATTGTAGTTTAAGGTATTTTGTTAAAAAAAATGTTCTATAAAAGCATAATACAGATTTATATGTATTGTGCATATGGTTAACTAGAAATGCAGTGTAAACATTAACTTTATGGTAGGTATTTTACTCTTTTACTTTGAAAAATTTTTTTGTAAAATCGATTTTTACTAAAAATGTTTGTTCGGTCATTG
The DNA here is from genome assembly GCF_029603195.1 of Condylostylus longicornis. Lineage (NCBI taxonomy): Eukaryota > Metazoa > Arthropoda > Insecta > Diptera > Dolichopodidae > Condylostylus > Condylostylus longicornis. The sequence goes on from NW_026578000.1 coordinate 4,573,791, forward strand.
AATTTTTTTATAATCAAACGAAATTTTAATATGAAGACTTAATGATTGGGCCGATGCCACAGGCCTACCACACGCTAAATTACTACAAACACGTCGTTTTGCTGCCACGGTATATTGACAACCGTACGATTACAAGTAACCTTTCTAAGCTATTTAGTCCTTTAAAAAACACTGTCTAAATTCCCAAAATCATTGTTCGATACCTCCTTCGGTCTCATTCGCGTTTTTAGTTTGTTCTTCCCCACTTGACTAGTTTGGCCTCGTCCAGGGCCGCACCCTCGCAGATATTACGAAAAAGTGTTTGCTTCTTGTCTATCTATAGACACATTGTCTTGAATGGCATTCCCAGCTAGACTGAGATATCGGCAGGAGTTCGCCCGACGTCGTATTTTCCTAAGGAGGTCTTTTTTTTTGCCACATTTTATCCTATGTTAATTCTAATTTTTTTTAAATATAATTTTGTATCGCGCCTAAAAGTATGCAATTTTTTATAATAAGCTCAAATGTTTTTTAAATTAGCTCTAGCTAGGTATTTTATGTAGTTATTAATATTTTGTTCAAAAATTTATTTGTGTGTGGCAGTTGTTAAAATTATTATTAAAAATTTCTTTAACAATTTGTGTTACGCTTTAAATTCTTTAATATTTCATTGGTAAATATTCTAAATTTCAAGAGAAATTTAATCTTTATTATAAATAAATTTTTTTATATTAGTTGTTTTTTTTTTTAATTTTTTTTTTAGAAAAAAAAAAATTTATTGGATAATAATTTTCAAATAAATCCTCATCATTTAGTGCCGCTGACTTTCGTTGCCCTAATAATGTGTGCCCTTAAACTTAAAAAAATGCAGAGAATAATAAAGAAATTTAATCTTTATTTAGAAAAATTCCTTTATTATTATTTTTGATTTCTTTTTCTTTTTGTCATTTCATCCAATTTAATAAATAATTGTAGGCGTTTGTGTAGCTATTGTAGTTATATAAATGCTTTTTTTTATTATTGCTGCTATAATACTTGCTACTGCTGTTATTATCGCCGCTGCCACTATAAGTACAAATTTATTGTTGCTTAGAAAATTGAAATAATTTTATTATATTGGTATTAATACTTGGGTTCTAGATACACAATGTGGCATTGAAAAATAAAATTTTCATATAATAATAAGAATCATAAAATATAAGAGATTTTTATTGAAAATTAAAAAAGGGGGTAATGATTAGCAAAAAACAAAAAAAAAATTCTCTCGATATTATTATATGAGAACAAAATTTCTCTTTATTACTATGATTTTGAACTTTAATAAAAAAAATATGATATTTTTATTAGAAAAAATTGAAATTAAAGTGATTTATATTGGGATTTGACAAAAGTATAATAGATGCATATAGGGGGTACCCATAGACTGGCATACATTCATTGCTCTTTTTTTTAAATAAAACTCGTATTAATTTCCCATTCATATAACATTCTATGATTAAAAGTGGTAGATATATGTATGCTGCTCAATGCCTATATAATAGTGAAATAGTGAAATTGAAATCAGAAAAAAATTGAAATAATTGTTTTGTGATTTTGGTATTGAAAAACTTTTATTGAAAAATATATTTTTATGAAAATGTTTGTTATTCAATTGATTTACATATATACACATATCTAGTACGTTTCTGTTAAAATCAAAAATGTATTTCAAGGTTTTTTTTTCTCTTTCTTGGGATATTCACGTGTATTTCAAAGAAAACTGGGTTAATATACGAGTACAATGAAATAATACGCTAATGAGAACTTGTATATTACGTGTAAAAGAGAAAAAATATCAACTGTTCTATCAGTCGGAGAAAAGTTGTAATTCAAATCTGATTAATTAACCTTATTAAAGAAAATGGGGGATATTGTGAAAAATTGCGATGTTCTCGGAAAAAACTGTTTGATTTTTAAGTACGGCGAGGTTTAAGGTGGATGTCCACTGGACAGTGCCTCTCGATGGTACATCTGAAAAGGAAGGGTAAGGCTGACGACGGGGTCTGTCATTTGTGCCTGGAGGAGGACGAAATGATGGAACATTTATTGTGTGATTTCGAGGAAATTGCTTGCCTTTGACTTGGTTGTTTCGATGGGTGGGGGGGGGGAGGGGGGAAGGACTGCTTTGTGACCCCGTGGAGGATCTCGCGGCTTAATGTGGGTGCTATATTGCGGTTTGTATCATGTCCTCAAGTTATATGTGTAGATCGATGCTGGCCACATCATTCACAACTTATATAAGTTTAAATACATGAAGGAATTGTGCCAAGCTATAGTGAGCCTTTGAATTGGGAATTCGTCAATGCGCCAATTCTGCAAGACAGCCTGCCACAAGGTCTTCATTGAGCGTTTCTTCTCTATATCTTGCCTTCTACTTTTCTAATTTACAGTAAGTACATTTTAAGTTACTACCAAAAAATCAATTTACTTGCCATAACGTAACCATGATTAATGTTACTCAAAAAAGTTTAAAATACAAACCTAGAAATGAATCCTTTAAGATAACAGCACCCTCTTCTAATAGCTGGCTACATGAATACCCTAAAGTCTTAGATTAAAGGTGCAATAATTCAGTGTTTTACCTTAGTTAATGGTAACGCTCGAAAAAAATTTTCGTATAATATTTGAAAAATGAAAGAATTCAAGAAATACAACAATATCATGTTACGTTTTTTTTTGCTCTGACACTGAGCACGAAATTTTTTGCATATAATACAGACGTGAATCAAGAGATGTAGAAGAGTTTCATCGGCTTCATTTGTGTTTTTTATAACATTTCTTAAAAAAAATTAATTGAATTAATTTGTAAAAATTTTTTTAAATAAATTGGACTTTTAAAACTTTATGCATTTGCGAGCTCTTGAATCTAGTTTTCTAACGAAGTTTGCTGCAAAATTAATCGATGAAATTTTGGAATTAATTTTTGAAATTAATCATACTTTTATTTGTAATTATTATTTTATATTAAATGTCATTTAAAGAATTTTCTTCGTTTTCTTTAAGTGAATTTTTTGTATACGCTTTTGTTGTATCTTTTCAGAGAGACTTATAGAATTAGGACTTTTAATATATTTTGGCATATATGAGTAAATTAGGAAGGAAATTAGGAAAGAGGTTGAAAGGATAAAATAAAAGTTATTAAAAGATCGTCCAAGGATGTGGCATGCTTTTACTTAATGTTGGTTATGGGACCGGCAGCATTATAAAAAACAATAAGGACCGACAAATTCAATAAAGTTCAACCAGTTTCTAAACTAGATTATGTCGGCCTAAGGGTAGACCAAAGGGTCGATATTTTGTAGTTGTTAAATTTGGAAGACGATCACTATATATGTATTTTCCTGAAGGATGGTGGTTATTAATATATTAGGTAAAGGGATCTTTCGGGAACTAAATCCCTAAAACAAAAGATTTCCTAGAAATCGACATCCACAATATAATCGAGATATTTGATGCTTAAAATAATAGCGCCTTAGGCGTTGTGTTGCTCTGCATGTAAATCTACAATATACAACAATTTATTGCCAAGATTACATAATTGAGCTCACCTTTGTAGTTGATTTTCAATCCAAAGATTAATTCTTTATTGCGTTTTCAAATTTCATTGACAAACATGATTTCATAATAAATTTTTCTCAAAATTTTTCTTTTTTTGTTTTTTATTAAACATTATAAATAACTTTATTTCGATTTCGTAATATTTACAGCCTCTTTCATATAATTATTATTAGTCATTTCAATTTTTATTATTCAGTAACAAAAATAACAATAAACAAAGAAGAAATTAATAATGAAATATTTTAAACACCAAAAATCAATTGTCGGCCCAGTAACCCCAAATGTTTCATGTTGAAGAAGATCTCATTGTGCTTTCATTCAATAAATGAAAAAATACCAAAAAAAAAAAACAAATGTATTGAAATTTATCAAAATAATGATGAAATATTTAATTGCACTTTAATGTGAGTTTTTTTCTCTTTATGAATTTTTTTAACTACATACTAACGTATTTCGTTTGACTTTTTATAACACTGACGTTGTTGGTTGTAAAAAAAATAAAATTGTACAAAATGTGAAGTGATAAAGTGCCTTCATTTTTACGGAATACCCTACAACTACATTTAAGTTTATATTTTAATGAGTTTGAATAAGAAAACGAGACTTCTTCGTGTTATGATCACAAATAGAATAATCGAACCAGTCCAAAGTTAAGTAAGGTTCGGAGGTATATGTTCACACATAATTCTGAATGGTTGTAATGTTACTTATATGAAAAGTTTTGCTTTAATTGATAACAATGAAAAGTTCGCCGTAGATCGTCAAAGCGCAAGATGGTAAAGGTAATAATGTCTCAAACATGGCTGCTATTCTATATAAGATGACACATTGTGTCGCTAGGTCAATTCAACCAAAAGAGAACAGCGTACTGTTTTGCAAGGAGAAGGGGAAGGCATAAGACACAAAATCTTCCGAATCCTGTAACATGATTAATTAAATAGCAACCCCAAACTGGCAGTATTATATGCATATAGGGTATAAAACTCATAATATAGTATATAAGATGACACATTGTGTCGCTAGGTCAATTCAACCGAAAGAGAACAGCGTACTGTTTTGCAAGGAGAAGGGGAAGGCATAAGACACAAAATCTTCCGAATCCTGTAACATGATTAATTAAATAGCAACCCCAAACTGGCAGTATTTTTCCCTGGCTCAATGCTCTATATAGACTGCTACCAAATTATCAATACCTCATTGATTGCTTGCCTAGTTTTAGCAAGTTTCCCTCTACTTTTTCACTTAAAACAGCTGATATTTACCTAAAAGCAAATTTAACTGAGAACTGATATTTGATGAGAACAATTTCATATACATATAGGGTATAAAATTCATAATATAGAAAAAAAAAATACTTATACATTTCAATAGTAAAAAATGTCAAAGTGTCATTATATGTAACAATAGCAATAATAATAAGAAAATACCATATATCTTGTCAATTTTACTTCATGCCTATTAAAATGTTTCACCATATATATGTAGACTTACTATCACAGTAAATATATAGCAAACATTGTCTTGTATGTTTGTATGGTATGCCATTAAAACAAGAGCATAACAATGTTGTATATGTAAACAAGTATTGACAGTAGCAATAAAATGCATTTTGAAAATTTATGATGATCAATTTATGTGTCAAAAGAGGAGTAACAAGAAAAATTTTGGGTCATTCAATAATAACTCAAAATATTAAGATAAGCATATACTATATATACATATAGGCATATATAGGAAGAGATCAAAAGAGATGAAGAATAATAGAAAAAGGGTGCATTTTTCAAAATTATGGGATATAACCAATTAATATATTATGTAGGGCCCTTATATGCTTTTCGTTATGTTAATTATTTTGAACACACACTTTACATTCACTTCTGTTCTGTTAAAGTCTCGGCGATTAAAGTATTTACAGAAATATAATATAATGCTCAATATAGCGTTTTACCGTATATACCACACCGAATTTGATTTAAATTATTCATTCATTTAAGGAAAATTCAGATTTGGGGAGGCTGGGAAGAGAAATATGAAGAAATGTGTTTTCAGTTCTCTTCATTATGATTTATTAAAGGGATTCAAAGCTTTTATAAATTATAATTTTGAAATATTTTATAATTATTATTACGATATTTCAAGATTAGAAAGAATTTTCACTTTTTTACTTTTATTTTTTATTGGTTTCATTTTATATAAAAGAAAATTATGGAAAAAGCTGCTCTCTAATGGTGCTTATGAATTAATAAAAATATGTTTTAGATTGTAATCACGTATAGGGTGGTCCGGACAGGATGGCATTTCTCAGACAGAACTAGTTAGAGTAGTGAATGAAATGCATGTTTCTTCTGCATTCCCACTGTATTTAAATTCAGAGTATCGTGCTGCCTTCCCTGAAGAGTACTTATGTGTAATTCCCGTTTTTAGCAAAAAATTACTCAGATTTTTTGAATTTTGAGCTACATATGTACTCCTCAATTATTTGAGAAAATGTAAAAACGAAACACTTTGACAAAGGACAATAGCTTTAGAGTTGTGTTTTATTTCTCTAGGTCAATTAACTGCGAGAATACCATCTAGTCTCGTACATCTTGTATGAAATGATTATAAAAGTAAAAGTGATATAGGAAGATACTAATTCAAGTTGATGTTATTAATTAATCAGTTGCATAATTTATTTTCAAGTAATAAAAAAATAAAAAATGGTTGTATAGCCATACTAGACAAATGCTTAGATAATATGAGTCGCTTTTTTAATTTCATGACTGTGAATGAACTTTTTAATGTTTCTAATATATAAGAAAAAATTTTATTAATTTTTCTTCGTTATTTTTACTATGGCTCTGAAACTGATAAAATATTTTGCAAATTAATAATAATTTTATGGAAATTTTGGATCAGAATTAATATTACTAATTCATTGACCTTTAAAAGTACGTTTTCGTTTTCTGCACGGGTATTTTATCATCTTGTACACGAATTGTTTTCATTTTGAATAAAATTTTAAATTTTTAAGTAATTTAGCTCCACATGGTTATTGATTTTCGTCTCAATTTAGAAATTTATGCTTAGAATTGAAAGCCGTAACTTAGAGTTCACGAATACTGTCCTATTTTGGAAAACCACAAAAATTTTAAACGACTGATTTCCAAATTAATTCCATAGCATATTCCATAGCAAGCAGCTATCTGTTATTAATAACGCTACACATAATGGAAAGGAATTGGAAGTGCAAATTAGTTCAAGTAAATAGTCAAAGCTTACAGTAGGAAAACTACCTTAAAAAGCACATATTTATCAAGTATACAGAAGTATAGCTATGGCAAAGAACTACTCTAGAACCTTGATTTAAGAATATCATCATTAAAGTATTGAAAAAAGAAATTAGCGTTTCGTAGTATTCTGTACGCAGACATTGCCACTAACATCAAGCAATTATAAGTTTCTCGGATTCGGGTCAACGAGGGAGAAGTCACAATGGCAGACACATTATGCTGATAGGTTGTGGAGATAATAAGTTGCATAAGGTTCTAAATTAAATTCTAATTTAAATTTAAATGTTCTAATTCAACTTTGAATAGCCTGAGTAAAATTAAACATTTCATTGCTATAGTCAGTCTATTTATGAAACTTAAAAAACCATAAAGATTTATCTATTTTTCCTGCAGGAAAATTTCATCATCTCAAAGTTCATAGACCTTGTTTTGGTTCATCAAGCTTATTGTACGTACGTATGCTGCATATAAAACGATTACATTATTTGACCTTATCTAAAATCAATGATAATTAACTTTATTCCTGTTTTGAAAAGAACGAGTAAAAAAAAATCCATTTTCTATTGACAGGTGTACAAATACAAAATACCTTATTTAATGGACCAGAACATAAAACATATTTCACCCCGTCATCATTACTTTCGCTTAAAGCATTTTTATCTATAATTTAACCAGACTGTGTATGAATATATTCCATAAAAATAATATAGAGGGGGCTTTTCGTATTTTCTGTAATTTCTGAACAAAAATATTATATTGGAAGATGCAATTAGTCTGGCTACTCTCAGGTTTCAGGCTTTTTTTTGTATTTCAATTGTGTATGCGTAGAAAGGTCTTTAAAAAATCAAATAAAAAGTTTTAAAGATAATCTTAAACAAATTTTTTTTTTAGAACTCATCACATTAATCACAAAAAAAAAACAACATAATAAGTAGAAATCCGCGCCAAAGAATAGAAAAAAAAAACTAGATAATTTTTTTTTTCAATTGTATTTTCGAATACACGGAATCTATTATGTTATTATGCGACTATTTATGTGGATTAGGTGCAACCGCAAGCCATTTAATGCCCTTTCTCTGCACCATTCAAGTATTCACATAGTGGTATATTGATTGAACACCTCATGAATTTCAAAATAAAATTTCAAATCCACTTGTATGCACGACTTGTGCGTTACTTAATTCTCTTGTAATTTAAAATTATTATTAGAATCGATCGATGAATGAATGTAGTGAGTGAATAAAATGGGATGGTCTTTAATGGCATGAATATTATTTTGGTTTTGCGGTAAATATTTATTTGATATGCGTTCTAAAGTGCATTCATTGTTTTGTTTTTTTGTGTGGTCATTTTTAAAATGTTTCTTCTTTTATGTTACTTAAAAATTCTAAAAACTCATATAAAACATTAAGATTTTTTTGGTATAAAGTAAATTTTAAGAAAAAAAGACATAAAATAAAATATTGTGTAATTTAGGTAATTAAAAGAATGTTTTTATGTTATTATGTAAGGTCTATAGGAGTGTGTGTATAACTTGTAATGGGGTGTTAAAATTGTGGTAAATAATAAAAATGTGATTTTTAATAGTTTATGAGCGTTTTGAAGAAATAAAATTTTGATAATGAAGATATAAAGGCACAACTTTTTGAAAATAATTCGCAAGTTTGTAACAAATTATTGAAACAAGTTGTTGTATTAAGTTGTCGGAACGTATGCAAAATTATTGAGCTCAACTAAAACAACAGTTTCAGTAAAGAATCTAACAACTTGAATTACTAAATGATACAAGAAAAGTGAAATATATTTCAGTAACTCAACTCATCATTGATCAGAAGGGGTCCGAAAATATAATTGAGTAATTATATTTTCCTTTGAAAGGGGATAAAACCACTATATAACAAAGTTTAGTGCAAAAAAATGAGAGTTATACTTGGCAACACTGCTGGTCAAGTATATTAGTCCAAAATATCTTCATTTTTTTTAAATAAAATCTTCATTTTGAAGATTCGTTAAAAAAAAAAAAATTTAACGAACCATTCGAGATCTTCAATTGAAGCTAAATTGAAAAAGTAAGGAGCCAAATTATCACAATTTCAGTTCGAACAAAGTCAGATACCTTAAAGAAAAACTAATGACATACACAATGACATATGATGTCATAAGCCGTATGCAGATTGCGTTATTGTGCCAAATCGATTAATATAAAATAAATTGCAGCGGAGAATATCAAAAATTATCTATTATGAAAGTAGCTTTACTATGCGTTGCCTATTAAATTGATTTTGTGGTCAAAATGTGGGAAAAAAGTGCAAAAAATTCTAATATCAAATTTTATGCCATAAAAATTAATTTATTAGCAATAAATTGCTCTTTTAACAAAAACAAAAAGTTGAGCAACAATAGTAAAAAAGAAAGTGTATTAGAAAAATAAAGAGTAAAAATTTTCTCATTATTTTCTACTCAAATATTTTAAGAGAAAAATTTTTATTTCTATTTACAGCTTACAGAATAAAAAGGAAAAAACATTAAAATTTTCACTCAAATTTTATGATTTTATAAAAATAATAAATTCATAAATAAACGGTTCTCTCAACATTGAGCTCTCTTGAGTTGTTTTTTTTTTTTTTGTTTTGTTTTTCAAAAAAAATGATAAAAAGGAAATGAGTGGTAATGTTGTATATTATGTTAATGAAAATCTAATAGAGTGAAAATGTCAAAACATAAATTTTGAGAGAGTGAAATTTTGAGTTCTTTTGCTGAGATTTTTAAATTATGTGTTTCTCTTTTCGCATTTTCTCAGTTCTTTCAACATCTTCTTGATTATGAATGTGACAATGTGTTATTCGCAATAAAATGTGCATTTTATGATTCAAATCAAGTAAATAGAATTATTAAAAATTATGAAAAATTTTTAAATGAAAACTTTAAAAGAAAATGTAGGTAAGAAAATATTTTTAGCGGTTCTTAGTTGTTAGAGAATAATATTTGTAGAGTACCTTTTGTTACTATTTCTAATACACGATATTTGAATTAAGAAGAATACGATATTTGATACGATATTTAATCATCTTTCTACTGTATAAAAATCCATTATGAGATCAATATAATTTAAAGGAATTATTGCAGATATTTTGAAAAATTATTACAGTTTTGTAAAAAAGAATATGGAATTTTTGCAATCCCATAGAGTTAAGAAATTACCCTTTAGTACCATGATTTATTTTAGTTTTATACTATTATTTTTCCATAAGTTTCGGTGGTTCCTTAATATTTATAAGGTTATACTTTTGAGTTCTGAAATAATTCCAATATCATAACACTAAATCAGTAAGAAAATTTTTTGTTTAAATAATCATAAAGTATAAAATAAGAAAACTGTTCTAAGCGATAGTCGATCCTATCACACGGTCATGTGCACCTCAATTTTTGTTTAGAGTGAAATATGAGTATAATAGTTTATACATACCCTCAAAATGTATACATAAATGGTATAAATAGTACAATTTAATATAATTTAATGATCATATATATACAATATAAATATATACAATCCGATATTCAGATCAGATGCCGGTATCTTGTGATGTGTAATGACTATTAAAGCAATAAAATGTAAGAAAAATTTGAAGTAAACACAATATACACATAAACATATTATAGAAAAATATGATAGAATTTTTGTTCTAAAAATAAGAAAGAAAGAATAAAATAAAAAGAAAAACATTTAAAGATGCTATATAAAGAAAGGATAAGCTCAACGGTACCAACTCACATTCATTCATATATTGTACAAATAAAGATTATAATAAAATAAATTGTGGGTCTATAATGCTTATATAAGCGTATAGATTTTATTTTTTTGATATGACGTCCAATATCAATTGCAAATGCATATAAAATTTTTTTATATGAATGAAATTGAAATTGAATGAATTTATAATATGGAAGAATGAATGACCAAACGGATATGAATGAAATATAGAAGATGAAAGATATACGAGTCTTTTTTGTTGTTTTTTTATTGTTTTTATTGTTTGTTGTTTTCTGATGACTAATGTCAGTGAATTGAATAAGTAGTATGAAGTACTAGAAATTAAAAATAGAAAAATGGAATGAACTAATTTTTAAATTGAAAACTTATTGCATAGATATGAGCGCTCGAGAAAATTTGCCAAAGTACCTTTAAAAAAATTGTTTTGCAAGCGGAATTGAAAGGAACTATTATATTAAGAGTTTTCCAAAAAAAGGACCAAAAGGTATATAATTGATAGATTAGTTTTCTTTAAATAATATTTTGTTCAAATGTCAATTGCGGATGTTTACCGCATCTCAATTGAGTACCAGCACATATCTTGAAATATTCGAAAGAAAATTTGAAGTCAAATTTATTTATAATCCAAAGTCTATGAGCGATATGTATTTTTATTTCATCGTTCTAAAACCTCAACTGTTCCCAGTTACCATAGTGATATGATTTTGATTAGATCTACAATTTTGTATAAAATGTCCTTTGTTAGGCATAGTCTTGTGTATGCTTTTAAGGTTTGGGCGCTCTTTCGTGTTGTGGATGTTTCTCGAATTGAATCTGTTCAGAAGAAATTTTTGCGTTTTGCTTTTAGGGGTTTGGGCTAGTCTGATATAGTAACTATTATATAGCCTGGTGGTCGGTTTTTTTTTGTTTGTCGTTATTTTTGTTGTTATTATTATTTTTAAGTTGTGCTCGCCATATTATTTTACTTGCCCTATTGCTCTTCCCTCTTTTTTCCTACATATTCCCCTCTTTTTCCCTCCCTTTCCTATAAATGATGAGCGGTTGCTTGATAACTGATAGTTGCATAGTAGCGACAAAATGATGTCCTTATTTCCGCCTGTTGGCGATGTGCTTAATGCTTGATCTAAGCAAAGGATGTCTAATATATAATGTGCTAAAAACCAAAATATCTTAAGTCCATTTCGGGCATAATAATTTAAGCCGGCTATTTCGGGAAAAATTTCTTAAATTAATTTTACGATTGAATTACGAAAATCATATTATTTGCAATATTAATAGTATATTAAGGAGCAAAATGCTTTAAGTTCATTTCGGCCAAAGCATCTTAAGTTAACTTTCAATAGAATGACGAAAATTGAGAAACAGTAAGGGAGGTAACGTGAGTACCAAATTTTGGACGTTGAATTTTCGATGAGAGCGCACTTCTACATAGAAGCGAAGTATAAATAAACTATTTTTAGAGAGATGTCCGTCTGCTAGTTTGGAGGTCTGTCTGTTCGTTCGTCTGTGTGGGCACGCTTATATTTCAAGTTCGGTAAAATTAATTTAAATTAACTTTTATATGTGAATTTATTTCGGTTCCGTCACAGATTGGTCAACTTTTCGGGTATGCTAGGCTTCAGGAACTAGATCCTACGCAAAATGTACATTTTTCTAGTTAATTGGAAACAAGTGCCTAAAATGCGCAATTTTATAATCTACAGCAACATTTTTACTAAAGTAGACAATATATATTGCAGTTGGTTATTTGCTGATCACATCAGATTTTTTATTTTTGGTTCATTTTCATCGATTCATTTAATTTTTTCATTTTGAATTCATTCACAATGATTATTTTATGTTAAATGGTTGAATTGTAATTTGATATTTTTATTTCTTTGAAATAAAAGCTGTTGGTTCAACAATAATAAACTATTGATCGGAAATATTTTATTTCTAAGAATATAGAATGGTTTTTATTTGCCATAATATTTATTGAAGCTGATAGTTAAATTTAAATTTAAATGTGAAAAATATGCAAATTGTTTTTTTTTTAAATAAAAATAAGTGCAATATAAACTGTTTTATTCAAGTATATTCTATATAGAGTGTTTATAAAGTTATAAAGTTTTATTAAGTTAATGAAATTAATGCATGTGCTTTATATGCAAAACTACATGTGAGTGATTTATAACTTTTTTAGAATTAATTTTTTTTTTTAGATTTAATGAAATCAAATATTTTAATTTAGTAGCTCTTTAAGATTATGATGACAGATTTTAAACGATTAGTGTTAGATTTAATCAATAATATATCAATAATATAGCGGGCGATTTGTAACGGTTACATTTGTTTCAAGCCATTTTTTTTTCCTGGGGACCGAGGCTGTTAGGCCCCTCTCACATCGACCTAAAGGATCTACATTAGCCCTACACCTAGACCCCTGAAAAACCACAGTATGGCAGGCACACCAAGCTGCAAAATCCTCTGCGGGGCCACAAAGCCCCCTCCCGAAGCATCTCAGTCGCAGGCGAGCAACCGCCTCGCACTCACACAATAAGTGCTCCATGGTTTCGTCCTCCTCCAGGCACAAGCGGCAGACTTCGTCTGCCACCCTACCCATCCCTTTCAGATGGACCTCCGAGAGGCAATGTTACAATGTTTTCTCTGTGACATTATCACTAGTAAGAAGTCGGTAAGTTGTTAGTAGAGTTTTCCGCACAATGTAAAGGTGTAATGGTATCAGTTCAACGAAGCCTCCAAACCAACTGTGGCCAGCCTTCACAACTTGAATAGGACAACACAAAGTTCAACGAAGCCTCCAGACAAGCCAGCCTTCACAACTTGATCTGCACACCCACCTGTTCCACCTTGCGGCACAACAGCCCGTGATCGTAGGACTAATGCCTCAAGTCTTGCCAACAAAACTTCTACACATTTATAAGGCCGCAGTTGCTATTTCGATAAGCCTGTCTATATAAGTATTCCAGGAGAGATGATCATTCAGGGTTACCTCCACACATTCCACTCCCAGTGGCCCTAAGGGTTACGATCAATACATCCATCACAATGGACCACAGAAGAGATGAAAGATCCCCGCACTGTGGGCAACCTTTTGCATCGGAGCTATAGAGCGTGTCATCAGCTGTGGCGGACTTAATAATCATATAGGATTAATAATATATATATGAAATAAATAAAATCTTATTATTGCTAGGTACAACACTATAAGCAATAATTTTCTTAATATTTCCAGTTTAAATTCAAATAAAAAAGGTATTTATTATATAATATGGTCAGACTTTAGTTTGTCGGTCACTTTAATCCTATTCAATTTTACGAATATATTATGCCTTTTCATTTCCTACATTTGCATAGCATGATATTATGCCTATATGCCTATATATTGTAATGTATGAGTGTTTGTGTTAGTGTGTAAACATCACATATATATGTATTTAAATGAATCTATTTTTTTTGCCTCCTTTTTTTTTTTTGATTTGATTTTTGTATAAATGGTGGTTTTTGATTTCCTATAATTGTACTTAAATAAACTATTCCTTTTATTAATATTAAAATATTCAATATTAGGGGGCGATATTGTCTATTAAACCTATAAAAGAATATTTTATTTATAAAGGGATATAAAGGAAACAATTGGTAAATATCCTTATCAAAGAGAAGGATTTAAGGTTATTTTTATTTTGTTTTGCTTTTTGACTTAATTTCCATATTATTATTATTTTTTAAATAAAATAATAATAATAATATTGTATAAATCCTTTTCAAATTTTTGTACTTTTTTTTGAAATAAAATGGTAAAGCATTTTTTGTTTTTTGTTCCTTCATTTTGTTTCCCACATTTTTTGCTTGTGTTAATGAAATTTATGAAAGTTATAACTTTGATTTTTATATGATTAACATCATATATTTAGTTATTTATTTTAGTAGCTTAACAATGGTATATGACTGGTATTGAATTATTGATGAAATAATTTTAACCTACTTTAAATCATAAGTTCTGTTGATTTTTAATACGTTTGTTTTTACAATGATTACGATTGATAGTAAAAAGGAGCAACCATTAAAAGATTTCTCACCACGTATTTGAATAAAAATTCGAAAATTTTTAAATATTTCAATAAATCAGAATTTTAATTTAGGCAACGACCTTTTGAAAAGAAAAAAAGACTTAAAATAGAAGTTGATTTTGTAATCAAAGCTTCCCATTTAATATTTTGATAAACCAATTTTAAATTTATTTGTGTTATACTTAAAAGATTTTCGGCTTTTTGAATGTATGCCTGAAAATTTTTAAGATCCTTATTTTTGAAATATCAAAATTATATATTTTTGACTGTTATACAGTATAACAGTTATATAACAGTTATATAACAGTTGTATAACAGTTGTATAACAGTTATATAATAGTTATATAACAGTTGTATAACATTTGTATAACAGATGTATAACAGTTATATAACAGTTTTATACCAGTTGTATAACAGTTATATGAACTGAAATTTTTAATTTTAACAAAAAGTTATTGAAAATATCATGTTCTTTTTTAAAATTAATTTCACACTATCAGCCCCCCCCCATTCCATCACAATTATGACGCTTTTGTCTAAGGTATACCTGGTCCTATTTTTGTATTTTGTATATCCTGGTTCTATCGTATGGTGGGTTTATTTTTTGTCTAATGACTCTGCCACTGTTTCACTTTTACATATTTTGATTTGTTTTAGCTAAAATTGAAATACTTTCTTAATATGTAGATGTCAGGTCAGTAATTTCTTAAATTAGATTTCTTAGATCTATAATAAATTTTTAATATAATTAAATTTAATTTTGAATAATATTTTCAATTAAAGTTCCTTTAATTTTAATAATATTTTAATTACTAGTATGGCAAGATTCTAAAATAAATTCTGCTCCATTACACTTAATGAATTTTTCCATTTTTCAAGTATATTTTAAAGTTTTTCATATTAAATTTTCAAAAACAAAAAAAAAGAAATGTCAGGAAATGCAATTTTAAGGTTTTAAAATTAAGAAAGAAAAATCTTTTATTCTAGCTTATAAAAAACTTAATTTATTGACCGGAAATTCTATTTAAAAATTTTTACGAAAACAAAAAATAAAATTTTTTTTTTGTTTTTTTAAGGCAGAAAACTCGTTTTGTTTTGCAATTTTTGTGAGATAATGAGGTAAATGAAACTTTTTTTTTCATAAAGGATGAAATCCTAATTTTTGTTTTTTTTTTTTTAATTTTTGAGTTTTTATTCATTTTCGAGAATATTACAAGAAAAGAGCAAATTTTTTTTAGCATTTTCAACCTCACTTGAATAAGAGCTTGTAAAAAACAGAAAATTTATTTTCTTGTTTTTCTTATTTTTTTTTCTCTTAATAATTCATATACAATTTATTATTTTACAAAAAAAAAAAAAAAACAAAATCCTTTTAAGGGATGAGACCTTGAAAAATTTCTAAGTGCTTTTTCTACCTATATTATTATTCACTATAAAATTTTGTTGTATAAGAATGCCTTATACAAATTGTAGTTCGGAAATGTTCTTGTAATAAATGGAGAAAAGCTGGGGAGAAAATATTCTATAACTGGATAATGGCTACTTTAGTTCATTAAAGTTTTTCTCATATATTTAATATGACCATTAGTTTTAGTAGCATTTTTTTTTCAAAAAATTTTATTTAATGTTTCTCTTAAATTTGGAATATTTTTAAGGCGCTGTTCTTGCTCATTTCCTGTTCCTTGTTATACAGATTGTTTTCATTTGTTTGTAGACTGCCACAATATTATTTATAGAATTTTTTTCTTGTATAAATATAAAAATTTAAAAATTTTTATTTTTCCGTGAATTTTCGTGAATCTTATGAGAAGTTTTTAATACTCAAATGATTTGCTGTATTCTTAAATTGAAGCTATGATGAAAAAAGAAAAATTTAAGAATATCAAAACTACATAATAAGTTTAGTTTTAGTGAAATTTGAACGGATATTAAAAAAAAAGTGATTTTTGAATGTTTAATGGAAAAAAATAGTTTTAAATAAAATATTTGTGATATTCTTAAATTGAAATGAAATCTAAGTCACTTGAATTATGTCTTAACCCTGAACTAATGTAATGAATCTTTGAATTTTTGAATTACAATAGGCCTGAACGGGCAGGAAGGGAAATGCTGGAGAACAACGTACTCACTCAAACAGCAATGCTGTAGTCTGTCGGATCTTTCAAGTTACTCGAAATCAAGGATATGGCTCTCGACGGGGTACTGTACTGACTTACCTCACACCTAATTGGGAGGCATAATAGATCTTTATATGCTAGTCGGATTGCACTGTTATCACTTCTGTGCAATTTACAATCTATCATCTAATCTAATGAATCAAAATGCCTTCTAAGGTGCCTAGACCTAATTTGAAATCAGTAAGAAAGAGATCCCATTGTATTGCTCAACTTGAACGTTACTTAAATGTATTTCGGCACATATTTTCTAAAATACGTTATATAAAATTTTCTAATATTTCCGTGAATTTATTTAATTCTACGTGAGATATGAATTTGTTCTAGAATCTTAATATAAGAAATTCACACCATTTTCGCTCCTACAAAAATAATTAGGATATTAAATTTTAAATTTTAATTAACCATGAAAATTTAAGGTGCTTTTTGTTTTTCTATGAAAAAAAATTTTAAAGATAAATTTTTCATACATAATTGAGTGTAAGAGAAGTGAGCACGGCACTTGATATAGAAAACAAAAACAAAGAGGAGGTAATTTAATTTTAAGCTCTAACTTTGCTGGAAGCTGAACGTTTTTCGTTTTCTCTTTGTAGTCTTGCCTAATAATAGTTTTTTTTTTTTTTGGTCATGTTAAAACTTAATAAATATTATAGTGGAATTTTTCGTTATGTTTTTTTTACCCTGTATTGCAGTTTATTAAGCAACATTTACGAGTACTAATACGAATTGCATGTATGCATAAGGTAATAATGAGATTTTGAACCATATTCTAGCGCAATTATTTGTATTTATTGTAAGTAGGTACATAAAATATGGCCTACACTTAAAACGGATATTTGATATACGCTATAATGGTTTATTTTTTTCAAAAGAGAAAAAATAATTTGAAAAAAAATTTTCTTTGTAAAATTTTTGAAAATTTTAACACTTTTTTTTATTAACGGAAAAGCTCAAATGGGAATTTCTTAATGTCTACTTATCTAATATTTTAATGTGTCTGACTATAACGCTCACCGGTGGAATGAAGACTCTACTCGATTAAGCACAGTCGAAAAATTGGTGAAAAAAACAACAGCAAGGAACCTTGAGGTTTAATACAGCCTGGTTTGTGAAAATTACCTGCATCAAATTTTTTTTTGTGGAATATACCTAGATATCGATAATCTGAAAACAGAATACTTGGGCCGAATGTACTAATTAAATATAATGTACTAATTTTTATCAAAGAGAAATTGGGAGACGCCTTCTATCTGATTTAAAGCAATTCGACTTATACAAATAGCTCTAGGAACTTTGATTGAACTATTGCTGTGATGCTTTCTGAACAGCGGCCGGTCTTTGAGGTAAATATGTTATAATAGGCTGTCTGATTATGATAGTGTGTTGCAGGCTAAATTGTTTATGGTTTACCAAAGATACGGTATTGGCAGACTTGGTTAGTGTTGATATATCGAAAACACTAACTCTTTCACTATCTCTCTGACTGTCTCACTGCCACATCATCAAATCACATTTACCGTAAACTGGTGCACGGCCGTCTTGCTGTTTTCTAAGATTTTGTAGGGTGAGACTGTGCTGTACTTCGATTTATTGTAATTTGTTGCAATTAGAATGCTGACGAGTTGGCTAGGTGACGACGTAATGGAAATTGATTGCGCAGTGCTTTAGCCGTTACATTGGCCTATTAAGGATGATAACCAGTAATACTACTATTACTGCTACGACTACTATCGCTTTTTATTTTAAAATCAATTTGCTACAAAATCTTTAATTTAATACTAACTTGGTTTTCTCATTTTTATGTAAAATTCTTATTAAATTATTTAATTTTCTTATAGCTACTAAGTTACTGCCATATAATGAAAAAAAAAAGAAAAAATAAATTACTCTAGAAATTTTTTTATTTTTTCTTTTTCATAAAAATTCCATAGAAATTTTCATTAATTTTCTTTATACAATATTCATTTTTATGAAAATGCACTAGGCAGGTATATATATATGTAAGTTTTTAATTTGTTTGTTTGAATTTGAAAATAAATTTTACTTTACATACACGGAAAAAAATACCTTCATCTTGAAAAGTATGTAAATTAAAAAAAAATCGATTTTTAGATGCAGAAAGATGTTTGTTGTTGTTATTTTTTTTTTGTTTATTTAAGCTGCTAAATTACAGTTATACATTATTTTTATTTTAATAATATTCTTATCTTTTTATTATACACATTTATACCTACATAAGCACATAATATATGTATTCTACTATTATAATAGTATTTCTATTTAAATTTCTATAATGGTAAATAATTTTGTTGCTGTTGCAGACATTTAAAATGTATACTTATACAAAAGAATTTCATTTTATCAGATTATTACTGTGCTGCTGCTTTGCTATTATTGTTTTGCTATTTTTGCTGTTATTCATATGAAATGAATAGCTTTTATGTTATGATAGTAGCAAATAGCAATTGAAAATTGTAATTTTTAATGAAAATGAGAAACTTGTTATTCCAATAATTAACCTCATATAATATATAAGTAAGTAAGTATACAAACATAACAGAAATTATTATGAATGCATTATTTAAATTAAATTTGTATAAATTTTTTTTTTTATTAGTAAATATAAGTGCAATCGTCATTTTAAATGGAAGGTTAATAATGAAAAATTTTAATTGAGAAAATTATAAACGAAAACTTTTTTTTCTAGATATGTGAATTTTAAGGAATTGTGGCTCATGTATTTCAATGCTCGTAGTCCCATCCGGATTTAATCAAACAAAATACAATATTTAATTATTACTTGCGTTTTTTAAAAGTTATTCTCTGAGTAGAAATTAAAAAGTATTATTAGTATTATAAGCTGTAAATTTAATTAAATTTAAATTTTGGCTTCAATCACGGGAGTCGATAATATTGATTGATGTTGCAAAAGAGACTCGATCTCCGGAAGTTGATAAAAGAAAATCATGTCACCGGGGGAGATGGAAGTTTATAACCAGAAATACAACACATTTAAAAAAATAAAATTTTTTACAATCAGAATGTTATTTTGTAATCAAAATTGTTTGATAGAGTAGTTTCTCTTCTCGAGAAATCATTACGTTCAATTTACCTGCAAGTAGTTTTTTGTACTCCTAGTTTGTTTTCTAAAATTCTAATTGTGTTTATTGCTGAATACTTTTCTTATTTATTTTAAATAATTTTTTGTATAAATTTTCCATTTTAATTCTAAATTAATATTGAAAGTCGAGCAAAAAATATGAACGGCCTCCAAAATCGTAAATGGGTGCCTGAAGTCCATGAAACGGCTTCCGCGATTGTGATAAAATTCATAAAAAGAAAGTGACGCCAGTAACTAAGGTTGAGTAGGTAACCTTCTATATCTTATCTGCTTTTTTATAAAAGTATTTACTTTATAATTTAAATAAAATTTTAAACATTATCTTCCATACAATATTAAAGAAAACAATGTTATTATTATATTTCCTAATTTGAAAGCAGGGTCACTTAGTAAGGGGCACAAAAATAAGAATCTTCGACGCGTGCGTCAAATCGATGCTCCTGTACAGCAGCGAAACATGGTTATTAAGGAAGAGCTATATAGATAAGTTGCAGACCTTCATAAATAGATGCCCACGAATAATATGCGGAATATTCTGACCGAGAACTATAAGCAATAAAGATCTATGGGAACTAACATGGCAGGAACCAGTATACACCCAGATCAGAAGAAGGAAGTGGGGTTGGATAGGCCAAAAACTTCGGAGGCCAGTAAGTAGCATTCCGCGAAGGGCCTTTGAATGGAGTTCGCAGGGTAAAAGGAGAGTAGGCAGACCGCAGAAGAAATGGCGCAGAACAGAGTCAGATGGCCAAGCTTTGTAGATGCCCTATGCTCCCAAAGAGAGTAGAGAAGGAAAAAAAAAATTTCCTAATAGGTATAACAATATTTTATCATATTGGAAAATTAATATAATCAACACTCTAAAAGATTGCCCAAAAAAAAAATTTCACATGCATCATAGTAATTTAAAAAATCATCGATATGGAAAATGGACAAAACTAAAATAACATTTTAATGTTATGATGATAAACTGCTATCATCACAAGAGAAAAATTGCATTTGTGTGTATGCGTTAAAAAAAAATAAATAAAATATCGATTATTTATCAGTTTTGAATATTTCTTTTTTTTTGTAGAACGTGATAAAAGTTAAATTACATTTTTACGCCCTCTAGTAATTTTAATTAAATGCCTATTGCTATAATAATATGTAAATGGCTCGAATGTAATAATTTACTCAGATTTATTGTAATCTCACATATTACACTGTACTCATATTAAGTGCATATTATGTGAGCGAATCATAAAAGAATAACAATAATAAAATTGTTACGGGCTTCAATTTTACATACAATGTTTCTTTTACATATATGCGGTTTATCTGTTAGAAGGTTTTATGCATATACATGTTAACATACTTGTAGTCATTAAGGCTAGACATAATCCCGCTATATGGGAAATATTTAAAAATAAAGCAATATACGAAAAAAATTAAATGGTATGCAAGTAATTTTTGTTTTTATTTTAAATAAATAACTTTTTAAGTAAAAAAAAAAATTAAAAGTTAATTTAACAATGATATGCAAAAAAAAAAACGAAAAAGAAATACCTACATAATTTATATTTTTATTTCAACAACAATAATAGAAAAAATTATTCAACAATAGAGAAAACGAAAAACGTAATTTCACATTAAAGAGTTCCCGTTATAACATTGTAGAAATTGAATGTGAAAAATAATAAATTTTTAATTTTAAAAGTATTAAAATTAATTAGTTTTGAATATTAAATAAAAAAAAATCTTTAAATTCCTATACATTGTCGTAATGCTCATTCAAACATTAACAACATTTTATATTGACAATGTATTAAAGTTTTTGGAGAAAATACATAAGATATGTAACTTTTAAAAGATTTTAAAATTTATCCAAAATGGACAAAATACAAATTGTGAAAACAAAAAATATTGATTGTGAAAAATATAAGAGGAGCAGCGACCACGAACTGCTGCCAAACCATATCAGACTAAAAATGGAAAGACAGAGGCACTGTAACAAGGCAGAGGCAGCAGAAACAAACGCTATAACATACAGAAATTCCAAACCTTCCAAATTGCAAGCAGATATGCTAGTGGGTTGCGAAAAAACCTTCCAGTTCAATAGAAGTGCACTTGGGAAATAATCGTGGCTAGGATTCTAGAAACTACCGAACAAACACTTGGAAGCGAACCGATTCAAAACATAAATCTCTGACGAGACTTGGAACCTCATCAAAAAATGGAGAAATGCTAAGAAACTAATGCTTAAACAAAACAAGATCAGGTCGCCATAATACCAGAGCTTAGTTAGGAAAGGCGCTAGATGGGACGAACGGAGATACCTGCAACAGACGGCATTCCAAGTCGATCTGGATTACGTGTATGATATTCAGCCTTCTCTTACGCAAGATCAGCAACATACAACAGTAATTTAAACACGTTACAAGAATTGCTAGACATATTGGTCCAGAAATGAACATAGACAAAACTAAAACGATGAAAATAAATTCCAATAGAACAGTCAGTCTGGAATTCAATAGCCAAAGAATGAAGTTCATCAGACTAAAAAAAGCAGGAATTGTGTATGGAAGACTACAACCGATATTGAGACACAGCTAGATATGTAGAGCCACAAAACTAAGAATTCTTGGGTAAAATCGGTTCTTTTGTACGCCAGCGAAAATTGGTTAAAGTCAAAATCTGTAAGCCAGAATTTGAAAATATTCATCAATAGACGCCTCAGAATAATATGTCGAATATTCTGCTCAACATACATATATGTAAATCAGTAGACAAATAACAAGAAAGAAGTGGAGATGGATCGAAAACACTCTAAGGAAACTCGCCTGAAAATACCCTAGGTTCAGGAAGACTGGGACGTCTCAAAACTTAGCATAGGTCTGTAAAGTCAGTACTAAAAAATTTAGAGTGGAAGATCCATTGGCATGACGTCAAGTTGAAGCTCATTATACCCACAAGAGGAGTAGGGAAAATTTGTTTTATTTGACAAATATAACTCAAAAGTTCCCCGAACAGACTGTATGGTTATGTAGCCTTAAATGATTATTTCTGTGAAAAACTGCCTTTACAGATTTTTCTGTGAAAAACTATTGCCTTTAGGTGACGTAACAATTTTAATTAAATTATTGCATAAATGGATCTGTGCGATAGATGTTGTTAACGTCACTTTTTCACTTCTCAATTTGTTTAACTAAAAAATATTTTGTAGACTTTTTGTTCATTTTGTACCATAAAATGGGATTATTATTTTTCTTTAGGCAGCTTTGTATATACGTTCTGTTGTGTGATTGATTTTTTTTTATTTTTTAAAATTAATTGAGAGCATTAAATCAATGACGGAAATATTTTGACCATCGAGAGAAAAATTTTTTTTCAAAAATATTTAAAGAAATTTTCTGTCTTATGCGTCAAGCAATCTCGCATTTTAATAATAAATTAAAAATTGTTTTCTAGATTCAAATAATGAGTTGCATACCTCGTCCGAGAGTTACTTTGAAATTTCTTTTTAAAGAAAGTGACTTTTTTTTTGTTGTAAATGAGAAATTTGAGCAAGAAAAGGGAATTTTTTTTAAATAAATTAATGTCAAGGCTATACGTTGTCGTTGGTTGGGATAAAGGTTTGTTTTTGTGTGTTTTTTTAACAAAAATTGCATGTCATCAAAATGACTTAAGTAGAATTTAAAATTTATGTGTCGATAAAAATAGCTTGGGGTCTTTTTTCGTTGCATTCCAATTATTTCAGCTCGGATTATTATTTTTCCATCGATACAAAATTTTTCTATAATAAGAGAGAATATGAAGTTATTCGGAATATAAAGGGAATTGTGTTGCGATATTTTTAAATATTTTAGTAATTACAAGATATACAACAACGAGTGTGTTCAATGACGATCGGAAAATTAAATGTAAAACGTACAACAATGTCCAGGCATAAAAGCACTTTCTTATACAGTTTCTTTATACAGTTTTAGCTTAGTTGATCGAGCTGCCGCCTAGAAACTGGTTCGATTTCATACTGAGAGAAAAGTAATAAGCAAACTAAATTTTCATTAAATAAAATTAAAAAATATTAATTAGGTTATCGAATTTTTGCCATTTACATTAAATATAATTTTTTAATTTTCAAAATTTTTCCAATTTCCAAAAACAAATACTCTAAAATTTCACTATTTAAAACTCATATATAAAACGCGAAATTCACATAAATAGAAAATCGATAAGAGAAGGCAAATAATCAACAAAAAAAAATTGAAACAAAACAAAAAGTTCTGTTCCTATGTCTGGCATTTCCAGATGCTGTCAATAAACACTGAACTTGAAATTCAATACATTAATAGTTTATTTATAAAATGATGTACATATATATGCATGATAGCATCAAATTCAATATAGACCCGATTCAAATCAATATTGGTACATACAAAAGAACAAAAACAAAGAGAGTTGAGAAAAAAAAAATAATCTATAAAATCCAGACATTATTCAAGTTCAATTACAGGTCGCTTATAAATAAGAAAATTGTATACATAACATAGCTGTATGCTATAATGAAGAGAGACGTGCATTTACGTAATCTGGTAAAACTATTGTATATTTTTGCATATTGCGTCGGAAAAAAATTATATTTATACATAATGATAAATATTTTTTTTCTAAATGTAAGATGATTCGAGTTAAAAGATTTTTCATAATGCTGTATAGGGTATTCTAAATTGAATTTACTCCTGGTTTTAATTTTTAGTGCAAAAATTGTCGTTTAGAGGAGTGTACTGGTTATCATTGTTGAAAATTATAGCTAAAATGCAAAAGATCAAAGTGATATTTTTTTTTTTCTAATAAAGTGGAATGATCGAGTAAATTTTAAAATTGAGTGATATGTAAATAAAAGGAATTGAGTGTAAGCAAATCCAAGAATTTGGGGTTGAAATAAATTCGCGAGTAATATTTCGGAAATAATTACATCCAAAACAACTAGCTGCTTTGTATGATTTCATCCAATTTATTACAAACAATCACTTAAAATCACTCATGTAAAAAATCCACTTTCTATTTCTTCTTGAATTCTAATGATAATTTTTAATTTTTAATATTGAAGGCGGTCACACCTGTTGGAAATCAAAACTGTTGATTCGAAATCGGGCACCCTATAGTAGCAATCATCGGAAATATTCTTGTTCACATAAATTTATTGCAATATGACAAGAAGAAATTTGACTCAGTTATGCGTACTCAAAATTTTGCCGTGAGTAATTATGACTCAAATTCCTTTACTTAACTTGAGATTACTCATGCAAAATCAATAAATTATTGAATTTGATTCATAAATTTGAACAAGTGTTACAAAAAAAAATATTTTCCACTTCACTTTCCGTACACTTTGAAATTCTAAAAGAGAATTCAAACTATTGAAAATAGATGATAAAATTTATTGACTTGCATAATCGATTCGTCGATTAATCAATTTATCGATTTATTATTAATTGTATTGGTTCATTTTAAGAAGTGCGTCTGAACATAAATTAGTAATGCTTTTTCATTTTAATTGATTTATAATCATTTGTTTTATTTAATTTACGGTCGTTTATCTAAAAGTGTTAAAATGTGACTAATATGTTTAATTACTATACACTTCATTTTCTTATAATAATTAATTATTATACAGAGAATGTAATAAATAAATTACTTATGTGTTAATAAAAATAAAATTATTTAGAAAATTTTAATTGATATTCAAATTAAATTATTATTATTCATTAGAAAGTGCTAAAAGTAACAGATCAATGTTAGTTGACAAAATCGCATAGACACTTTTTGTGCGATGTTATTGTGATATTGTTTTAGTTATGTATTTGCGTTTTGTAATTTAAATAAATATAACTAAAAGTGGTACTTAAGTCCAGACATTATCGCGGCTGCTCTGATCAATTGAAATAACCCAACATATACTCATTCCATACTATTCCTTTTCTTTCAACGGGTATGGAGATACTGCACCATGACCAAAGTCTCTTTCTGACTTCCCATCTTTTGCAAATGCAGAAGATGGGAAGAGCCGTTTCATCCTTCGCACCGAAGGATCAATACACAGTGGTGCTTGATTTCCCTCAAGAAAATTTCTTCGAATATAAAAGTATGAACAGTTTGATCGATCTGTATTCCCTACTTTTAATTTTAATGTTTGTTACATACCAACTTTAGCCAATACTTTAGTCATATACCATATTTAGTGAAAACTCAATTAAAAAAACGTAAGGAAATTCCGCACTATTTTAGAATTCACTTAATTGATTTACACATTAGAGAATAAAGCCGCTTTAATCTCCACAGAAGTTTCAATTCAAATGAACGAAAAGTAGTTCTTCAGAGTAAGCTCCATCAAACACAACTCAATTGCATGTACTTCCGTTTGGAATACCGGAATAATATATCTGTCTAGACTAGCGCAAATATCCACCTTTCAGCACAGTACTTTTTATACTACTACGAGTAGAACAAGAATGCTAGTATTTCGATACTTTTAAGCTTTCTTATTACGTTAGTATTTCTTTGAATCGACATTAATTGTCTATGTATTTAAGCAAGTACCCGTAACAGTATGTAAACTGAGTATATAATTCGTGCCCTTTTCATCGACTAATATTCTGCTGACAATTCTGACATTATTGTATCATAAAATGCATGATCAACAAGATTGTAATTATAATAAATTTATTTATTAAAGGTTTTTTTATTCCTTTTGACATTAATCTTTTTTAAATCATCTTAAACAAATATTGAAAAGGCAAAATAAATACAAAATAAAACTAAATTTAAAATCGATTAATATTTTCACATCTAACATTCTAATAAATATACACACATACATGCACTATATTAGAATAATAAAGCACAGGCGATTACACTCTCATCACAGTTTATTAAATAAAATTCATTTACCAAAAACAAAAAAACAAGAAAAAACAAATTACAATAAGAAAACTAAATTATATAAGAGTGGGCGACCTTTTATATTTACAGAAGAAGCGGAAGTGATTTTATCTTTAATCTACCAATAAAATATACTTTTAATATCCTTAAATATCCTCAAAATGAATTAGATTTGAAGTCCTTCAACAATATCTCATTTGATTAATGTCCAAAAAAATTTATAAGAGAAAAATTATTGAATTGTTGACCTTTTTTTTCTAGTTGTATTTTTTTATATTCTTATACTGTCGTATTAGTAAGTAAGAATACTAGTCTATACTTATATGTAGAAGATTGCTGTGAAAGTGATAATAGTGATGATGATGATAATGGTAATATTAATAAGTGATGATGATTATACTAAAAATTCTAAATAGTCAATAAGATTTTTTTAATTTATTTGATATTTTTTATAGTATAAAAAATTTAAAATTGAAAACCCTGTGAGACTAATAGGGTTAATTCAACTTGTTGACCATTATTTTACTAGAATTTATACTTTGAATGCAATGAGTCTACAATTTTTCTCATTCATTAATTTTAATAGTTTTGAGTTAAATAAGATTTATTAATGTTAGGGTCATTTTGACCTTCAAATTTTGTTCAAATTCAAAAAATAATGCCAGAATTATATAGAATAATATGATGAAAATTTAATGTTTTACAATAATTTACTTTAAGAAAGAATTCATTTTCATGTCAGACGAATTGCTTAGGCTAAGCATTAATTATTTTATTGCAATGCAAACTAATTTTCCATTAAGAAGCCAAAACAATAATTATTTTGATATACAAAATGCTGCTATGAGATTGGCTAGAATAATTGTCATCATTTTATGAGGGAGGAAAAGAATGGTGTAGAGCTAGTAAGGGTAGAGCTCTTTTTTAATTAGTAGCAAATTAATTAGTAATTTAACCAATCAAATATTCAAAAAGAATATTTAATTGAATGAATCTAGACCCTACTTGATTTCGTTTTTTTCCGACCGGAACAGCGTTTCCGGTACTTTCAGTATTATTTTAAATTTCATTTTGAATCGACTATATATTTTTATTTCAGCTTTGTCCGAAATAAACGAAGATTTAAGATTGTTAAGGTATTCCGGTATTCCGCAAGTTAAGAAGTCTGCCAGAAAAGACAAATGCAGATACGTTGTCTCTGAAACTCAACAACATTGTCTCTGAAACTCAAGCAGCAGCCGAACAAAATAATTTGGACATCTTCAAAATAAAAAAGCTCGCCAAGAACAGCACCAAGAATAATCGGCCAATCAGAGACAAAAATGGCAATCTACTAACTTCCACACCTGAACAATGGAGAGAATACTTTGAAGAAGTTGGCTCCGCCGCAGAAGTTGGGCCACAACAAAACACAAGATGCGCTCGACCCCCTGCAGAGTCAGCATCCTCGAATAAATATAGGCCCTTCCACGCAGCGAGAAATCATGGACGCACTAAAGAAGCTCAAGAACAACAAAGCAGAAGGCCCCGCAGAATTACTACAAGTCGATATTAGTAGTATTGCCAGTATTCTTCAGCCCATACTATAGGGAAAGAGCACGCTGACCATTCAAACTCGAATGGAAATCCTCACTATACATAATATTCATCGACTTTGAGAGAGCATTGGACACAGTAAGGCGAGAGACCATGTGGAGAGCATTAACTAGTATAGGAATACCACAATAAATAACGAAGCCTATACAAGCTCTATACAGAGATGCTCAAGTTAGAGTCCCCCATAATGAAAAATTGGGTGAGCCACAACGCACGATACGCAGATGACATCGCTCTGCTATCCCACACGTATTCAGACATACAAGCAAAATTGAATGTCGGTCTGAAAATAAATACAAGAAAAATTAAATCACTCCGAATCAACGCAGTAAACACTATCCCCTTCGTCATAAATACAACCGCTATACAAGATGTTGAACAATTTAGCTACCTCGGCCGTATAATATTGACAAACGAAGGGGTCAAAGAAGACATTGAAAACAGATTAAAGCTTGCTAAGACGGCATTTGGTAGATTATGGACCATATGGAAGTCCTCACACTTATCCAGGAATACAAAGCTGACAATATTCAACACATGTGTGAAGCCGGCTCTGTTGTATGGCTCCGAAACATAGCTAGTGAAAAATTAATAACACAAATAAAATACAGGTATTTATAAATAGGAGCGTAAGGATCATCTGCCATTTATTCTGGCCCAGGCGAATCAGCAACACAGATCTCTGGGCTTTAACCCACCAAGAACCAATAATAATGGTAATAAAGAAGAAAAAAGGGGATTGATAGGCCATACATTGCGACGCCCATTTGAAACCTTCGCAAGATATGGGTATTGGAGTGGAATCCGCAGGGTAGAAGAAGTGTTGTTGAAGTGAAGAACAATAAAGAAATACAGAGTTCGTTGGAGAAGCTTTGTTGAAGCCCTATGCTCCCAAGGGGAGTAAGGCAGGAACAAAAAAAAAAGATTCCGGAATGATTACAAAACGGTGATACTCTAAATTTTTTGTTTTTATTTTTATTATTCAGTTGGATTTTTATTTTTCAGTCTTTTGTCTACAAATCTCTTAATGTAATTTTCTTAACGCGTCACAAGGAATTGCTTCGGTTCTATGTTATGAATAAGTGAGAATAATAATTTTGTACACTTATTTTTTTTCTATTTTTTTGTTAACAGAATAAATGACCCATTGAATGATCGGAAAAACTCTTTTAAATCAAATAATGAAAACATAAAAAAATATAAAAAACTTATAAATATCTATGTGTATGTACCCATTTTACGTTTCAATTTTTGTGTATCTTTTCTCAAAATATTCTTAATTTATGATCTAACACTTTCTATGGTCATGATTTGCAATAAAGAAAAAACTAAAGAATATTATCCTTCCAGTTATTTTTCTTTCCATTGTTACTAAATTTAACTTAACTGTATGGACACGCAGATATTTCGTTATTATGAGTATATACATATACGGGGTGTCGGAAGTTCAGTTTTACTTTTGAAAAAAAATTTAATGATGGTACCCATTCAATAAAAATGTTAAAAGTTCAAATGAAATGTATTTACTGCCTTATCAGCGTTTTCTTTTCGACCTCCATCTCGAGTCACAACACCTTAAAGCTGGTATTTCCATTGAATGTCTGGTATATACATTTTATCTTATAATTTTTGAAAATCTACTAGAGTGAGACAACTTTGTAAATCCGATTTAAAATTTTTTACTAAAATTTCTGAAATTTTTGACTTTGAAAATATCAGATAATGGATTGGTGACATACCTCATCGGGAGTATTTGTGTGGGGTGCCGAGGCTCAAACATCTTGTACAAAACCTAATATTCCTTTAAATTGTTCAGATAAAATGAAAATTATGTTGAATATGAAATTATCCATAGCAAGAATATAAGCAAAATATGAAATAAAAAAAAAAGGTTAACATTTTAGGTAGTAAATATTTTCCCATACATACTTACAAATATACCGTTAAAATTATACTATTGTACATAATTATTATATTATTGGATAAAACACTGAATGCCAACAAAAATCTTTATTTTATACACATAGAATATTTGTGTCCATGGAGAACAAAACGGAACAGAGAATTGAAAATTAAAGATTGCAAAAAACAAAAGTGGATGATACGATTTTCTTTTTTTTCTCCTTCCCACTCGCTGCTCTTTCATTTTTTTTTAATTTTTTTTTTGTTTTAACCAATTTGTATATAACACAAACCAATATCCAGTTGATCACTCCATCTATACTCAATGTGTAAAAATTGTAGATAAACCTTTATAAAGAGAAAAAACCAAAAATCATAGGATACAAAAAAGGTTAAGAATGAATTAGAATAGAAAATAAGAATGGAAAGAAAATGTGAAACAGAGTGGGATAATCAGAAAAAATTGAAATAAGCAAAAAAAAAAAAGGATATAGGGTATAAGTATGAGAAACCAATAATCGATGTAACATTGCACGGTTCCCAAATAAACTATGTAGTCATGATCATAACAAACAATAGGGCCAATAATGACCCAAAAATAATAAAATCGGATTGACCTTTTTATTTTCACTTTCATTTTTTTTTTTGGATAATACAAATAAAGTGGGAAAAAAAATTGAAATACAAATAACTAAAAAATTAAAAAAGATTTAGTTTTTACTTTATTCGATTGTACATAATAATATGTATAGATATAAACGTGGATGTGCAGGGTAAATTGGTTGTAAATTACAAATAAAACTAAACAGGAAAAATACTTTTGGTTTTGGGTTAAAATGTAGGATTATTGAAAATAAAACGACCCTGACAGCCTAATTGACAATTGAAACGTCAAACATGTTTGAAAGAATTTTTTTAAATATCCCGTATTAAATTGTATTTCATTTCAAATTGCATACTTTTAGGGTATTAATTTTTGTTAAAATAAGATTTGTATCTTTTCTCAAAATATTCTTAGTTTATGATCTAACACTTTCTATGGTCATGATTTGCAATTTTTGACGATTCAACAAAAAAAAAAAAACAGATAATAGTTTATAGGAGGATTTCTCTAATTTTTATAAACGTTTAGAAACATTTTTTTTTTTTCAAAAATTATGCACACTGGGGCGTTGATATTATTTGTATTACAATTTTAGTTTAGCTTTAAACCAAATGAATGTTAAGAAACATTTAATTCAAAATTCCGATTGCTACGAATAGCATGAGCTATCATACAATTTGCATGACTGTAAATTTTATTCAAAAATCGTATTAACCACAATGAAATAAGTTGGAATTATTATATTAAGGCCTGTCAAGTAATTTTCTCCGGGAACTTACGAGAGATTTCTGAGGAAATAATATTCGCATTTAAAATTACAGTTTTATATGAAAAAAAGTGAAGTGCCGTATTTTATACATTATAAATTTCTTTTTTTA
Source organism: Condylostylus longicornis (assembly GCF_029603195.1). Lineage (NCBI taxonomy): Eukaryota > Metazoa > Arthropoda > Insecta > Diptera > Dolichopodidae > Condylostylus > Condylostylus longicornis. The sequence continues at coordinate 4,605,680 of NW_026578000.1, forward strand.
ATAAATTCTACGGAAAATTCTCTACAGTAACCAATTGAGAAACCTCTAAATTTAGTTCAATGGTTGGAAAATTCTATTTTAAACAAATAACCTACTATAAAAATTTCCCCAGATAAACAATCCGGAATTTCAATTTCCAAAATAGAATTTCTATTCTGAAATACTAAAGTAAAAATTGATTAAGTAATGTGCAATATTCTTTGCTCCTTGGGATTAATTATACAATATTACTTTTAACATTACTTCATTTTCATATAACATTGTTGATTCTTCTAATTTTAAATTTCAATTTTAAATTAAAAATAAATGTAAAGGGGAATATGATTTCATTTTTCATTTTGTTTCTCTTTTTTCGGTATCTTTTCTGAAATTCATTGTTTTTTATTTGAAAAAAGAGTAGGAATAATATTGAAAAAATTCTTATATCATAATACCATGTTTAAGTGTATGTATGTATATAGCATATTTGGGATCAATGCTATAAACATTGTATTAAAAATCCGTATAAAATAATTTATTTTTTTGTGACCGAATTCTATATGAGGATTGAAGCTAATGTATTTTTGATTTGGTTACTTAAACAATAATAACCCGGTTGGTATAGGGTAACATTTACCTTCATTGGCAACTATAGTAAAGTTTTACTTGTAATTTAGTAAGTGAATATAATTCAAATTCGAAAAGTTGTTGCCTTATGTTTGGCAACATTTTGGGGAATATTAAATAAATTAAAATTCAAAAATATTCGGTAAATTTAATAGTTAATGGAGTTTTTGACAAAAAATTTTGCATAGGGTATTTTGTAATTGATATCTGATGTATATGGTAAAAATTAAATACCAACGTTATAATATTCCAATTAAATATTGATTGAATTGAATTTAAAATTGAGGAATATAAAAAACAAAATTTTTAAGCCAATTATTTTCTAAATAATTTTTTGTAAAATGTTATTGTGTGGCATATTATAAAATTTTAATCAGCTTATTATTTATAAATATTTCTCCATTGCTATTAAAATACAATGTATGTGACCATGTATTTTACGAGTATTTCATTTTAAAAGCATTTTATTCTAATGAAAATGAAAATATAAAATTTTTTATTTTTATTTATATTACTATTATGTGCTAGATATAGAGAACATGTGAGAGAGAAAGAGAGAATAATATGGATAAAGAGTCTAATTTCAGGAAGGGACAATGATAACAAAACATTTAAAAAAAAATGAGAGAAAACCCAAAAAAAACAAAATAAATAAAACTTTACTTTCTGTCATGTTTTAAACGATTTTGAAATTAAGTACGTGATATTGTAGGTGGCAGGACATTTATCATCTGACTGTTATATTTTTATTTTTATAAGTTATATTATTTTGTCGTATAATGTATAAACCAATGTCGTATATAATATAATAGTAGTAAATGGTGCACAATAATATTAATTGTCGGAATTCTACATTTTTTTTTTCCTCTTTTCATACATGTTTGATATTTTTGTTATAAAATATTAGTATGAAGGTATACAGTATAATATATAGTGTCCCACTTTCTAATATTTTCATTTTATTTTGTTATTTTCTTGTTCACAGTTTGTTTATTGGTATAAAAGAGTAAAAGAGAATCAGAAAAGAAAAAATCGAAACAAAAATAAGTACGTGTTAAAATAGTAAAAGTTTTATGTTATAAATGAGTGTGAGGGGAATGAAAAACAAAAAAAAAACCAAACAAACAAACAAATATTTGAAATAAAAAGGACTAAAATCCATGACCTAAGACGTGATTATTACTATTATAAATATATAGATCTAAAATGTGATAGAGTTTATTTACCTATAATAATTTAGAATATAACACAAAATTTTATATGATTGTGTGTATTTAAAGAATAAAAAGTGACTTTAACCATTTTTATGAATTATATACAATATAGTGAATTATTAAGTGTACATGTCCTTTTAATATTTTATTTATTATAGTGTAATACTATAAATAATCATTTATTTTCACCGCATACTCTTGTGTTCTTGTACACAATAGAAAATAATAATTTATCTTTATCTGTATTTAATTTTTTTTTTCTTGTTGATGAAAATTTTTGGATTTAAAGGGTAGAATTAAAGAAATTTCAGATTTCTGATTTTAGATATTTTAAATTAAAATTTAATTAATATGTAAATATAATTAATATTTAATAATATTAATGTGATTCAAGTTTACTTCACAGATAATTTATAACGAATATAATATGTCATAGTATTATAAAAAATAGAAGATTGTAATAATATGATTTGCAAAGTTTATTTATGTAATAAATGATTAAATTGCAATTAATTTAATAATAAGGGAGTAGGAGAAACTATTATTGTTACGACACTAAATATATACAATAATATTATTCATTCAGATCCGTTTATTCGAAAATGTGAAGTGTGATTTAGAATGGCGAAAAAAATAAGAAGATTTTTGGTATTTCATATTTTAACCATTTCGCAGTCATCACTTTAAAATTGTTATTACTCCTGGCTCATTTATCATATCTTACACAATTTTAATTATATAAAAGTGTTATTATCATGCTGATCAATATTATATTAAAATAAATGCAAATGCTCATGACGGCTATAATCGTTGTGTCGAGTTTAGGTGCTTTGATACGACTATTTGTTGCTCATACTATATGTTGAGCAATTGGGAGTGAGGGTTAGGGCACTTTGCTTCTGAATTCCTCGGTATTTTTTTAAAACATACACAGATATTTCGGATATAGATTCGAATATACGATAAAAAATTATTATTGATTTCAGAGCTTTACTCTAGATGTCGATGAACATTATTAGATTTTTGAAGAGGAAAACCCTCTGCTCCTCAGAGCTTTTTAAGACGAGCTAGAAAACTTTATTTGTAAGTATAGTGTTATTAGTGAATATCGAAAATTTTTTTTTCTTTCAAAAAATTACTATTAATTTAATTCAATTTGAAGAGGTACGAATTTCAAAAATAAACATTGAACATTTTAAAATTTTAATATGAATATATGTGTGTAGTAAGAACAGAATATGTATGTAGGTATATCTAGGTTATTTTTTATGCCTGATTATGTTTACTTAAATTTGTGATTTAAATATTCTCATGTGTGTATTAAAAATTCTGCTTGAAATAATATTTTCAGTTTGAAATGATATTTTTTAAAATATTTTATATATACATACATATGTATATTTAATAGCACTGTTATTTTAGCAATTATAGTTTTTCCGCAGCATATATGTATAGTATAATTATTATTTTTATCGAAAAAGATTTATTTTATAAAATAAAATATTTATAATAAAAAATTCAATTGAAATTCATTCAAAAATTTTGTTTTATATGATAGAAAATTCGATATGGGAGATTATAGCTACACCTATTATAAAAAATTTTTGGGAATAGCTATTTTTCTGCGAAATATTCAAAATATAAAAATGTATTGTTAATTTTATACTCTCTTAATTTCAGTTCTATTTTAAAATTCCTATAATTATAATAAAACAATAGCATGTTATAATAAAATTAAATATAGAATTAGGTAATATCGTAAACGTAATTATTATATGGAATTGTATACTTAGCAATTGAAATCATTTTAATTACGTAAAAAAAATTTTTGATTTTTCTAAGAATTTAGAGGTTTTGAACGATTTGAAGCATTCATTGAAGATTAAAATTTCATTTGAACAATTCGTGATTTAATATTATTGATCATCAAAAACCTGATTATATTTGAAATACATCATATACCCTTGACATTATTTTCAATTCATAATTCTATTTCATATTAGTAAAATTCATATAACAATAGTATTCTTAAGAAGAAGAAATATTTAATTAAATATTTAATTAAATATTTAATAATATTTTATACAGGTAGATGTAGGATGCTTTTTCTGTTCAATGAATTCTTTAAAATTTCTTTTGATAAATTAATAATATTCAATTTATTTTTTAAATAAAAAATTTTAAAGCATAAAAAATTCTTTTGTTTTTCAATTTTCAAAGATTTTTAATTAAAATACTAAATTTAAATTTATCATAAATATTTGATTTAAAATTAAATTTTAATTAATAAAATATTTTTAAATTGATTTTTGGAAATTTAGTAACTTTACTTGAAAAGGTATATTATGTAAGTAAAATTATTTTTAGGAAGTAAAGTATATAATTAAAAATATTTAACAATTATTATGAATTTCAGGACGAAAACAATTATAAGTTGTTATATATTTGGAAAGAAAAGAAATTGGAAGAGTCATCATTGTGTTATTTGTCCCTATAAGCAAGAATTTTTGGTATAATATTCGTGTCTAACATAAAAATTTATGGATTTCGATTTTGTGTGGACTTTTTCAAAATCAATAGGGTAAAGTTAAATGTTACATAAATTAAAATTTTTAGTGTAGTCTGGTGTAGGACAAATAAAACAATGCTCTTAAACTTTTCACCAACGTTTCGATTTAATTTTAAATCTTCATCAGGGCTAAAATAATAATTTTATATGACAATAATGTTTTTACAATATATTATACATTTCTTATATGTATACTTACATTAAGTTATTGAACAAATTTTAATTTGATTCTAACATAATTAAGTAACTAAATAGCTTTAATCAATGAATTTACTAAAATTTTTAAAAATCGTCACTTATTGTTTTTTAATAAATAACATATAAAAAAATAAATAAATAAAATAAATTAACACAAATTGTAAATGGGACAAAACTAGACTCTTACAAAACTTAAACTATATTAAAAATAAAAATATCACAAATCAGCTGCTTGTTGTTTTGATATATTGTTTACTCTATTGGGGTTACCGCTTGTTTTAATTTTTTGAAATTTCATAATCATAGATTTATAAAATAAATTTAAGTTATTTGTATCTGTTTTGTAATTTATGTTGTTTTTGTTTAATTCTATGTGTATCATTTCACTTATATTCCTTTTATACCAATTTTTCTCCCTGTCTACTATTCGTGTTTCCTTGAAATTAAAAGTGTGATTATGGTTAAAATGATGTTGTGCTAGTGCTGTTTTATCTGTTTTATTAATGTTTTGTATTTTACAATCGTATTTATGTTGATTTAGTCTGTTTTTAAGATATTGTTTTGTTTGTCCTACATAGCACGCTTCACACTCTTGGCAATTTATTTTATATATTAAGTGTGATTGATTCATTTTGTCTTCTTTATCTTTAAGTTTTGTGTAAAGTTTGTGTACTCCGTTTTTGTTATAGAAAATGAATTTGTTGTTTTAAATATATGGTTTGAAGACATTTTTGATTTTGTATGCTATTTCAGGAATATATTGAAATTTTAAAAATTTGGTGTTGTGTGAATTTGGGGAGAAAGTTTCTTGTGTGTTATTTTTATTGTCCATGTTATTTTATTCTCTAATTATTTGATTTATGAAAAATTTTGGATAATTATTATTTTTTAATATTTCTTTCATGTTTTGTATGTTCTTTTCTATGTATTCCTTAGAGCTTAATGAATAAATCATTTTATCTAACATATTTCTTACTACATTTCTTTTTTGTTGAACTTGATGTTGCGACAGAAAGTTTAATATTTTGCCGGAAGCAAAAGGTTTCAAGTACCAATCTGTGGAGATCGTTCCATCATTATTAATAACGTATCTAAAAACGCAAGTCTATTGTTTTTTTCGGATTCCGATGTGAATTTTATTCTATTGTGAAAACCATTAAAAGCTTCTATTACAAACAATTAGAACTTCAATATGAATGTTACATAAATTCATTAAGTTAGTTGAGTATTGTACATATGAAAATTCAAATTGGTTTAAATTGTTTTCCTGAGACAGTTTGAAAATTCATGCGGTAATTGTATGCGGCAATGCTTTTCCACCTTTCACTTTTATGGACTTTTAGACACCAGCCTCGGATATGTAAATTATATTAAGAAATAGAAATATTATTTGTAGGTTATAAGATTAAAAATGTCCGGATGGAAAAAAAATCAATTTCGGCACTCCAATAAACTATGATATAAACGAAATCCTTTCCGATATGCCTGAAAATCTCGTGCAAAATTCTTTTCTATATGAAACTGCTAAAACTGTATAATAAAATTATAAAAAAATTTATTATTAAATTAGATACAATATTTTAGTATTAGAGTGAAAGTATTACTCTATTTTTTTAAATTACTTCAGTTTTCTCTTTCTGTTTTTTTTTTTTTTTCAAATTAATTTTAATTTTATACAATCTCAATTTTATTGAATTATTTTTAAATAATTTGCGTGTATAATAGAATTTTGTGATTTAATACAAAAATAAAATTAAAATTGACTACAAAATTATTTCTTAACTCAATTATTCATAGTGCAGATTGAATCATCCATGGTGCAGATGCAAGGCTATTTATACTAAAGTGTAAATGCAATTTGTTTGCCGATTGTAAATGTATACAGGTTGTGTCATGCCTAAAAAATTGGTATAATATTATTTTAAATAGATTAATTGAATTGTATAATTAATCTTATACTTAATAACAATTATTATTACAATTTCAATTTAACAACTGATAGCAATAATTACTATTATGCAAATATTTCTATAATATTAGTAATAACTAAGCTTGCAGTTTAAAAATACTGTTACAACAATACTTAAACATTTATGGAAGGAAACAATTTTTTTTTGATTTATGACAAAGAATAACACCTGACATGAGAACATACATATGTAAGTAACTTTTAATTGTAAATTATTCCTTTTTTATATGACATGAGTAATTATTATTGTAAATAACAAATATCTACCATACTTCTTATGAGTAATGTGTAAATTATTAATGAGAAGTAAGAATATAATTCAATGTCAGAACATAGAATCTTGAGTAATAATTTATCACATTGATGAAGGAGTATAAATTAACTTTGCGGCCACAAGGCAAAATGTTTTGAGCTTAAAAAATCACAATTTTTAGCAAATCAAAAGCAGTGCTTTCACTTTTATTTTATACTCTCTAATTTTTTTCGGAATATTTCTCACTAATTCAGTACATTTTTTTGAGATATCCTGTAGTTTTTTCATCATACTCAAAAAGTTCATATAAAATCTTATGATCATCCCACATTACGAAAATCTCATAAATTTTTATTATTAAAACAAAATTTTTATGCCATAAAAAATGCGAAAAAAAAAAAATTAATGAAATCAAAAATTTTATATTATTTTATTTTTTTGGCATATTTCAAAAAGATTTTGAAAAAAATTTGCTTATTAGTTTCACTCTGCCACTGCATGGCCGTCTGTGCTTCTGTTTACAGAACTTTTACAATGTTCAAAATAAAAATATGAAACTTTCTATACAAAAGCATCTTAGTGATAGAATTCTAGACTTTTTTTTTCTAGAAAAGCTTTCCATCCCGTCTAAGTAAATAAGCCTTGAAAATCTGTGAGTTTCTCAAACTCTACAATGGTTAAACCAAATCTACTTGTCAATTTGTAAACACTATTTGTTTATTAAAATTGTAAACAAATATTAGGGTGCCGAATAACCCTTTAATAATTTTTGGAGTGAATTTTCTTCAAGCAAATTTTCTTTTATCGTCTTGAAGCACAGCCGGCAAATCAATAAATATTTTATTTAAATTGATAAAAAAAAAATATTTTAATTATCCCGAAATCTCCTTCCGTTTTTTGAATTATTTCTCGAATTCTATCCGCTAATCCTTTTCTAATCTCTATCGAAATTGTAAAAAAGACAAAATATAACAATATTTTACAAGAGTTGCACAAGAATATATTAAAGAAAGTTGCACAAGAATATATTAAAGAATGTTCCTTAACTAAATTAATCAATTTTTTTTGAAACTATGTTATTACCCTATATTCCTCCTTAATATATGCAAAAATATATGATATTGTAATTATGTGTTTCATTATTACAACAGGTCGTTTTTATTAGTTAGGCTTTAAGTAATTTAAATTCCAAGCTTAAGACTTGAATTTCTTAAGGACAATGTGCTATTTTACAGACCTTGGGTTTGATAGATTACAGAGCTTTTATTTACAATTCATTCCATATTAAATTATTAAAATTTTGTAATATTCAATTTTCACACCTTCAATTTCTAATTCAAATATTTTTTTTTTTAAAGAAAACAAAATATAAGATGAAAATCTTTTAATGATGATGTTTTCATCTACTTATATACAAAAAGCAAAAAAAATTTTCTTCACTCATTTTAATTTTATAATTTTTTGCTTTTGCTATGTAAAACGATTACACCATAATTATAAGTTGTAATAAGCAATCATAGCATATCTTTTAATACTACACTAGACAACTAGGCAACATAATTGCTTTATTTCCATTTTGTACGAAGCTACGTACTTGCCTATAAATGTACATGTATCTGTATATATATTTTAATATACCGTGCTAACATAACAGATGAAAGACAGTTAAAATGTGTACTTACATTTAAAAAAACATAAATAAAGGTGTAAAATGAAACTAGAATGATAAAAAATGTTGCAAAAAGAAAAAATATACTTATTAATATACAATGTAAGTTTGTATATGTATGTAAATTGAGAGTGTATATATTGAATTTTAATATTCCGTGTTAATTCACTATGCAAATTAGCAACTGATAAAAAGAAAGGTGACAAAAAATATTATATAGGTATACCAATATAATTAAAATGGAAATGTATGTATACATTGTATATTCTTATGGGTATGTTAGTGAATTGAATTTTGTTATTCATCCCACGGGGGACAATCTATTTGATAAGACACTTGCCTCTTTTTTTTTTCCTTTTCTAAAAAAGAATTAGAGTATTGTGGCTATATTATTGTAAGTGAGAAAAAAAAGAGTTTGAATTATACATTCTTGTCCTATTTCTAAATATGTAAGGTGATATAGGTGTACTTAATAATATAGGTATATTTAGTTAATTATGCTACGAGATTTGAATATTTTAAAAATTTTGGTTTTTAAGGACATTATTTAATTTTATGATTTTTTTCTTTAAAAATTAGTTTGTGTATATGAAATGGAGAATTGATAATTACGAGTATATCTCAATTATTACTTTGAAGATTGTAGATTTGTACAACGAGGGCAACAGTGCACCGTGTCTACATATAAGGATCTATTGTTCACCGCCATCCGAGTTCGGGGCATACCCTACAACACACGCTCGTTACCCACCCACCTAATGAACTCAAGCCACTTGTGAGCACCAGAAGTTCCCATACTACCCACAGAATCTGCAAGTATTCTCATTTTCCAGGCCCAGCCGACTGAGGTGTTCCCTAAGCCTGTAGTGACCCGTCGAAATTCCGGTGAGGACTCTCACCTGATTCTTGCCCATCCCTATAATTTTCTTAAATCGCTTCTGGTCATAATCTCCAGCGCTCCGGCACAAGAAGAGGTGTGTTTGTCCCCTTGATTGCAAGCGCATCAGCGGCTTCATTTCCTTCCACGCCCCCATGGCCCGGCACCCGACACAATGCGACCCGGTTGCATCTGCATAACTCATTGAGCTTCTCAAGACAGTCCCATACTGCCCCGGAGGATACTGAAAACGAGTTCAGCGCTCCGATCGCAGCCCCGCTATCCAACATAATCATTATCTCCTGTCCCCGATACCCCCTTTTCGGGCTTCAGCCTGAAGTGCGGTTCAGCGCACACACATTTCAGCTTCGAGTTTGGGTTTAGGTGAGATTGACATGGTCCCCCAAATCGTACACCGAAACGTTTTTTGCGCAACGAAAGTGTAGCTTTGACTATAAACTCGCGTTATACATTGTTCCATTCGCCCGCCTAAGTTTGGTGCGTTCCACTGCTGATAACTTATAGATGGTCCAGGTTCTCTTTTACAAGTATATTCCAGAGGGTTGTTCCATGTCTCGTAAGGCAGTCCGCCTTACAAACCCCTGAAATGCAACAGCTTCTATGGACCTAAGCAAAGTTTATCTCGAACTGCCCCGCTATCTCGTTAAGAAACGACCCACAATATAGGATCGTTCTGGATGTGGGGATTTTAGATTTTAAATCGCTTGCCGCCACCTGGCTGTCAATACAATTTAAAATCTAAACGAATTGACATCTCAGTATCCAATTTTTCAGAGTAGACTTTCTGAACCTTACAGAATTTTTACATTACAGAAGAATCCTGAAAAAAAACAAAAATTATTTATGATAACAGCACTTAATTCGAAAATAGTTTCTAGTACCGGTTTATAATTAAAAAAATTCACTCTTCAAATCAATTTAATAATATTTTTCTCCCAGAAAACTTGAAATTATTGTGGAAAACCCATAAAATTTTTTTTTTTATAATTTGAAGTAAAATCAAATGACAAATTTATTTATTTATTCATATGACGTAATTATTTTTAATTTATTTTCATAAATCTTTTAGTGCTTTCATCAATTGAGGACATTTTATTTAAATATTTTTTTATTTAAAAAGAGAATTCAATTAAAATAACCTGTGTATTCTACAATATTTTATTTAAGCAATCTAGCTGGTTTCGTTTAATATGAAAATCTAAGTATACATAAGTATGTGTTATTACTTTGGCATTACTGTATTCTAATTAAATCTATCAAAATTTAAACTGATATCTTGAGATTATTTGACATTAATGCGTCTTATCGTATCGTATGTATATGTCAAGCGTATGTATAGCTCAACGTATGTATATGTCAAGAGAGCCCAATAGTTAAATGGAGATACAAAATAAACTAAAATAAAAATCAAATTATTTTTCGATTTAATTCATTTTAATTAAATATTTTATATAGCAATAAATTTAAAATTTAACCAAGAGCAGAAAATTAAAAGTGAAAGTTTACATGGCACGAAAATTATTGTAGTAAACTTGCCGATTTTCATATTATTCAATTTTATTTTCAATATTATTTTGCTAGTAATTTATTAATATTATAACATTAATAATTTTCATTGCATTATTCCTTCAAGGAATATATTCAAGTATTCAAAATTTTAGGAAATTTATTTCATCATATTATTAAATTTTCAGAATATTTAATAATATGTGGTTGAGGAATTGATGTCTTGTATTTCGTGGAATATCTTCTATATATGTACATATGTACTTGAAATGTGTACTTACGAGTATATCTGAATCCTGAAATTAAATTGTCTGTGATGTTAGTCTTTCGAATTAGACGTTCGTTCTGAAAATTATCATTACTTACTCCTTGTAAAAATTCCAATTCAATGCTCTAAAATTTAAATTTTCTTATTTTCTAAAGTTGGGTTTTTTAAATTTCCCATTTGGTTTCTCAAAACTTATTTAAAATAAAGCAAAAAAAAAATTAATTTTTTTAAATTAATTTTTATTTTTCCAATAAATTCACTTTCAATTTATATAAATTTTAAAATTTCATTTTATTGCTTTAAAATAATTTAATTTACTAATTTTTGCTATTTTGACATTCTAGTGAAAGATAAGAAAAAAAAATTCCTGCCTAAAATATTTTTATCTAAAATTTGTCACCTTTGTTGATTCACTTTTTCTCTTTCATCTCTTTCTCTTTACCATTATATTTAAGAGTAAATTTTGGCAAAGGTATAAGTGGAGTGTATATATAAAATTCATGTATTATTAACAGTCCATTTGTGTTCAGTGAGAATAAATTAGAAAACAATATTTCAAAAAAATATCCTGCTTGTCTACTATAAGATTTGACACTAGTGTGCGCATGGGAAATTATTTTTGTTACTAAACTTTTTATTGTGTGATTCTTTGATCACTTATATTTCGCCGGCGGGCAGAATTAGAGTATTGATTCTCAGACAACAATTTTTTTTATTTACTATGCAGTTAAGTTTTTCAAATTCTCTTAATTAGTATGAATTGTAATATTAAATAAGCTTTAAATTAAATATCACTTATGGAACAATCACATTGAAAAATTTACTGAACAGACAAATCGCGACAAGTCATCAGAATTATATTAATTGATAAGAGTATGAGAAAAACAAGATAATACTAAAAGAATGAAATTATTACAAATTGGCGGGAGAGCTAGTCGCTCTTCATGTTTAAAACATTACAGCTTGTTTATCTACCTCTTTTCATCCCGAAACATTCCGACTCTGTACAACTCACTATTCACAGAACTTTAATGATTTCTTGAAATAAAGCTTTTCAAAACCTATGAATTTTAACAATATTAAAAATGATAAAACACTTTCGAATCACACTTCTATCAAAATCTAATGCATAAATGTACAAAAATAAACTTCAAAATAGTACGAGGGTGTAGAAAGAAAAAAGAAAACATTTTCTCTCTTTCATTTTTTTTCTTTAGGTTATTTAAAAAACATTACTTTTTTTTTGTTTTCTTAATATTTTCTGTTTAAGGAAAACATTGCGTTAGTTTGTATGATTGCATACATTATTATATACGTATGTGGGTATAGGTGCTACATCTATATCGTTATTGTGTAGGTTAAATCGAATTTAATGTTTCACACGTAGGCTTTAAACCACAGGAGCAAAAATGAAACGTGCAGAAATCGTTTTATTTCTCTGTCATTCTTTTGTCATTTTTACTTTTATTTTTCTTTTCTTTCTAAATTCTTAAACATCAGTGGATGGATGATGACGACACGACAATATTAAATGGCGTTAGAAGATCACGTAACCAAAGAAGAAAAAAAAAACAAAAAATTAAAAGAAAATAAACGATAAAGAAAATATTTAACGGTTATTTTTTCCCCAAGTTATTTTTCGGTTAAATGCTCGGTTGAACATAATGAAAAAGAGTGTGTAATGTTGAAAGTACCTACATGCATAGGTATGTATATATCCTGTTCGTGTATAAGTTTACATACACATTAATATTTGTTTTAAAACATATACTTATATATCCACTGTTGAAATAAATTAAAAATTAATGTACTTAAATTTGGTGTTGTTGATTAAATTATTTTGCAGTTGAAGTTGCTGGTATACATGCACAATAATCAAGCCAAAATCTAGTGCAATATTTAAAGTTCTTTGATAACATATTTATGTTTATAAGCTCCTTTTCTCCGCTATTGTTCAATATAGTCTTACTTGAAATACTGAAAAAAGTCATAGCTACATCCAATGGGGAACAGTCTGAAAAGGCTACGATGCTTTGCTGGCTCAATCACATGCTGATATCCAGGCAAATTTAATCTCTTGAGTGAGAAAGCAGGTGTTACTCAACTGAAAACAAACTCACTTGAAATAAACAGTCGGAGTAATGAGCATTTTACGATTAACGTAACGGAACTATAATAGAGAACGTAACAAGATTCGACTTTCTGGATAGTATCAATATTATTCATAATATAGTAATGATAAATTACTATAACAATAACGACTTGTGGGCGCTCACCAACGAACAACTAGTGAATACACAAATAAAGGAAAAAATTGCGTTTATTAGGCCACACTCTGCGAAGACAATCAAGAGCGATTGCCCGGGAGACACTCGAATAAAAACTATATGGTAAGCGTAGGGTGCGAAAATCCCGAGCAACATGAAAAAGTATACGGCGGAAAAAGAAATCAGAGCTAGTCAGAATGGAAAAAGAAATCAGAACATGGTTTTAAATAAGTGCATTGGTGAATAACAGAGTTCGGTTGAGATGTTAACGTATGTGCTATGCTTCCAAAAAGAGTGAAAGCAAGCGAAAAAATTAAGAAATAACTATTGATACAATACTCCAAGGAATAAATAAATTTATGTCGTGTTTTATAATAAATTTCCTTATTCATTTTTAAAATATGCAGCCTATTGTCAACACTAGTTCGAATAATGAAAAATTAAAAGAAAAGGAAATAAAACTATACATATATTTTTTAATTTTATTAATAAAAGTATGAAAACGAATTTAAAGAGTTTTTGGGACCAATATTGACTTTCAATCGTTAGAGCAATAAATTTCATATATAGGACAGTGTTAAGAGTAATAAAAGTTCTATTTAAGGCAGACGACAAAGTTCCAATGTTCTTGTAGGTTAAGTAGAATATTATTGTCTTTTAAGTTTACTGTTATTATTGAGAATTGTTTTCTGATATTTAAAGCCTATTAGATTTTAGATTATGGTGTCTATTTTTATACTTTTTTTTAGGTAATCAAAAAGTTTCTGTAATGCCACAGGTAAAACCAAAATATTAATTCGGTTACTTAATAATTTGCCCATTGTTTAAAAGTTGTATAAGATTGTTCTGTTCTATTTTTAAAATTTCCATTTCGATTCAAATACACAAAAATAAAATTATTAATTTTTCTTGTAAAAGAAAGTATAGTGTATATATTCATAATTGTTGTGGATAGCTGAATGTACAAACGTATGTACATTATGTATGTATTCTGTACATCCAATGTCATAATCGTACATATACTCCTAAATATAAAATACCTAATAGTACAAATATGAATGTAATATAGTAAGTCCACATTGTATGTAAATTATTTTTGGATAACCTTTTGTGTCCGGAATATTTAACAAAAACAAAAAAAGGGATATTAACCTAAATTCAAACCGGATACGTAAATGCACATGTATGTATGTAAACAGATAATATTATGCACAGAATAATTCAGTATGTAAGAGAATTCTGAATTAAATTTTGTTTATAAATAGAAGAGAAAATATGAGTTTGTCTGTTAACAAAAAATGGAATAAAAATAACGAGATTACATGGATTTTAATTTATTATTAGTTATTTTTTATTATTACTTATTAATTTATAGCAAAGTAAGTATGTATGTTTGTAAAACTTAGATAAAGAAAATTAAAATTTTACTACTGACACTAAAGCTCTATTGAAATATTTAAACAAAAACACAAAACTTTAATAAACTTAAAATAGAAATAAGCCTATATGCAGTATACTGTTATATTTTTATAAAACTGTTATACTTCTGTTACATAATCTGATTAAAATGAAATTTTTCCTTTTTAAAAGAAATTATTTTCTCCAATTAAAATAAAGTAAAATGCGACAATACGAATGAAATTTGAAATTTCGTTAGAAATGCTGTTATATCCACAAATTTAACTGTTATACACAAATTATAAATAACCAATGGGAAACAAAAGTGATACCGAAGAGGAAATTATAATTTCAAAAAAGTTCAGCACTACGAAGGTTTATAAAGACATCTTATGAAAGAGAATAACTGGCGCCCGACATTGGTACGGTAAAATAAAGTGTAATATCATCGTATATTATCCAGCTAGTTGCTGCAGAATAATTTAGCACTAATACACTCGGAAAAGAAAATTAATAACGCAGTAATGTGCAGCGCAATTTAGCAGCTGTTCCACTACGAACGGTTCTGCGCACAGGAGAGACTCCGGCTTGCAGCTACAATTGGGACCCGGGCCAAGGGTATCAGTTGTAGCTTGTGCAATCTTTACTTGCAGATCCTCATCCGTTACAACAACAACAATAATTTAACAGCATATAAACTTGGATTGAAAGTGAAACTGCTGCACTGTAATCGTGTAAAGAAGCACTGTAATCGCAAGAAGAGTAAAAATACAAAATTTTTAATTAAAAAATTTTCTTAAATTCTCATTAATTTCTATTTTATTACTATGAAGTTCTCATACCGGTAATTGAAATAACATACTAAATGTAGAAGTCCTGTTGAAGATTTAATATCTACTGTTTTGATATTTAATATTACTGTTGAAGGATCTCGATAATAATCAATTGAAATTTCCAAAAGCTTTACAATGAATAAATAGTAAAAATTTCAGAAATTCGAACAAAATATTTTTTACTTATTTATGATAATAAAATTCTCTTGTAATTAAAGTGAAAATCTTTTGCTCATAATTATATCTTTACACATACATACATACCAAAATATATAAAAATCAAATTACATTCAGTAAGAAATTTTTATGTTCATGGGTGTTCATTTAAATTATGATTTGAAAAAAAAAAGAGAAAATAAAAATAAAATAAGAAAAAGACAAAAAAAAATTGGATTTGCATTCGTTCTCCTCTTAAATGACACATTGAAATCGAACGTGCTTATTGGTTAATTCCTTTTAAGTTTATTACACTATTTAAAAAAAAATTCCAATTTAACAATATTTTGTAAATTACTTTTGCATTCATTTTCGATATTAATATTTTATGTGTTGAATATAATTATGTTTTTATTAATTTATTTGCATTTCAATAAAAAACGAAGAAATTTTCTATATTATTTAGAGATTTCAAGTAATCTTTTAAAATAAGACACAATATGAGAGAGTGAAAAGTACATACTTAATTGCAAACATATGCATAGGAATAACTAAAAAGGGTTGAATAGCCCAGTTAAAAATTAATTCAATATACAAAAATATGACAAAACATGAGTATGAAAACATAGTATGTGTCGCCTATATTGTGGTATTTGAACAAAATCATACACAACTCAAAAAAAAAAAATATTATAAATTGAATGAAATTGTTATTAAGTCAAGTCCATTTTCATGATTGTGTTAATAGAATTCGAAAAAATAAAAAATTGTTTGTCTATATTTTTTTTTTTTGAAAAAAAAAACAAACTTCTTTCCTTCTTTTAAATGAACTTCATTCAATTTGTATTCTTAACAGTTAAAAATATTCTAATCGTTGTTGGAACACGTGATAAAAATGCAAATATTAAGTGCTTAAATTGTTTTGGTATAACGTAAACATTGTTCGATTGTTTGACTATGTGTACCTTTATATAAATTTACACTTGTTTAGAATGGACACTAGTCTTAGGTTGCCTTGATTAGTGACTGTCCATTTATAAGGTTCTTAAAATAATTTGGGGTTTAGTATAGAACGGTGGAACAACAATAGTTCAAAATATATGTGTTAACATGTCGAACTTGGCTGCAGTCTCAGAAGATAGGAAGTTGTATTATTTTTATTTGTTTTAGTGCTTTTCGATGTACAATATTTTTTTTTTGAGTCTGGTGCGAATATGATTACATCGGAAGGTTTCCAGCACTTGAGCTGGTCATATGTACATAATGGCCCATTTCAGAGGCACAGATTTTCGATTATAGCCCGCACATTTGTAACGATCGTCGAATCGAAAGTTTAGAAACTAAATCGGTGCAGTATATATAACATATTTTCTTTTAAACTTCTTTTCGAAGCTTGGACTTTACAGGACGGATTTTCAAAAATTTTTTGGAACAAATATTTAAGGATGGAACAAATATTTAAGGAAGATTATACGCCGTATGACTACTTTTGAGTTTCCCACTTGCATGTTTAAAATGTAAGACCAACATGCATGGCTAACTTCCATAACAAAATTACATGCTCAGAGAATTATATGGTGATTGGACTAATAGTATATAAAGTGCATAATGTATACTTTTAATAAATATACGAAGATTGAGTTCTGGGTGTTTAGATATTTGAACAGCTTATCTTTAGATATTTGAGCAAGTCATCAAGCATGAACTACCCTAGTTTTTATTTTAACTAAAAAAACTAATAAATTCAATACGAACCATAGGTATCCCAAAGTTGGAATAATTAACTTTAAATTTATAACATTATTTTTCATTTCATTTTTTCATGTTGCAGCATAAAATGATCAGAATGAGTCACTCTGAGTGTATATTGGATTTCATATTTCAATAAAACACATTAAAATAGAAATGCATCTACTCTCTATAAATATTGTATTCAAAAGAGTATTTTACTCATATTTTGTATTTTATAGTTTGTTAGAAAAAGACTTAGTAATATTGATTTTTAAAATTGAAAATTAATATTCCATCTGCAATTTGAAAATTTTAATTGAAATACAATTACTCTTTTCTTTATTTAGTTCTTTTCTCTTTTTTTTTTGTTTTTGATTTTGTTAATTCTCAATTTTCATATTCTCTTTCTTCTGTATACAATAAGTTAGTATAGTAATTGTGTTTAATATTTCGAAGAGTAAAATTGAAAAATGAATTTATCAATTTATTATATAGGGGGAGCAAGTGTGGTAATTTAAAAAAATTTTTGTCAAAAATATAATAAAATGTAATAAATTTTTTAGTTTGCTTTAATTATTACACTGTCAGATGAATGTTTTGTCAAATTCTATGTACACACATATATGAATTTAGAATTTAAAATTTTTGCAATGTAATGTAGTATATACTATCAAAGCATTTGAATATGTGTAAAAAGGCAGGACTGTATATTTTATTTTTAGGATTCATAAATTATTCCATTGAAGAATTTATCAAAATAATCATGCACAATGCAAATTCCAATGACTGAAAATATTTTTATATGATTTAAAAATAGTCGAGAATATTTTATTGTAATTTGAGTGTTGAATATTAAAAATTAAAGTAAATACGAGAGGTTTAAATTGAAGAATGCAGAAAATTGAAATCTACATACATATTGCCAGTAAGACAAAGCCGCCTAAGTCAATTTTTTTAAAAAACTGAGGTAATGCTATATTTGAGTCGTTCGTGTTAAAAACTATAATCCAGAATTTTTTTTTTCGATTTTGATGAATTTAAGGTGGTCAAATAACCGTGAGAAAAAAAGCGCACATTAAAAAATTTAATTAAACTGTTTTTTTTATAAAAAACGTTATATGATTTCGAAAATTTGGTTTTTTTCAAAAACATTTTGATAATACCATATAACTGGCTCTGTTACCCTAAAAATATTAACGTTAATGCTCTAAATTTGATTTCTGTTCGGATTAGATAGGGTAATTAGCAACACTAATTTTGATTTAGAAATTTTTGCCTGATTTTCACAGATTATGCTAGGATATATTTAAAAAAATTTGATTGGAAAATTCGAAAATTTTGCACTAAATTCTATTCAATTTTATGATATTTAATTTCAATTAATACTTTCATTCAATATTTTTTTTTTGATTTGTTTAGGAAAGGTGTGAAAACGCGCATTAAATGCTTAAAATTGAATAAGTTTCTTCTCACTATACTTGTATATAATGTTTAAATGTAATTTATTCTTACCTATATTCAGAAAAGTAAAAGTATAAGTAAAGTAATTTAGTAGACGTGTCCATACTTTCAAATATAATTAAAAAATTTTCTATTCATTAATTTGTATAGCAACATACCACTGATCGTTGTATTAGAACCGGAAATGTTTAAATTCTTTTACAAGTACGGTAATAAATGCAGTAAAACTTAATATTTTTAACTAAAATTCTAATATTCTATAAGGGAATTGATTGTAAATTATTATATTTATGATTTATTATAGGTTTCATAAAAGTTATTCAATGAATTTGCACGTCACGAATATCAATTTATGTACTAAGACGGGTACAAAAGAATGTAAGTCAAAAAAATGAATTTTTCAGTAGATAGAAAAAAATTGAATTTTATTTTATATTTTAGGTGTGGCAATGTTTTTTTTTCACTGAAGATGGTATGTGTTAGATCTATGTTCCGTTTATTGAATTATTACGGTTTCAACAAAAAGATAAAGATTTCTACTCGCTCATTATTAAATTATACCTCGAAGTTACAGTTACAGTTGTTGTTCTATATTTGAAACTAAGTAACCGGTAAAGTATAATAAGATCGTCAGCAGTGGTAATTATTTTAAATCATCATCATCCTCTTTTGGTTCTACAGCTCCGAGGGAGCCTTGACCTCATTCACAATTTTCCGACAAACCTCATGGTTCTGGGCAGCTGCTCTCCAGTCATGGACCCCAATTCTTCTACAATCATTCTCTATACCATAGAGAATCATTCATTAGACGCTGCCTCTTGCCCTTGTGTTGTATGGTCTTGCGTCTAGAATTCTTTTCTGCACTCGATGCTCTGGCATTCGAGATACGTGTCGTGCCCATCTTAGTCTGTGTCCTTTAATATATTTGACGATATTTTTGCCATCAATTAGTTCTTCTAGCTCTCGATTTGATCTTATTTCATATTCCCCATTTTCATTTAATTTTGGACCAAATATTTTTCGGAGCAGTTTTCTCACAAATATTTTTAAGTTTTTCTTGTCACTTGTTGTCATGGTCCATGTTTCGCAGCTATATGTTAGTATAGGTTGAATTAACCTCATTCTAATTTTTATTGACCTGTCTATTAGCCTGGATTGGAGAAGCCGCTTGTATTTATAATAGCATTTTTGTGCCGCTTGAATTCTCTCATTAATTGCTATGTGCATATCACTTTTGTTATTTATTAAGGCACCCAGGTATGTAAAATTTCTTACACCTTCAAAGTTGTAATTGTTATTGGTTATGTTTTGAGGGTACCTTTTTGCATCATTTTGTGTCATTAGCATGTATTTCGTCTTTGACTCATTGATTATCAGACCCACCGAAGCAGTTCTTCTCTCTAACATTAAAAACATTTCTTTCATTTCATTACAAGAGCCGGCCACAACTGCAATATCATCTGCATACGCACAAACCATTGCCGATCTTATAAATATGTATCCACCTCGATCTAGCTCATATTGCATAATGCAGCATGATGTTAAAAATAGTGGTTGATAAGGCATCACCTTGTCTGACTCCCGTTTCTATTTTGAATTCGTTCGTTAATTTGTTTTTTACAGCTACTTTACATTTAGTCTCACTTACTGTTAGTTTAACCATATTTATCAATTTATTTCCAATTCCCAACCTTCTAAAAACTGGTTCTGTCATTAATTATTTAAAAATTTCCCATTAATTATTTTAAATATTCTCCATTATTTTCTTAAAAAAAGTGAATATAAAAATGCATATTTAGGGTATTTAATTTACCGTTAAATTATGATTTACAAATATTTAATTAATAACTTAATAATTTGTATAGTATTAGCATAAAAAATTCCGGAAAATAATAAAAGTTCCGCAATATTAAAATAATTTTTATTGTATTTTTAATAGTCATTATTAACAATCAAAAAATTATTGTGTAATGTCAGTAATTCTTACAATTTTTAATGATAATAATTGTACATCTTAATTAATAACAAAATTATCTCCATTTTCAACTGATTTCCAATAATTTCATTTTCTTTATAAAAAAAATATTGCATTGCAAGTTCATCTAAAATAAAGTGCAGTTTCCTATTTCCTTTGTCAATTTATACATTAATAATTTAATATTTTAATTTTAGTGTTATCAGCTCTACAATAATAATAAATTAATTATAATGATTAATTAAAAAAAAAATTATTGACTTTGTAATCATTTTGTATTTCTTGTAAAATAGTAAAAGATGGTGTACTTTAAATAATTTTTTATTTGAAAGAGAAATAGTGTGTGTATATTTAAAAAACATTATAGATAAAGAACTGGCTTATATGCAAATATTGTTAATGTAGGATATAATAAAAAAGTTCAATAAAATGAATTGGTCATAATGGATATTTAATAATAGATTTAGGTGGTTTTGTGAATGGCACATTTCTTAATATTCCTCGAATTATATATAATGTAGAATCATATGTTAGCGACTCTTTTGAAATTCATCGTATGTCTGTCGATCTTTTGCAGTTTTGACTTTCAAGTCAAACCATAAGTTTTCAAATACCATGATTTCCAACTAGGCTCTTTAATTTACATGTAATCCGTTTTCAAGTTTTTGCCAAATTTGATTTGTCTTCAAAGTAAAATTTTTGCAATTTCGGAGGGACTGCTAAAATTCATCAAGTATATTTTAATTTCTATATTCATTTTATAATAATATTTTTGTATTTTATTTCATTAAAATAGAAAATGAAAGTTATTTGTAATAATTGATTCCATATATATTTTTGCAAGTGTTACATGAATGATGTTAAAAATTTCACGTTATGTAAATACAAAAAACCTAGGTTATACATAAAAATGTGTTAAAGATCTCTTGCAAAATTGTTTGCAGCAAATAGTTTGCAATATCTATCTGTTGTAATTTGTAGGTGTCGAATGTGAAATGTATGATTTGCATTGTATACATAGTCTATTTGTACAAAAAAGAAGTAAAAAAGAAAAGCCATTTATGAAATATGCTAAAAAGTTATTATTTCACTTTTGTTGACATTTTTATTATAGCATTGTAATAATGATAAAATAAAAGAAAAATGACCGTATCTTTCATATTTTTTTTTGTCAAATTTTATTAACATTTTATAAAATAAATTTTTCTGTTTGTCGGTAGTAATATTTCAGTTTCGAAAACATTTCCTGGGGAGCCTTTCAATTGTAATATAAAAATGCAAAAAATTTTTAAAATTGAGATTTATTAAAAATTAAAAAAGAAAAAATTTAGCAAAATTATTATTAAAAAATTTTCATTTTTATAGGAAATTTTATGAAAACGATAATAAATAAAAAGAGGAAATAAAATTTTTATGAAAAATTTTGAATATTTATAATGAGAAAAGTAAGCGTCATCAGTTTGTATGAAATTCATTTATGATCGGAATATTTTTTATTTGAATTTCGCTGTTTGTGCAATAGATCACTATGATGATTTTAAAAAAAATTTTAAATTTTGAATTCAAATCTTGCTGTAATTTATTCCCCAAAACTAAATGGTACTGTAAATTGCTACATAAGAGAGACTCCAACATCTGCAATGGAAGTAATTCTATATACTTGCCTCCATTGAACTTGAAAATTACTCCACAAATAAAGATAGATTTTTAAAATAAGCTTACTGATTTAGTTGACTAGAACGGCTGCCGTTTGGGAAGGTATCCAGTCATAGTGGAAAATGTGACAGAAATGTGTTAATTAAGAGTAATCGGGGTCGAGCCACCGCCAAGAATAGCATTCAGAAATCATTGCGTACAGTATTTTTACTCAGTGTATAAGTTGCCGGGTAGAGTCTTTGGTATTAGATGTATACTTAACATTGTCTATTAGGCAGGAATATTTATATATATGCATTTACACAAATCTGTGTAGGAAAAACGTTAATAAAATTAGCACCAATTTTGCTGACTGTTAGATGTTGATCAGGATATATGACTCACTCATACTTAGATAGGAGAAAATTATCCGTGCACGTCAGCATATGTGGTAATGAGGAATAGGCCCGCATTTTATTGACACCCTTTTTGTTCTAGAATATATAGAGAAAATGTTCGGGCGCCAGTCCATTTATGATTAAATACCGAACAGAAGAGAGCCGATTTGATTAATAATAAATAATTAAGGTAGTCTATTAAATGAAATTCTTTGAAAAAACTTTTTTATAAAACGAATCAGAAAAAATTTTCTCTTTGAAAATAAAATGATGGTTTTTATTATGCAAAATAAATGTTAAATTAAATTAGCAGAAAATTTTATTTCTGGGAAATGTAATTTAATAAAACTCAAATATAATTGTGTAAAATTATTATAATAAATGTTCGTGATTGAAATGCATTCATTGCGCACTTTTGTGTAGGTAAAAAATTTTTATTTTAATTAATATATTAAAAATTTTTTCATTATAAATTTTAAAATCTTTCAATTTTAACGTTATAGTTTAAATTTGATATTTTTTTAATATTTATTAAATGAATACATGCTTTTCGAAAATAAAGCGTAAATGTATGCATATGAATAACAATAATAATAACAATAATTATAATAATATCGTCTAACAATACGAACAATAATAACAACAATAATTACAGTAATAATAATAGTGATACTGCATGCAATATGGTTGTGAATGGTAGTAGTATTGGGAATGTCAATGTTTCAAATTCTGATCCTATAACTAATACTATAATTACGTCAGCTAATAACTTGAATGACTTGAAGACCTATAGAATACACATGATAAGCAAATACAGTGAGTACCTGCAAAAGACAAGACTGGCTTTACATAATTATATGAAACCCCTAGGTAAATGATAATTCAACGAAATAACTTAGATTTAGATTTTGATATTAGTTATAGTGGTAATTGTGGCTTAAATTGTAGTAGTGTTTTTTTTTGAGTTTTCCTCTAACACTAATTTGTTTTTTATAATACATCAAAACATAAGAAGCCTAAGACAAAACTTTGATTTGTTGCTAGTTCATTTAGAAACATTTATTAACAAGCCGGACTTTATTTTTGTCTCTGAAATTTGGGTTTTTGAGAACGAATTAGTGGAGTATAATATTCCTAATTATACATTTTTTGCTAATACTAACGAGACGTATGCTGCTGGTGGTGTGGGTAGTGGGTGTATTTGTAAAAAATTGTTATTTGAATGCAGATGTTACATATTATACTTTTGCATCTGCTGATATTTTGAAAATTGATTGTAAAATTAAGGATATTTCGTTTTCTCTTATTTGTGTGTATAGATTACATAGTTGTTCAGTTAATATATTTCTTAATGAGTTCAAAAATTTGCTATATAACATAAATTCTTCTAATTTAATAATTGTTGGTGACTTTAATCTAGATTCTCTATCTAATTCTAAAAATGTTGACTATTATCTTTTAATTCTAGCCGAAAATGGTCTTTTTCCTTTTATTAATGAACCGACTAGGATTAGTTCTGGGTCTTGCCTAGATCATATTCATGGTCGTTTCGATACTGTTCCTTTGCAGTCGTGTGAAAAGGGAGTTTTTAATTTTGAAATTACAGATCATTGTATGACTGGACTTCTTATTAAATCGTTAATAGTTGAAAAAAAAAGAAAATACTCCTGTTACTGCTACAATTTCAAAAATAGATTATAATAGATGCAACATATGATACAATAGATGAACAATATGCTAATTTTTGAATTTTGGGATGATGTTTATAATGAACAAAATGCTAGTACAGCATATAATAAATTCATTGGAATTTTAAGCAGTTATATTTTCCAATGTACTTTTAGTTATAGTCCTCGTGCGAAAAATAAAAAGTTAAAACCGTGGATGAATCATATTTTGTTGAGAAAAGTAAAATTAAAGAACAAATTATGTATCAAATTATATAAACATCCATCTAATTCTAGGTTAAAAAGTCGTTACAAAAAGCTGAGCAAATTAATAAAAAATGAAATTTCTGAATGCCGTGAAAGATTTTATCGCAATGAATTCGTTAAATGTAATGGTGATATAAAGAGCGAGTGGAGACTAGTTAATAACTTGTTCAATAAGAACTCGAAAAATAGTAAGAAAATAGAAATTATACAAAAAATGGACAGTCTATAACAGATGAGTTTCTAATTGCAAATGAGTTCAATAATCATTTTTTCTCGGTTGCTATAAAGTTGTCTTCTGATTTAGGTTCTGACTTTGAATATGATATCACGGAGGTAAACAGTGTTCGTAATAGCTTCTTTTTTGATAGTTTCTCGGTACCTGAACTTCTCCAAATTATTCGGTCTTTAAAAAACTCATATTCTGCTGGGTTTGATAATATCTCCAATAAATTATTGAAGGAAATTTCATTTAATATTGTCGATGTTCTGGTGTATATTTTCAACTTTTGTGTGCTTTCAGGATTATTTTCCGACCAGCTAAAATCTGCAGTTGTTATTCCACTGTTCAAAAAAGGGGTGGAGTCAGACGTAAACAACTATAGACCTATTTCCTTGCTTCCTACGATTTCAAAAATTTTCGAAAAGGCAATGAAAGCTTGAACATTGAAGTATTTAAATGAATTGGAATTTTTTAATTTTAAACAATTTGGCTTCAAAAAAGGCGTATCAACTGAAGATGCTTTATTAAATTTTTATTCGCAAATAAATTCAGGTCTGGACAAAAAACTAAATTATGCAGGTCTATTTGTTGATGTTACTAAAGCTTTTGACATGGTGAATCATAAAATTCTTTTGAATAAATTATTTGCGCTAGGTTTTCGTGGTGTTATATTGGATTGGTTTAAATCTTACTTAGAATACAGGACTCAAAGAGTCAAAATTGGTAGCAAATTCAGTAGTGTTCAATATGTTAGTTTGGGAGTTCCCCAGGGATCTGTTTTGGGACCAATATTATTTCTTATATATATAAATTCACTTTTTGATTTGGAATTTCAAGGTAATTTAACAGTTTTTGCTGATGATCTTGCAATTTCCTATTCGTGCAACAGTCCACTCAATCTAACGTGTGCAATCAATAAAGATCTTATTAAGATATTGGTTCTTCCGACATAAGCTAATTGTTAGTGATAAAACAAAACTAATGTTTTTTAATCTTATGCAAAAGGAACTTTCTGATATTAATCTTGTTTTTCATTCTTCTGGTTGCAAAAGTGTTTTTATGGATAGTGATAATAACCATAATGTTAACATTGTACATTCTGGCTGCTGTAACTCCTCTTGCTTTATAGTAGAAGAAGTCAATCAACTCAAATACTTAGGTGTGTTTATTGATAGTATGTTGAATTGGTCAGCGCACACAAATGCTATTAAGTCTTATTTGCGCTCTACTTTGCGTTATTTTTATCGCTTAAACAAAATTTGTTCGCAGAAAACCCTCTTGTAAAGTAAAATTTAAGTAATAATTCAGAGAATAAAGTATAATAAATAAAAATAAATAAAAATAAAAATAAAAAATAAATTAAATCAAATTGTTTAGCTTAAACAAAACAAATTAAAGGACATATTTAGCTTAAATAATATTTGTGTACAACGTAATATGCGATGTGTATAACAAAATATCTACAATAACGTACTATTGAGAATGCATTGTTATAAAAGTTTTAAGGTATCAAAAGAATTTCTTGAGTAATATTTAAATTAAATGGTTTCATCTTAAAAATTATACAAAAAATAAAGAAATTTTTCTATTGAAAATTAAGTTTTGTAATAAAATAAAAGTTATAAAATTTTGATATTAAAGAAAATTTTCATATTATTTAGTTCTCTGATCATTTTCATTTAATTGTAGTTTTAGTTAAAATTGCATTTGAAAGAATTAAGTTTAATGTTTGATTAGAAAATGTAATTACTTTACTTTAATAAGTTAGTAACGTTATTCTCTTCATTATTTGAATCAATAGTGTTGGCAGGAATTTTACTAGATATACTAAAGAATAACGATATATAGGTACATAATGTATACATATATATGTTTGTGTTATTTTACAGAATGAGTCTACAGATTATATCAAATGTTTTCTATTGGCGTATAATATTACATTCGAATTGTGCATCTAAATGGATGTATTAACCCGTGCTTTTCATAGTCACGGCTGATGATCATATCATACTGTTAAATTAAAACTCTCTAGTTATATCGAGATTCCAAAACACTCGGAATCAAAATTGTATATTAAGAAACTTTCAATGGAATTACATTATACAGGCATGATATATTTATATACAAATTGTTGTATTTAAAAATAATTTCTCGAATAATAAATTAAATAATTATTATTCATTCCTTAATTAAATATTAATTACTTGACTTATTTAATATTTACTTAAAGTTTTTATGGCATTTTTTTTTTCTTAAAAATTAAATGAATAATCCGACATTTTTTCCCACTTTATCTATTCCGAATGTATTTAATATGCATTATTATTCACTCGTTTAAAATTTCCTCATACGTAATGTTGAGCAACAAAATTAAAAAATGAATTTAAATACAACAAATTTGTATTATTGGTATGCAACCTCGTATACACTACATGTTGCTAGAATTTCTCTGCTATCGGAAATTTAAATTTCTTGAATATTATTTTTTATTAATATTTTTTTATGCTTTTCGTTTCTTTTTTGACAATTTTCCTCTAAAATTTTTCACTCATTTCAAATTTTCAATATACATTTAAAGTGGTGAGAGAAATATGAGTAGAGAAAGAGTAATATTTAAAAAATAAAAGTAATTTATTGTTTTTCTTTTTACTTAAATGAAATCAAAACATATTTTCATGATAATTGATTTAAGTGATTTCTTATCATAATATTTTGAGAGAGTTAAAGAAAACCACTCAACTCAAAAATTGTTTTTTTTTTTTTAACAAAAATAAAGAAAAAACTCACTCAATTTCTTATCAGAGATTAGGTAAGGTTATAGTAAATTTGTTTTTGTAATTTTCTGTTGCGTGCGTTGCGTCAATCTCATATTATTGTTTTTGTTATTCTCACTCTCTATTTTCCTCTCTGCTGTTTTTTCTCTCACATAATTTTTTGTTCATTGAATACTACAGACTGTCATATCAGTCTACATAAACATAATACATTATTATGCAGAAACAGAAATTGAGATGGAAAATTTTTTTTATGTAATTTTTTTTTCTTTTTGTTTTTCATTATACCTATTTCATTCATTGTTATTATATTTTCTTCATTTAAATTTTGTTTTGTCTTTGTTTTTCCTCTTTTTTTTTCTTGGATGCATTGCAATTTGTCTGTACTGGAGAAGTTCATCAAACCGCGCTGTCTGTTATTTTAGTTTAGTTATTATCTCGTCGCGTTATGGTATAGTCGTACGGAGTGGAAATATACTGAAAGCAAAAGTTTTTATTGTTAAATTAAATTTTTCTTTTATATGAAATAGAGATTAAAATACATACATTTGGTTCTTGATGAATAATTCAAATGAAAAAAATTAAAAAAAAGTAAAAAACAGACCGGACAATAAGCAAAAAAAAAATTATATAAAGGAACCTAAGAGGAGATTGCAATCTCGGGAATAAATTTAAATTTTTTTTTATTTTGTATTTTAATTTTAATAACTTTTTTTTTTAATTTTATTATTTCATAAGGACTGATTATAATATTAAAGATGCACATACATTTGTACTTGCATAAAATTATATAATATTTTAAAGTGTTATATTGTTATAAATGTTCATGTGTACAGAGGTTTATAATGTATAAAAATACCGGTTCGTTTTGTTTATTATAAACCTACAACAATTATACAATGAATAAAGAGTTTACGGTCGAAATACGGTAAATATTACGGAATTACAAAAAAAAAGAAGAAGGGTATGGTCGTTTAAAAAACAAGGCAAAATAAATAAGCGATAGACAGATTAAGTGAGTCAAAATTTTTTATTTCATACAGCCGTTACGGTTCTATGATAGGACCTTTTTTAATATCATTTCAAACATACCTACCAACTTCATTTAAGTAAAATTGTAAATATTATAAAAAAATAATGAATTTAAGGCGAAAATGTGATTTTTGCAGAAATAAAATTAACAATAAAATAATTAAAATATTTTCAAAACAATATTTATTTAAATAAAAGAAAAATAAAAATAAAGTTAAAAAGAAAGAGAAAAATCAAGAAAATTTAATTAAAAGAGGAGTGAAGAGGGAGATAGAGAGAGAAAAAAAAAATAATAAATAAAATAAAAGAATAAATTGTGAAATATTTTAATAATTTTGCAGTTTAAATTTCTAATTAGAAGAAAGGAAAAAATAATGTAACCTTAAGGATAAAAGGTTAAATATTTGCAAAAAAAAAAATATTTAAGGAAGTGTTAATGTAAAAATTATCATAATTGAGTTGATAAAAGTGAAAAGGAAAAAAAGAAATATAAATAAAGAAAATTTAAGGTAAAATATTTAAAAAAAAATTTTTAATTAGAATTATGAAAATAAATAATAATATTATAGTCAAATGATACAAGATAAAAAGTGAAGATATTAAAAAAATAAAGAAGAAATTTAAAATATTGTGAAACATTGTGTGCTATTCTTGTAGTTGAGTGAAAGAAAATAAATAACTGAAGAGAAACCTATATACTATAAATTTTAATTTAATTTTAAATTCTAATTAATAAGAATTATTATATAGATCGTATTTTTTAAATAATTCGACCATTTAAATTGAAATATCGTAAATTATAATATTAAAAAGAGCTCGTAATTTTAATGATCATAACAATGAATGAATAAATAAATTTTTGTATATAAAATATTTATAATGTTAATTTATTAGAAATTAATTATTAATTAAAAAAAAAAAACGAAAATTTAAATCTAAATAGAAAAATTTATTGAGCATTTTTATTTTTCTTTTATACACGAATATAACAGAAGTTCGTGTATATATAGGTGCTTGAATTATAATGAAAAAGTTTTTCCATTTGAAATATTTAAATTAAGGGAATATTCAAATTTTTCTAGTTTCTAATTTAGCTTCTGTTATACGCTCATTTACCTACATATATATTTGTATTTCTTGATATATATCATAAAATTACTAAAGGTTATAATATACACAGTGGTTAAATTATAAAGACGGTTCGCATAGATTTGTTTAGAATACAACTTAATTGAGTTTTTAAAAGGTTTAATGAGAAATTTTTTCAATAATTAAAATTTAAGTTTGTTTATTGTTAATTAAAATTTATTGTATTGAAGTTAACGTAATATACCATATTATATATATGGTATATGTATATGATATATATCCGGAATTTCGGATATATATCATATATATATATATATGTACGGATATATATCACATATATATATATATATATATATATATATATATATATATATATATATTTCGGATATATATCATATATATATATATATGTACGAAATTCCGGATATACGGAAAAAAGGTTTTCTTATATTTATAAAACTTTTGTACTAAAACATTTATTAAAAAAATTTTGAAACCATTGACTGTATTTTTAATGGAAGTTGAATTATCAGTAATATTTTTAGAAATACTCGTAATTTCAAAAGGTTATCAAATACAATGAAGATTATAATATTAGACGATTTCCATTCTGGTGAGGTATTCGTTTCGAATTTTTAAAGTTTATAGAAATATATAGGAAAATAAGCGTTATTTAGAATGACAATTATAGTTGTTTGTCTTCTTTTGTAATCTTTTTATTCTTAAAGACCGATTAAAATTAATTTGAGTAGTCAAAACTCTGATGCCTCTACATTTATACATAAACATATAAATATTACTAAATTATTATTATTATAAAAATTCTTGAATTTTTAATTACTTTCGGATTAAGATATTTGAATTTAATTAAAAATTATTCAAAAATTATAGTATAATAATATAAATTATTTATATAATATAGAATATGCTATGGAAATTTTATACCACACTGTTATTGTACTCACGTATAAAAACAAAGAGATATACGTACGTATACGTAACGTATATATTTGGTTTTTCATTCCGGAATAAATTTGCATAATATTTTGTATATTTTAAAGAATTTTGAAAATTTTTTATTTTCATAAGCTTAATAATTTTTTTTTCTCTTTTCCATTGAAAACTTCTTTTCAATTAAAACAAATTTTTTATGTATGCAAGATGGTATAGGAATAGTTATAATCTTAGAAGTTATCATCACGGTATCATAGTTAGTTACTAAATAGTTGTCATAGTTGTTGTTATTTCCCCCTTATTATCAAATAATAATAATTAATAATCTTGTTTCATCTTTGATTAACTCTTTTTCTTTGATTAATTTTGAATTTTTTAGAAGATCAAAAATAAGAAGAAAAAATTTTATTTAATATTGAATATTTAGTTTTGATGTATAACAAAAACCTACGTGTAGAATAAATACGAGACTTTATGTATTAAATCACTTTTTTTTTATTTTTAATGTAGTAAATACCTTATATGTACGTTTAAAATATATACGGAATGTAAATAATATGTAATAATATTTTACTTAACTGTAAAAATTTGTTAATTTAAATAATATTGTTATATTCTAAAATTGGGAATATACTAATTTATTTATTATTATTTTTTTTGTTTTTTATTTTTCGTGAAAATATGGTAAAAAATTTATTAGACAAGTTTACATAAAAATAAATTTTTTTATTTTGGCTAAAGGTAAAATATTTTACGGTATTTGTCATATTTAATAAATTTACTTGCTTCATATTTATTTACGATTTTCTATATTTACGTGTTATAAGTTATAGAGTACTTTTTTTTTGTTGCCGAAGAGAGATATATGGGCAAAGGAATTCCTCTCCACAGCCACCGCAGCCAGTCATGGCTTATTGTGCCACCTAAACTGCCACGGTCCCAAGCAAAAACCTGGAGATATCCCTCAGGGAGTTGGGCATAGAGTGCGTAATGTGATTTACTTAATTTTGATTTGATATGGTTAACACGGCAGACTTATAACTCTATATATAAAAATATTTTAATTTACAGTGTTATTCGATGGTTCATGCTCGGGCGCCAAAACTGAAAATTTTTAATTGAACATACAAATTTTAAACGGAAAACTTAATTGTTTTTGCAATATTTACCATGCAATTAATTTTCACTTCTTTAAAAATTTTGAAACACACTTAATACAACTTTGATAACTCTTCTAATTCAAGAAAAGTATTTAGGAATTAAAACACTTTCATTTAATATACGTAAACCTAATAAGTAAAATTAACACTTTTAAACTAATTAATTAACTTTAATAGCATAGATAATATTTTCAAATTAATTGAGTTTTAAATAAACATGTACCCATTCCTTACCCTCCAAAATTTAAGAAATTCATTTTGCGTGTAAGGTTCTTGTGATATTTTCGCCTTTATAATGGAAGAGAAATAATGATATTTTAATCCTAATTCTATTCATTTAAAAAACTTCACATACCTATAGGTAATTAAAAAATATTATGTCTTTATTACTCTATATTATTTATTTATTTATTTATTTATTTATAATCTTTGTTAATAAACTATGAAAGTTGTCATTTAGTTAAAATTTTTTTGTTTTATTTTACAACAGAAAGGAAATATGAAAGGCGAAAAATATGACACATTTATGTAAAATTGTTAAAAATAAATTATCAAAAATAATTTAAAATTTCTTTGCCATATATTTACATATATCTGCTGTAATTTGTTTATTAAATATGCTCGTATGTACATACAAATGTGTGATATTGGGTACAAATCCTCTATTTCATATTCGGAACTATTAGAACATAAAGGGAATATTATTAAAATGTTAATTGGCTTCTGGTTTTTAATTATTTTCAAAAAGTTAAATTAATTTTACAAAAACCTACATATCATAAATACAGGGTATTTAGTATAGGGTGGTAAATAATTTCTTTGCTTAATTTTCAACAAAAAATAGTGTGGGTTTGAGGGTGCAGTCTGTGGCAAAAAATGATTCCAGATTTTCCCTGTATATAAATAAATGTTTATAAGTTCGGAATCATGCGACATAGAGTAACCATCGGAGGCTTTATGAAATGTGTAGCAAATGTGCATTTTTTAAATGGATTTAACACGTTTTGCTGGATAAACTATAAGAGGAAAATGACATAGGGGTGAACCTCCAATTCTCAATGTAGCACAACGAAAAAACTCAAAAAAATAACACAAATTTGGCTTTGGACGAACTTTATCTTGAAGACTATGGCTCAAATCTAATTGGTTGTAAGACAGGAAATAAAGGGCAGCCAATTGTCTGAAAAACAAGCCTTCTTATGCAAACCACCCTGTATAATCTTAAGCATACATAAATACATACAAATGTATACATACGAATAAAATTTTCATAAATATTTTATTTACATACTCGTATATGTATGTATGTATACGTTTATGTGTATAATATGAAAATGTCTATCAATTTTACAGCAAATGAAGAATTTTAATAGTTTTTCTTTTAAGTAGATTTTCTTTGAAGAAGAAAAAAAAAATGTTGTAGGTGCCTTTACTGTCATAACGAAATTTAATAAAAATTAATGTAATTGATTCAATTTAAGTATACTAGTACTTATATAGGTACGAGTATTTTTACTTATACGAGTAAGAAGGAGAATTATTTTCTCGATATAAGTAATAGGTGGTTTTCCCATAAGAAGTTTCAGTAGTTTCTCCAGTAAATAAATTATTTTCTTGAGTATGTGTATACGGTCGTAATTTGAATCTTTTATCTTTTATATAAATAGTGTATTCTTTGTAGATGGAAATCACTTTAAAGTGATTTAACAAAAAATTTTTTATTTAGGTTTCTTAATTTTGAAATGTTGATAACGGATAACTAATTGAACAATTTAATTATAAAATTAATATCTCTAAGTACTTCGATTCTTTTAATGTTGATTATGTACTTAGAAGAAATCATCAGACTCAGTTTAATATATTAAATATTTTGAAGTCATGGGCCAAACATGTTATAAATAATTTTAAATTAAAAGTGCTTCCTAAAGAAAAATTGAGTTTTTTGTTTAATTCTTCAAATTTATCCCTTCTCAGAGGGCCGAAGAGTCCACTATATTAACACTCCACTGTAAAAGTATTCAGGAAAATTTGCAAAAAAACAGAAGAAAAATTTTCATTTAGAATTATGCCGTAACTTTAAAATTAAAAAGGGTTAAACAATAATTTCTTATTAGAATCAAAAATAAAATATTAATAGACTTGACATTTTCAAATTACATATATATTAATGAATATATATACACATACGTTAATGTATATAAGTTGTTATTATTACCCACATATGAGAGTAATAATAACAACTTATTACTCACATATGTGGGTAATAAGTTGTTGCAGTGTTGTTTTTGTTTTTTGAAATTTTAGTATTTGTACGTGTTCTAATATGTTTTGTTATTCTATAAATGCTCTGTTAATATCCTTTTTATAGCTTTTATAATAAATAAACGCTAATGTACATACATGCATGTATATGATTACATAATATTTTCTTATGTATTAGAATGTTTATAGAAGATATTATGTGTCCTATTATTTCTTTTTTTATGTTGTCTACTTTGATATTCACGTACATGATTTCTTCTCCTGCGATTATTATGATACATTGATATTTATATACACACACCATACTTACATACATAATTTTCCATAAAACTTTTTTTTTTATTTCCCACTTGAGTCTTCATAAATATTTCATAGAAATCATCTTCTTCAAAAATAGAAATTTATTTTATTACTTCTAATTTTTCTTCTTATATTTTTATGTTTTTGATATGGCAGTACGAAGTATTACTTGTTTTTCTTCCTTGATCCTAAAAACAAGGAAAAAAAAGTGTTTCTGTTTCATTTCATTTTTATTTTTCTTAATTTTTATATTTTATATTTATGTCATGTTACTTATATATGTATATGATTATTTCAAAAATTGTCAAAGAATGTCCGAACAGGATGAATTCTTTGAATTTTATACTTAAATATCAGCAAGTTGTCTTTTGTCTTGTACTTATACTTAAACATTATAATGTATATACATATGTACATAAAATATATTATGTTTCATTATGCTGTAATCGTAACATACACGGTAGATCTTCGTAAAACACGCAATATGTTGGAGTTTCGAACAATTCGAATAATTGACTACTGAACTTCTTTCAGATAATTGTTTATAATAATAAAAAATTATGTATATACACATAAATTCTTGCGATAATTACTTTATTGAAAAAAGTAAGTGAAAGGGTAACTGAAGAAAATTTAAATCTTCAAATTTAAAGTGCCGGAGATTACATATAATTGCAAAAACAAGAGTTTTTCACACATTCTAAAGTTTGGGAAAATTCAAAACATATTGAGCTCAAACATGGTTAGTGGCGACAAACTTACAGTTTTAAAGCATGAACTGGCAATGCTTTCAAGTAAAGTCCTTGGTTTGGCTCAAAAATTAAAGTTAATTTTACATACGATGCGGACGGCTCCCACCGCTGCATTGGAGGTGATGATCGGATTGCCGCCACTGCACCTCCATATATTGAAGGAAGCTCGGCTGGTGACTTACCGACTTCTCTCTGGCGAGGACGGGGCAGGGCTAAAGTTGGCCCACAGAACTCACAGAGACTTCATTGAGGGCGATCCGATTCTAAGGATAACCATGTCAGATACCTGTCTGCCGCGGTACAACTTCGACCACAGGTACGGGGTTCTGTTTCCTGATCGATGGACGTGGGATCGGGGTGGTCCGGTACTTAGGTCGGGTTCGAGCGTGTGGTATGCGGACGGATCCAAAACGGAGTCGGGTGTGGGCTCGGGCGTATACGGTGTCCGCCCGGACACGCGTGTATATGCAACCCTTGACCCGTATTGCACAGTGTTCCAGGCCGAAATACATGCAATAGAGATCTGTCTGAGAATCAATTTGGAAAGGGGGTATAGAAACCGCACCATATATGTGTTCTCAGACAGCAGGGCTGCACTGCTGGCGCTCCGTTCAGCTCAGGTTACATCCAAGCTGGTCTGGAGCTGCCTTGCTGCACTTATGGAATTGGCATCGGAAAACAGAGTGATGCTCATTTGGGTGCCGGGCCATAGTGGCCATGCGGGCAACGAAGTTGCCGATGAGTTGGCGCGGAGGGGATCTGGGGCTGCCTTTGTGCAGCCGCTGCCTTTCTGTGGTCTGCCTTCTTCCGCCGTGGGGGCCAGGCTTGCCTGCCTACTCGCGGCGGAATGCAGTCGTCACTGGCGGGACACGAAAGGGTGCCGTCATGCGAAGGTGTTTGTTCTGGCGTGCTCCGGCGGATTCGCTGCGGAGTTGCTGGGGATGAGCAGGAGCCGGATTCGCACTATTGCGAATTTCTTCACGGGGCACTGCCCGGTGAAATACCACCTGCACAGGCTGGGGAAGTCGGGTTCCCCACTGTGCAGATTTTGTGAGGGTGGCGATGAGACCGCCGTGCACATTCTCTGCGACTGTCCGGCACTGGCTGTTCGGCGCCGCAATTGTCTTGGACATGGGTCCCTAAGTGTTCGGGAACTATTGTCCAACTCCCTTAGGGATATCTCCGGCTTTGTGATTGGGACGGGGATATTATAGACGGGAGAGTGGGGTGGCTACAATAAGTCAAAAATGGCTGCGGTGGTTTGGGGGGATGCTCCTGTCCCACTCAGTTCTCTAGAATCTACAATCTACAATCTACATTAGAGTGGGGCAGTTTGTGTTATTAGGTACACTTTCCGAAAAATTATTCCATTATTATTGAGACGTATTTCATTACTAGCCTGGGTAGTAATGTTTTATAATGTCAATTTCTGCAAAATTTTTTTAGAATTATAAATTATGAAAGCCTTTCTTTTAGGGTGTGTAGTACAATGTATAAAAGTATGTTCTAATTTTCTATAAGAGATGGATCTAGATTCTAAAGAGAGAGAGAGAGAGAGAGAGTTCCAAAACTTTTTGTTGTATTTTTTCTTTCATTTTTTCTCATTAATATCTTCTTCTTATTGTTGTTATTTCTCATTTCATATTCTTTTACTTTGATATCTTTTTATATCTTTTATTGAATTTTCATCAATAGAAATTGACAAGGAATAATTCTCTTTTTTTTTCTTCGTATAAAAAAATACGAAAAAAAATTACAATAATAAAAAAAATACGAGAGATAATAAAAAATTTCTCGTAATGAGAAAAAAAACGATAATTGATTATTCAATTGGGGCAGTGCGTTTAAATATGTGTGTATAACAAAAACCAAGTGTATTCGTATGTATACGAATATTGTATGTCGTATGTTCGGGTATATCCCATTGTTTTGTTTAATATATCTTTTAAATGATGTCCTTTTTCTTTAATTATTGTTGTTGCTATCACTACTTTATTATTATTATTTCTTTTTATGATCATCGTTGCTATAGTAAAATTAAATTTAAGTTCATACCGGTTAAGTGACTTCTTTTGTTATAATATAATGTACGGAATTGTTATATACTTAATATAATAAAATTTTATAAAAAAAAAATAAAGTACCCAACATACTTGTATATTATTTTGACTTGAAATAATTATCCTTTGAAATTAATATATAAAAGCATTATTATGTTGTAATATAAAGTTCCATATGAAGTGCTTTGTCTAAGGATACAATCTTATTATAAACACACGTACTTACTCAATTATTTTTGAAGTATTGTCTTATATTTTTCAAGAATATAGAATACAAAAGAAATTATATAAAAAATCATATTAAAAATTTAGTTCATTATAGAATATTTAAAATCATAAGTATTAAAAGATCTGAGATTTTTTAACAAAATTAATTCAGCACGTCTATAATTTTTATATTAAATATATTTAAATTTTAAAAGTAGGTGCTGTTGTTAGGCCCTTGATCTAATATCGGTTTTTGTGCAAAAATAGAAAAATTGTTTTTGCATTAAGTCTATTCTTAGTTATAAAATTGGAAAAGCAAGCTATTTTAATCGGGTGAATAAACGTAAAATTGATATTAATAAAAGAAATCATTAAGATTTAACGATATTTGAGTACTTCTGAACAACTAAATGTCTCAACAGTGGTTTAAGAAGTAAAAATGCATTATTATGTGTTTTGATAAGTAATGTACGAAATCGATCTTAATTAATGAAATTTCGTTATTCTAAATTAAAGTTTGAATATCATCAACAATTTGTGTTTGATATTACAAAAAAAGGAACAGTCAGGGTCGGCAAACATGTATTAATTGTTATTATACGTACAAATATGTATATGGGTTAGAGAATACCGCCGGAAAAAATATATTAGTTCTTAACAATACAAGTGGAAGTGTCCTATCGAACCTTAAATCATTCATATTCTCCTTGCCGCTCTGTATAGTCGTTTTTTTTTATTGACCGCATTGCATGCAATAAAGGAGGTTATTGGGTGGCATCTAATTTTGGATGTCGAGTTTTAGGTGGGAACGCACTTTTTCATTATTTGCTCTGTCTGTCTGTTTGTCTGTCGGTCTGTATGTGGACACGTGTATTTCAATTTTAGCTAAACCGGTTTTGAGTTGATTTTATATGTGAGTTTATTTTGGCTATTGAATGAATTAATTAAGTTTTCGGACATATCAGACTGGATTCGAGAACTGTACTTTCTGGCGGGCGATTTTAAATTTTTACAGATATATTTAAAGAGAAATAACCAACTGGAGTTCGTTGGAATTTAGTATTTAAATTTGGGGTGTCGAAACAGTAAAACTGTAAACTTTGTGGAATGATCAGGGCTCGCAAACTGAGCTGGGGGCCGATTTCATATTTTTTACCATATCTACAGAACGGATTATTGGAATTTCTGGAAATTTTCTATTTAAGTTCTGGTTATTATTTAAACTGAACGGTGAACTTTTCAGAAATTTCGGATGGCACAAAACGAAATTGTACTAAGAGCCAAATTTACAATTTTCTAGGTATCTTAACTAGGCAATACAGATAGTGGTCGGTTATGTGCTGACCACAACAGATTTTTTGAATTGCTATAAAATTGTATTTATTTATCGAAGTGGCAAATTGAGTTAAAATTCTTTGGAATAGATTACATCTTAAAATAAAGGGAAAAAAATGAATATACTTAATAAAGTAAGTTTTATTACCCCAAAATACTATAATTATTCATTAAATTTGAACACTTATGCATTGTTTGTTTTACATAATTTCCGAGTACTTACTTGGATTTTTCATTATATGCTTGAGTAATGATTTAAATACGATTTTGTATATATGCGTGTAAACTAATTCATTATCGTAATTTACTGCTTAAATTCTATTTCCTTAAATAATTTCTTAATAACTATATAAGGGGCTTTGAGTACAATTTTTTATGTTGCATATTCTATGACTAAAATTAATGTCCCAACCATTTGAATTCACATAAGTTTTTATAATATATTTATTTAAGAAATAATAACGGCAATTGCACGCATAAGGAAGTGCTTGTGTACAATATTTTCTATATTCATTATACATTCTAACGTATATATTATGATAAATGTACATGTGTAAAATATTTACCATGTATAGTTAAGATAGATTTTCTTAAAAAGAAAAATTATTATATTTCCTGTGGGTAAAATTTACTATACCTATATTTAATACCCTTTTTTAACAGTTAAAATTCTTTTTTTCTTATTAAAATACATTTATATTTACATTATACACAAGTAAGAGCTCAGTTTTTTTCTTAAGTATTCTAGTAATAATGCATTTTTTCTCAAAACGTTCTTACCGCATAAGATTGATTACTTTAAGACAAGAAATTAAATGATTTTTATTTGAGGTTTAACAAACTCATAATGTTATAAATTTTTTTTGATTTTGTATTTATCCCACATGATTGTTATTATACAACTGAATTGAGGAAAATTTTATATTTATTTACTTATACAATATTATGTAAGCAAGTATGTATTAGCTTTGATTCGCCAACGTAAAAAGTTAAAAAAGAATAAAATTCACATGAATTTGCCACCATAAAAAATACTTACTTACCACTGTCTAATGCTATATCAACATAAGAACATAATGATTGTCATCATTT
This sequence comes from Condylostylus longicornis, assembly GCF_029603195.1. Lineage (NCBI taxonomy): Eukaryota > Metazoa > Arthropoda > Insecta > Diptera > Dolichopodidae > Condylostylus > Condylostylus longicornis. The sequence goes on from NW_026578000.1 coordinate 4,645,855, forward strand.
TAGCATTGAAATTACGTTTACTGAAAAATTAGGTGCTCATGTGCATGTGGGTGCTTCAAACATATGGTATGATTATTTGCATGTTGTTTTTTTTTTAATTCTATCTTTTATGCTTGTTTTTGGAATTAGTTCTGTGTTTGATAACCTTGATAATATTGAATATAATTATTCAGACAATTTTGAATTTTAGAAAATTTAAGAAAAGTCCTTCAGTGTTTCTTTCTCGAGGTCGATATTCTTTAAATAATTCATGTAGATAGAATGGATATGATTATTTTCTTCTAGTAGACGATATTCTGGTACCATGGCTTCTTGTTGATTCGCATTGTTATTATAATTAAATATAGGCACAAGTAGGTTTAGTTTGAATTATACTTTCATTCATTCTACTTCCAGATCCATTGCACAAACTGTTAACATGAAATTTTACACCTGGTAGTACCTATTCCACTTTACTAGCAATTCAACTCCTACCACCTTAAACGTTTTCTGTCATTTATTGTAAACTAAACTAAAAGAATGGTGTATCTATTTAAATGTGAAGAACTTTTTCAATTTTCAAAACTAATTTCCAATAACTGTTCATCATTTGATCTTTCAATAATGGGGGAAAAAATGCTCAGTAAAATGTGTACAAAACTATTATTTTACAAAATCTTTTATGCTATCGTATAGAATCGAAAACAAAAAAATTTCATTCTATTTTGTTGTTTTTTTCATTACCAGCTTTATAAATTTTGCTTCAAAAAACAAAAAGAAACAAAAGGAATACAACCAAAAGTTAATCTTTTGTATGTAAGAGAAAAAAAAAGGTAGAATTTATAAAAATTGAAGAAACCAGTAAAAATAAAAAAAAAATATAAAAATGCCAAAGTTGATATATACGACAAGGAAATTTAATTCCATCTATAATAGCACCAACTGCAACAACAAAAACAACGACAGTAACATTACCATCGACAAGAAATGTAAAAGAATAATAAAAACAAAAAATTTAATTTCATACTCGTTCTTCAACATTCTTATATTATTTACAATTATTCTATCAGCATTTCATATTACCACTAGTCATGGTTTTAAAGCAACAGCATCAGTTGATTCATCATCAAATTCAATATTTAGTGGTCCTTTTAGTGGGAGTGATCAAGATTTTGGTAGTGGTATAACAAGTATTAATGATGAGAATAAAGATCAACCATTATTTGTACGACATAGACATCATCATGAATTACAGAGGCAACAGCAAAAACAACAATTACATCAACAATTAAAACAACAACAACAACAACATCAACAGCAAACTTCATCTGAAAATAATCATCAATTTTATTTATCACAAAATAAACAACAGAATAATGAAAATTTAACACCTACTAAACATCAAAATCAAAATAAATATCAACAAAAAACAGGAAAAATTCCTGCATCTGCAAAAGTGTCATCGATTTTAGAAAGAAACACTTTTTCACAAAATTTTAAAGAAAATCCAATAACAAAATCAAAGAATGAAAGTATTAAAATTAATTACCAATCTGAAACACAACCAGCAACATCAAATAATCCGGAATATGCAAAATCAACATCTAATAATAATAATAATAATCATCATTTACGTCATCATAATCGACGACATCAGACATCATGGGAGCATAGAGTATTTCCAGCTTTAAGACATCATCCAACACCACCACCATATTTAAATTTATCACCTGTTTCAAATAACGTCAATACAAATAGCTCATATTCACGTTGGCATTATGATAATTTAACACCTTCATACAATGGAAAACAATGGAAAACAAACACACATCAGAATTTTCATCATGATGCCAATTTAAATAATAATAACAATAATAATAATAATAATGGACATCTTTCAAATCAAATTGATCAAAAGAATAATGCTTTTAGCATCGGTTCGGGCATCAGTGGTACCGATATCGGTAATTTTATATCGAACGATAATAATAATAATAATAAAAAATCTCATTATACAATCGGTAATAATAATATGAACTCATATTCGAATAATAATAATCAAAATAAAAATAATCAATACGGTAGCAATATTGGTATATCGTCATTACCGTCGTCGTCGGTTCAAAATTATACGAAATCAGTTCCTTCTTATTACGGTAATACTAATAATAACGATAATAATAATAATAACAAGAATAATAATAACAAAAATCGTGAAGATCCTGGCGATAGTATTGGTGGTACAAAAATTTATGATTTACAAAATTATCATGATGATAGTAGCAGTATTATAACAACAAATCATGATACACATAACGATAAATCAAAAAAAACTTATCTTTTAAAAAGAAAACCAATAAAATCATCATGGTCTTCGTCATCATCATCATCAATGTTTCCTTCAATAAAATTGGATAAGGATTTTGACAGGTCATCAACAAAATATGATTTAGATAGAAATATTGAAAATGATGAACGATTTAAAATTGATGATTCAAGAGATTATCATACCGATAAAAGAGGTAATGTTATATTAAATTTAAAAAAATCAAAAAGTATGAAACATTATATAAAACCAATAATAGAGAATAATAATGATGATCAAAGGATAAGAAAAAATTTTAATTTAAAAAGTTCAACTATCGATAATTACAATAGTAAGAAGCCAAATGCGGCTAATATGATTTCAAATATTAAAAATAATAAAAATAATAATGATGATGATGAATATGAATATGATGATGACGATGATGATGATAATGATGACGATGATGATGAAGATGAAGGTAACGATGATGATGATGATGATGATGACGATATTAATGGAGATGATGTAGATGATGATAATGATGAAATTATTAATAAGGACAGGAATAATAGTAATCGTAATAATAATCATGATGATGATGATGATGATGACGATGATAAGAATAATGACAATGATGATATTATTGAAAATAAATTCAATCATAATCATTTGAATATTAATATTCGTCATAATAATAATAATAAAAAACAGAGAAAAATAATTAATAAAATAAAAGAGAAAATTTTGAATAACGAAGAGGATTATAGTTATCAAGATACCGATAGTTCTATAAGTAGTATTGATCTTAATAATGACGGTCCCGGTAACGATAATGATGACAATGATGATGATGACGATAATGATAGTATTGATGAAGATTCAAATGAAAGTAAATTAAATTGGATTGGAGATTCTAAGGGTAATGGTGGCTATAGGAAATTACCAAAAAGGAAGACATATCAATCGGTAAGTAATAGTTTTTTCTTATTTTAAATATATTCAAAAAATAATTATTAATAATTAACAATATAAATTTTAGTTTAAGAAAATTACTTAAACATTCTGTTCAAAACTTTTTAAAATAGAAGTTTTTTAAACCGTTTAAAAGGTTTTTCTCAACTCTATGTATATTATTTTTCGTAAGCTTTATTGAAAATTAACCCTGCGTTGCACAACAAATGGGAAATGAACAGTTAAAGATTAATGAAAACTCTTTGTAGTTTTTTCTTCTTTCCTTATTTCCTTGAATTTTTGCATTAAAAACAACAAATAATGGACTCTGAAATTTGTTAATATTGCTCAATTGAAGTTGAATGCCGGGCGAATTTATTTTAATACCGGACACAAACCTTGCACGCGACAAGATATTTTTTTATTGATTAAAAACCCAAGTAAAGTTAGCGTTTTTTTTTTTTTTGTAACCGTTAATTTTTTTTTTTGCAACCGAATTAAGTTATTTTTGAGCCATCCATGGCAATCCGATCCCGAAGATCACATGAATCCTTACTCAACCCAAGTGCAGGTCAGTGGTCTCTTTCTCTTGAGTCGCCTGGTAGCTTCCTTGACCATTATATGTTTCACTTCTGTATTGAAGATGCTGTTGTATTCTATTTACGTGCACGATGGAGTATCTACTTATTTCTTCCTCGACCGTGCAAATTTTGATATCTCCATGTATGGTGGAATTTCTTACGTGTTTTTCTTTACTATATTTCGCAGTACTCTATTCTGGATGACTTATTTGCACAACCCCCAAAGTGTTATATCGTATGTCCAAATTGGTTTAATAACCTGTTTGTATATTAATAATTTATTATGGATACTCATTAATTGTAATTGGCCATTATTTCATTCATAACATGATTTCATCTAATGATTTTTGTATTTTCTCCGTGCTTTCTTGGACGGCATTCCCATGGGCTAAGATTGCGGTATCATCTGCAAAAGTTACAGGTATAAACTATGGTTTCAGTTTCCAATTCTACCTAAATTTGATTAAAAAATCAGTACCTCTTGTTGTAATTAAAAATTTTTAAACAAGTTTTGACAGAAGAAGTACCTAGGTTAAAAGTCGAACTTTAAGTCAACAATGAAAATTGATTTTTGATTTAATTTTGTTTTTTTTTGGTCTACGACCGAATTATTTATGGTTTTATTAAAAATTGATCCGATTAGAATGAAAAATTCTTGGTAACAAGTCATGTGTGTGGTTATGATAATTATGGGTTGTTTTTTTTTATTTTGAATTCGTTTCAAATTTAAAGGATAATAGGACGTAACGATCTCGTTAGATAAAAATTTCGAAAATTTTTTTTTTTTCTTATTATTTATATTTTCCGTTTGGTTTTGATCTTATGATGGTTTAGAAGGTGTAGAAGTCATTTATTTGGTTTTGTTTTTTATTTTCCTTTTTTTTTAACTTTAAAAATAAATTAAATCAGATTTCAATTCTTATAGCCCTTCTTCAAATCTCAACGGGATCATTTAAGATACTACTCATAAATTCAATAATTTTGACAGGAAAAAAAAGGTGTTTTCAGAGAAAAACTCGACTACAGAAAAAAAAAAAAAAAATTTGATTGACATCACATCAGATTTTTGGGTTTGATGTTGTAGGTTCTAGTTTAATTCAAAATTTTTAGTAGTTTCAAATATCACGTATATTTGGCAGGTATCGTATACTTACATTTCCTAACCAATATAAGTATTCACTAATCATTAAAACAAAAATTTGATTGATTAAAATTTTGTTAGAAAAACAGTAAAAATATTCACCTGATTTTTTCAAATACGGGATTTATACTAATGCAGGCTACTCACAATAATTTGAACTTTTGGTTAAGCCTCCAGTTGAAAATGATTTTTGAGAATTCATGTTGAATTTGAATTAACCAAATCAATTTGAATGGAAGTTCTTCTAAATTTTTAAAATTTCTGATTAGTGCTTTTGAATTTTTACTTCTGAGACTACAATAAGTATCTCTTTTAACCCTACAGATTTCATTTCAAAATCATTTCAAAATCAGTCTGTACAATTTATTTCAATTTTCTCAACATTGAAATATTTATGTTTATAAAATTCGAAATTTTGTAATTACATTTTTAAATTACAAATTTTAAATATTTGTCAAATACTCAAATACCTACTTAATTTAGAAAAAAAAACAAGTCAGATTATTAGATACTAAAGTCAAATTATTTGGAGCCAAATACATTAGAATATTTTAAAAAATTTTAAATTATTCCAAAATTGGTGATTACATTATTATTTATAATGAAGAAAAAATTGTATATGAGATATTTTTGTTAGATAATTTTTATATAACTATAATTACAGGATACAGACCAGACATCCTTTTTCCTTAAAACCCAATTTTTCCCTTTTTTTTATAGTCTTACTTATTTAAATAAGTATTTAAGTGTGTACTTAAAATGTATATTATATATGTATGTATTTAATTTCTTCAGTACTTAAAATTTCCTTTTTTCAATGAGCTTGTCCTGGATTTCTAAGATTATAGATAACAATAGTTCATCTAATTAAAATAAAGAAAATAGAAGAAAAAAAATTATAATTCAACTCTATATAAATGTTCCCACAACATTAGAATACACAATATTAAATATTATGTTTTTATAGGACCCTCAATTTTGCTATATCAACACATACTTAATGCACACACACGTTTTATATTAAGTATATTTTGTAGAACCATGTTTATAAATGGAACACAGTATACCAATGGATATATACATTTTAAGTTAAAAAAAATCTGATAAGAACAGCACATAACCGACGGCAATGTGTATTGTCTAGTTTAGCGAAAATTTTGCTGAAGATTGTGAAAATTTCATTTAAACACTTCTTTAATTCCAAATCGTTTTTAAAGAAGTTAGTAAGCTTTTGCAGTAAAATTTCACTTAGTCATCCGAATTCCCTGAAAGGTTCACCTGTAAATTTCGTAACCAGACAAATCCTAAATATTAAACTACAAGAAATTTCGTCAAGTAGTTCCTTTAATATGAAGAAAATGTAAAATCGGCCCGTTCTCGAAGTATGATATACCCCAAGAGTTATAGTCATCTATGACATAGCAAAATAAGGTCACATATAAAAGTTCAGCGTTGAGAAGTTGAGGTAGACGCGTGCACACACAATCAGACAGAGCGACAGACGAATATCTCTCTAAAAGTGGTTTATTTGCGTTTTCTTATCATGGAAAAGTGCGTTTCGACCAAAAACTCAATATGCGAAATTTGGTGCCATCACATAACTTTCCTTATCGTATACAATGCGGTCGGTAAAAATATTAATATTTTGTGATCTACGGAATATTCAGTTTCAGAGAGGTTCACATC